>NC_140489.1:61360122-61490122 GCF_964271855.1 Acomys minous | reverse complement strand
GTCTCTGGGGGAAATTTGGTGAGAAATTAACTGCCTACCAGAGATTCAGATAAAACCGTGGAGCCGACAATTGCTAGAAATGCCTTCCTCTATTGATGTACTTATTTAAACAAAGAAATCACCAAACAGTAGTTAGGAGGAAGTTTTTTTTTCCCCTTTCTCTTTTTATATTTTCTTGAGGAGGAATTGAGAAGGCAGGAAAGAGGTTGGTCCCTCCATGTCACGGTTCACCTGCCCTGGAGGTGGTGTGGGGAGCCTGGCAGGCTGCTCACTCAACTGTACTTGACTAAGCCGTCAGCCCCTCAGCTTTCACAAGCATTGAATATGTCAAAAATCTTTCAGGGAAAGTGTAAATTTTAACTGGGCTGTTTCAGGTTCATATTTAATGTTGTTTAAAAAGCTTCAGGCGTGTTGATGACCAAGAGGCCTCCGTGTGTGGGCTGTGTGGTCAGGCTGAGTTGTGGTAGGGGTGAGATTCCAAGCAATTAGGGTATGATACATTCCGCACAGGTAATTCCCAGGTTCTTGAGGCAGTTGGAGTGTTCTGTTAAAAGACCTGAAGTTAACCCTTTCTTCTAACAGGCTATAACAGCCTGGAGAAAGACATTTTTTCTTCTGGGCATCGCACCCACTTGAAAAGAAACAGCCATTCTGGTGAGTTTAACTGTTGATTTCCTTTAGCAGACTCCATGTTTATTGCCTAATTTTTGTAAATGGACTGCGAAATGCTTTACAAGAACAAATTATTACTGTGATTAACATGGTGATAATTATTTTCCATGGGTCTGCCATCTCTTGGCACATTAAAGGCTGACACTCAGCTTTCTGTGCCACAGGGAGGAGTCCTTTCCCTGCAGAGGGAGGCAGATGCCTCAGCACCCAGTCTCACCCAGTGTGAGCCCTGTAGGACGTGATACCTGCACCTCCTTGCCTGCCTGCTGTGGCTGCGCTCCTGGTTGGTTTTGCTTCCATAAACACATGCTGAGCACCCCTAACCTGAAAATCCAAAATCTGAAAGGCTTCAAAGCTCCAAATTGGGTGTGTCATGACACTCAATAGCTTTGGATTACAGAGCATTTGGGATGTCAGGTTTTCTGATTTGGGATGCTGAAAACTAGTGATGTCTGTATAATTACTCTATAAGTTAGTTTTTTAAAAATCTCAAAGCTGAAACTACAAATACTTTCAGTCACAAGCATTTTAGAAGTGATAGTCTACCTACGTCCGAATAAATAAAGAAATGTAGCCACAAAGATGTACTGAAATGTGGGCTTTGGGTGAGTTAGACAGATCGTTTGAGAAGGACGGCATGATGCTCAGTGGATAGCTGTCACACTGCCTGTGGGATGTAGGGATGTTCAATGTTGTTTTAAAAACGTCACGAGCCTAACCCATGGCCTCTGGACATCTGGAACTGTGGCCTAAGTCTCTTCCTCACCCAATAGCTTTGAACTAGCACCTTGAAATGTGTGGTTTAAGGGGCCATGTATCCTGACACCAAATGTGTCCACATAATCTTATTTCAGAGGAAGATTGGGGAATTACCTCTACAAAAAAGAAGGAGAGGGGGGCACAAAATTGACTTTAAAAAAGAAGTAAAGAGGATGACAGACCCTCACATATTGAAGAACAGATTCTGTAGTCACGGGAGCTGGCAGAAATGCTAAGTGCTTTTCACAGTCAACATTCAAACAGATTATCAGATGGTATACTTCACCCTGTTGTTACTTTAAATGAAGTGACCATGAAATCAACAAATCTGCTGTCAGGTGCCTGTCACTAAGGTAGCTCTTCCTGTCACACAATGCCTCACATAGCAGGTAATGTGTTTTTAAGAATCAGTCCTGTGTCACCCCATCAAGTCTCTGTTAAAACGATGAAATAAGATGGATGGTGCCATGTACCATGGAGTTGACTGAAATTCAGTACAGAGAAATGTATGGTCCAGGAGGAAACACGTCAATGAGGGCAACCTTGGTCCTGGGAGAGAGCTCTGTCCCACACAGCCCAAGGGCCTCTGCTTGGGCTCCCGGGCTCTTGGGCTCTAGGCATTTTCGGGTCTTCATTTGATTCTAGATTTCAGAACACTTAAACTGGACATTTGCGAGCAGGGATAAGGAACGTGTGACTTTAGTTTGTACCATACACCATGCATACCTCCTGGTGCAAGTCAAAAGCAGACAGCGGCTCTTTAGACCTCACTTCCTCTCCTTTCCTCACTATTAACTGAGCCATATGGAGGGTCAGAAAATGATTTCATTCATTCCCTTACTGGATTGCAAAGTACTCTCTGGAATTTTATCACTGCCTTATCCCAAGATGCCTTCCATAGTTCAAAGTGATAACAAAAGAAGAGAGGAATCATGCATCCATATGTAAGCCATGGGCGCACAGGAAGTTATGCCCGTGCAGTAGGCACCCACATCTGGCTTTCTCTGTTGCTTGACTATGGTCTTTATTCAACGAGAGCCTCATTCATTAGAACCCACTTTATGGACAAGTTTGATCTGGTATGTGAGTGGACACAAAGAGCATGTCCTTTATCTTTGAATGGTGTTAGTACCAGCATGGAACCTGTGTAGCCCACGCCTTCTGAGTAGAGTCACTGATGCCATGGTGTGTCGTTCCTTTAAAGCCGCAGAGAATGTGTCACCTGGATTGATTTGATAGAGCTGGTATGGCATCAATAGCAAATCCTGTTATAAACTCATGTTTCCTGAGTGTGGACTAAAAACAAAGGCTTCTTTTTTAAAGATTTATTTACTCACTGTTATTTTTTAGTTAGCATGTAAAGAATTTTTGTGACAATTCCATACATCTATCTGTAAAAGAAGATTTTATTCACCTGATGGAATTATCATCTATGTAGCCTCTGTCTACTGAGTTCGGGGACTAAAGGTGTGTACTACCTCGCCTCGACCTAAACTTTTCTTTACCTGAAACTTGCTCTGTATCGAGCTGGCCTTGAACTCAGAGATCTGCTTGCCTCTGACTCTTGGGATTAAAGGCATATCTGTATTCCAGCTGGATCACACTGACCTAGAAGGTCTTGGGATGTGATCTCTTGCCAGAGTAGTCATGTTCTGAATTAAAATCCCTCTACATCTGTCATTAAACCTTAACTCTTTTGTCTACTGTTGGTTTCCATAGTTCCATTCTCTCTTGCTGATCTCCTTCCTTTCCCTAAATGGTTCCCCCTTTGACTTTCATGACATACATCTCCCATCACTTTTTCCAGATCGCACTCCCCACTCCTTTTAGATCTCTTCTTCTCATGGTCCCCTGTCCTATATGTATACTTAAGTATGAAGGAAAACACACAATATTTTTCTTTTAGGATCTGCCATATTTCCCTTTGCTTAATGATATCCAGCCCCACCAACTTCTTTGCCAATGTCCTTTATGCCTGAATAAAAGGGACCACATTTTCTCTGTCCAGTCTTCTGCTGATGGACCTCTAAGCTGGTTCCCTTTCTTGTGAATAATGCAGCAATAAATATAGATGTGCAAGAATCTTTCAGCTGTCATGACTTAGAGCCCCTGGGTATATGGCCAGGAATGGGATAGATGGGGATCATATGGTGATTTTAGTCTTAGGTTTTCGAGCCTGCACTCTCATCAGCAGTGAGCAAGGCGTTCCCTCTCCCCACATCCTTACTGCCATTCGTTGTCCTTGGTTTTCTTGATGATAGACGTTTTAATGGGTGAGACGGATTCTCAAAGCACTCTGATTCACCTTTCCTAATGGTTAAGGAAGTTAAATATGTTTTTAAGTATTTCTTGGCCATTTGTATTTTTCTTTGTAAATTATCTGCTCAGTTTTCCAGCCAAGTTATTATTGATTCGATGAATTATTTTTGGTATTTAATTTTTTCAGTTATTTATAAGTTCTAGACATTAATGTCCTGTCCAATATATAGTTGGCAAAGCTATCCTCCCATATGGAGGGCCTCCTCTTCGCTCTGCTCTTAGTGTCCTTGGCTGTGCAGAAGCCTTTTCATTCCATACACTCCTGTCAGTCAGTTCTTAGGATTATTTTTTTATACTATTAGAATCCTTTGCAAAAAGTCCTTGTTTATCAATGCCTTGAAGTATCTTTACCTATGTCTTTCTATAGATGTTTTAGAGTTTATCTCTTTCATTAAGGGCCTAAGAGAAACAAAATAGACTTTGTATCCAAGGCAACATTTGAGGTAGATATTGAAGGACAGTTTGCCAGATAGGGGATAAAAGGAGAGTTCACATGTGCAGGCATGGCGACTTGATGCGTGTGATGTGCAAGGGGAAATGTTGTATTCAGCTGGGCTATGTCTAACTGAAGCTTCTGTTCCAAATACTTCATTTTTGAATGGGTCAGTGTTTGGGGACACAGTCCCGAGACCCGTTGTCGTCTTCACCAGAAGGAGCTCTCAAGATAATATAGGCCTGTTGATGTTCCATCATAAGAGAGGGTAATGAGGGCCATTAGACCCCCTCCTGACATCCCATAACTCCCTCCTGTACCTTTCTACCATCTGTATACAATTCTGTCCCAACTGCCTGTGGTCCCTGGAGGTGAGGTGGTAAGAGGTTTCCTGCAGGGGAAGACTCAATCTGTGTACCCCCGAGGAAATCATTATCCATGGTGGAATGAGAATTTTCATTGATAAGGCAGCTTTGGGGTGAACTATGTTCTTGTAAGCAACACCTCACCCATGTCTCTGTAATAAAGCCCAGTAAACTCACAGGTTCATCAATGTCTACTTGGATTGGTGGTACCCTGCCCAGGAGAAGCGTCCATTTATTTGCCACCACCAGGAAGTTTCTGCAGCTGTCATAAATGGCTGCTGCCTTCCAGCAATGCAAATTCATTGAGTGCGTTGCAATACAATTGTCAAACCTGGCCACATTTCCCAGGGGCTATAGTCCTGGGAAAAGAAAAAGTTGACCTAGTAAACACAAAGAAAGTTCTTTCTTTAAAATGCAAACATGTAAAAAACAATAGCTTTTATTGTTACTCTTAATAATGACAATGTATCATTTCTCATTTACCCTGTACATGAGTGTAGACCCTTCTTCCTAGTCATCCCTAGACTCCTATGGAGGGAGTTCTAGATGCTTCTCCTCAGATTGCATCTGTAATGAGCCTTGCAGTTTTCTTCACACTTCCTTACAGTTTGTTTGACAAAAATCACAATTCTCATGCCTCAGTGTGTGTGTGTGTGTGTGTGTGTGTGTGTGTATGTGTGTGTTGGTATCTATGTGACTGTCAGCCAGATAAACACACCTGTGGGCCCCTGTAACAACAAGAGTTATACTTTACTTTTTCTAATTTTCTCTGTTCCCATTTACTGTTTGGATTCCAAAATTGCAGCATCAAGTTGGTATTTTTACTGGAAATATTTCTTGTAGCTTCAAATTACTTGATCGTGTCTTCCGTTTTGTTTTTGATAGGTATAGGCACATTATAAAACAAGTTGACAAGTGTATTTTTCTTGATGCTTACAGTCTTTGTAGTGAAACTCTTTACTCAAATGCATATGGGAGAGTTGGGGCTTTTCACAGACGTTGTAGGACGATTGAAAGAAAACCAAACGGAAAGTAAAAACCATATAACTAATATGTATATCCTATAATTTGTACACAACTTTGAGGGGAGAGGAGGGAAGGTATTCACAGCCTCTTTAGTGTGTCTGAGATTATGTGTTCCTATCATTGGTCATACTGTTTTAGGAATAGCATCGTTGTGTCCTTAATTACAATTCCTTTTTTGAATACTGTAACATCTTAAAGTGTTTGTGGAGAATTGAGGAACTTGCTCTTCCTGTCCTCAAATGAGCTCATGAAAATGCATGAATGCTCTTGTCATTCAAGGTGGCAGGGGGTGTTTTGGCAGAACAATAAGTTTTCCCCTATAAAGAATAGCTAGGATATAGCAGGGAAGCTCCGGGATGCATGGCGATCAGATTAAATGTATTTGAATTAGTATCTCTATGGGTTTTATATCTCAAAGTCAAAATAGTCATTCTCATCAGATAAAAATATTCGTGACTGGAGAAGCTCTGGTCCAGAAACAAGCTATCATTTGAATTCCCCGATTGTAATATGAATGGATATTTCAGCTCCGACACACCGAGAGTTAATGCTGTTTCCCAGTTGGTTTATTAGATCACAGTGCCATCTAAAGTGATCTGCTAACAGGGAAACCAGTCAGAATAAGTATTTAGATACCAACTTGCAGGGCACCTCACTGGAGTGCAATCCCCAGCGGTGGACGCTGTAAATGAAATGTCTGTCTTGTTCTTCATCCGCACCACACTGGTCGCTGAGGTACAAATGTCCTTGCTAGAGGCATGCTTACCTTTAAGGTCCTGCAGATTTAACACGATGAGGGGGTGTTATAAAAATAAACCTCTACCCATGCTACCAGGAGCTGTGACATTAATAAGCATCGGATTTGAAGGGGTCAGTTTCAATTACTTGATATTATTCTCCTGTTCACTTTTGAATTATCAGAACTTTTAAACTCCAGTCTGTGTACTGTGTCCGACTTGCTTATCCCTTAAGTACTCTGACCATTTGCTGCCAGCGTCACACTGGGGAATCAGGCACAGTCTGGGACTTCAAAATAAGAATCTCTGTCATTGTGATTTATTTTTCTTTAAGTATCCCTCCAGGTTATGTTGCTATTTCTTTTAGTATGGCTTCTCTCTTCCATTGCAAACAGTCCCCATAATTTGTTGAGCTCTATTCAAAGTCTGCAGAGCAGTGTTTCCAATATCTATAGCCAGAGGGATAACATTTTTCTTGGTGTTGATTTATGTTATTTGATTGTTTCTTCCTTTTTCCTTCTGTTTCCTTTGGATTTCAGAATATTATGTGTGAGTTATTTGAACCTCGTAGACCATTTTGTAAATAAGCATCTGGTCAGAGATTGTTAGGTAATAATAGGTTAAAAAAATTAAGCAAATCCAAAGAATAAATCCAAACATGAAATGCAAATTTAGTGATAGACATAATCTATATATTTTTGATCTAGAAACATGTTATAAAGTATAAAGTAACTTGTTTTATTGTCGGTGAACTGTAAATTAACTTCATTTGAGTATAATAGAAATAACATTTTTTTCAATCACTCAAGACAGTTAATTAGGTTTTTGAGGAGGTAAATACATTAGGTGTGTAACCTTGAATAGCTCCTGTTGACTTCATTATATTCCTCTGTGAAGGGACAGTAATAACATCCATTTATAAGCTCGAGATAAGAGTGAGATATAACATGTATGAGCTACTAGACACATAGAGATGATAGGTACAAGGCTGTTGCTATTATTAGTTAAAATTATTCCTTCCATAGGCCTCTGAATATGTGTAAAATTGTACTGTAATTGATAGGTTATTCTCTAAATATAGAATGTTACCCATTTATAAAGTGAATGGTAACTTTCAAGGGTAACATTGAATGCATCCCAGACACCCTGCAGAGCTAACACAGTCTGAATAACAAGGAAATGGTCCTCCTCTACTGTCTAAACTTTAACACAGTCTATTCTGCTTTGCTCACAGATTCTGACCTTATTTTTGGTGAAAGAAATCATCTCCCTAAAAAAAAAAAGAAAATCGAAACATTTCTGTGTATTAATTTTAATGATATGGTCTGTGTTTGTTGGCAGACATTTGATTAAAATCAAAGAACAAAATGAAATCACAGGCCGTGCTTTCATGATGTCTGTCATTTGCGTGCCGAGGATGATTATCAGTGGAGGCAATGGATACCGAGCTCATTATGCCACGGGACAAGATGGCTGGCTTATAGTATGAAGCTAAGGGGATATTGTGGGACAGAGAGAGGTCAATGTACAGGTTCTGCTTTGGTGAAGTAAACATTTGCTTAAGTGAGCAGATGCTTGTATTGTGTGTCTACCAAAATCAAGAGCAGAGTCAGTGACCAGTGGTGGGCATGTCTGATGGAAGTGGCTGAGAGTAAGGTAACTGCTGTGGAAGCAAGACACAGGCAGAGTTATGGTTTGGCAGTTGCGGGGCTGCTAAACTAGCCTCACTCCAAAGCCCTTTCTCCTCGCTTCCCTCCCTCTCTCTCTTTGTCTCCCCCTCTCTCTGGATCTCTGACTCTGTGTGTCTATCTCTCTCTGTCTTTCTCTCTCTCTCTCTCTCTCTCTCTCTCTCTCTCTCTCTCTCTCTCTCTCTCTCTCTCTGTGTGTGTGTGTGTGTGTGTGTGTGTGTGTGTGTGTGTGTGTGTGTGTGCGCATCCATGCATGAAGGGTGTGTGAAGGAGTAAGGCAGATAAGGCGTGTCCTGTCCACTTAGAAGAAAGAGAAGCAGAGTCCTGGTGTGAGCATGAGGAGAAACACGCTTCAGTTATGTTCAAAGATAGAGTGGAGAGGTGACAGGTGTAGAGAGTGCATTGCCAAGAGCGGTTGCCAGAGAGAAACTGGCCAATGGGAACAGCCACAGAGGTAGGCTGGGCAGCGAGAGGAGTCCTAAATGAACGGGAATTGGAGGAGACTTAAATGGACTGTAATTTAAACCTTGCTGAAAATTCTGGCTGGGAAGCTTGTATGTGTGATGGATTTGCCTCAAGGTTCCCAGCTATGACAGAGAGCAGGTTTTCTACCAGAACTTGCAGAGATCTCATTTGATGATACTGCCTGGCATATTCACTTGTGCACCTGAGGTTTGTGCAAGTTACCTTGCATAACTTAAATTTGTGATTTCCTTTTGCTGTTTTAAAGAAGATGGTCATGTGAGAAATGGTCATTTATGTATTAAAGCTTCGTTGTTTTTTTTTTTCCTCTGCCTGTCTGTTAAGTAGAATTAATGGTTCCCAGAATCATCCCCAGGAAAATGGGTTTCTTTGAGCATGTCTTAATAGATACCAGTTATTTTAATTGCAAAACTGCACCACAAATCTTAGCTCAGTAATTCGGCGCTTGCATTACAGGCTTAATATGAAATGAACCAACTCCACTTCCCCACCCCCAAATGTACCAAATTCTCTGCTAAAGTATACAGCTCCTTAGCAGTGGGAAATGTATTAAGCAACAATAGATGTATATCCATTTCTAGTGAGATGTAGCTTTGGGTGTGAAAAATCTTGTGAGGGCTGGCAATCTTGTACAGCATCCAGAGCATTCAGGGTGGCCCAGGCCTTGCAGAACACTGTGCGCACACATGGGACCTCTCTAGATGGTACGTCTAAGTGCTAACTAAACTTTTTCACTATGGGCATGAGAGCCTACACTAATTTGAATGACTTTCCTAATCTTGATGTTGACTAATAAAACATATTTAATTCATTTCCCATCAGACAAGCCTTGGTACATTGCTTCTCATCTCGACTGTCGAGTGTCATGAGGAGAGACATGATTAATTCCTCACTGGAAAGGAATTACAGGCATCCTTGTGCATATGTCAGTGTGTGGACACTATGTGGTGGTGTTCTCTTGGAGCTGGTGGGACACTGAGAGCAGTTGTTCTCTCAAGTCTAACACAGAGAGAGTCACCTCCAGTGCCCTGAGGAGGGAAGGGCAGTCATACGGAGACCTCAGAACTGGAAAGGACTGAGCTGTGGTCTGGTTATGTATGCAAAGGCTAGGAAGCTAGTAAGAGGGCAAGACTTACCAGATCGTCTCTAATGTTCCCTATACAATTCTATCAACTCTGTAAGGCTCACCCTTTAAACTTGTCTGAACTTCATGGTCACAGGGAGGGACCAAAGAGAAAAGACAATTGGTGCTCAAGGGTGTAAGGAATCAGGGTGGGTTGCATTGAAAAGGAGACATACATGTAGAAGACCCAGCTATCTCTGTTAAGAGCATCCTCAGTGACAAATGAAGAGCATAGCATGTAAACCTACAACGGTGTTTATGGCAAAAGTGTCTTGTCACTGCAGATTGCAGACTGAGCATGCGTGCCCTCTGCTAGGCACTATGCTATGTACTCTGGAGTTCCACCTAGTGCTATGACGTTAGACATTTTTGTCATCACATTTGATAGGTGAAGAAACCAAAACCTAATAAGGATAGGTAGCCTGTTTAAACCATCCATCCAGTAAATGGCAGGATTAGATTGCATACCCACAACATTGCTATCATATCATGTTGTATTGCACTGTACCGTATCGGATCGTATTCTGTCGTATCACATAGTATATCATTATGTCATATCACATGACTATTGTTTGAAAGTAAAATATAACTAAAAGGAGAGATTGTTCCTAAGCCATGTGTGTTGAAGTGTAGAGTGAAAGGGCTCAGGGCCTCTTTATACGGCCTGACTGAACCCTCAAATGTCTACCCCCAAGGAGTTAAAGGTCTCAAATAGATAGTTGCACATCCTTTCATAGCATATTTTCACAGTAGCCAAATGGAGGGATATAGCCCAGGTAGTCAATGGAAGATGACTGAGTGAACAAACTATTATTTGTCCTTGCAAGCTGGTATTATGCCGTCTTAGAAAAGAGAGGAATTCAACAAATGTTTCAACACGGATAAAGCTTGAGGACCCGATGCTGAATAGAATCAGCTCACAGGGGCTCACATGCAGCCAGGAAGCCTGCATGGGACTGTGCACATACGTGCACATACGTTGTGTAGCTTGGGCTTCTTGTGGGGCTCCTAACAGTATAAGCGGGAACTGTCTCTGATGTTGTGGCCTGCTTCGTTGTCCCATTCAGCCTTAATAGGAGAGGAGGTGCCCAGTCCTATTGTAACTTGGTACTTGATACTTGATACTTGATATATCATGGCTGGTTGATATCCTTAGGAGGCCTGTCCTTTTTTGAAGAGAAATAGAGTAGAGTTGTGTGTGGGGTAGGGGGTGCAAGGGGTTTGGAGGGGAAACTAGGCTTGAGATATAAAAAAAATAAAAAATAATTAACAAATAATACATAAGTCTATTTCAATGAGCAACCTAGAGTGGTTATTGAGTAGTTGTGGATTGGTGATGTAGTTAGGGGGATAAAAACTGTCTAGAAAGCACATGGCCCTAGTTCTGTCCTTAGCTCAAAGAAAGAAGGAAGTGGGGGGGGGGGAGGAGTGTAGGTAAGATAAGGGAAGAGGAAAGGGAAATGACAGGACAGGAGAGGAGAGGTAAAAAGGGAAGTGGGGAGGGTAAAGAAAGAAGATGTGCCTCCATTGTGAAGAAATCCAAACTGTCCATACACAGAGAGAGATCACATACTGAAATCCACACACACACACAGCTCCTAGCTGCCGCCCACAGTTTAGGCGAGTGCTTCCACACAAACAGACCAAGGTAGGACCAGGAGAGAAATGCTCCCAGCAATCAGGACAACCATGATAAATATTACACAATTATTTGAGTTACTTATCTCAAGGCCCTTTTTATGCATCAAGAGATGACTAAAACGAGTGTGTATGGCAAATTAGAAGTCATGAGCTCTAAAGGTGGTTAATTCTGCAGAAAAGAGAAGTTGGTAGCCATTGGAAAAGGGAACCAGGCATAAAGGCATATGCCTGGGACTCCAATACTATGTGGGCACAGAGACAGAAGACCTGTGATGTGGCAGGACCTTGAGAGAAAGAGAGGGGAGTGAGAAGAAGAGAGGAGAGAGAAAGAGAGATGGGGGTAGAGGGAAAAGGTAGAGAGAGAAATGGATAGACAGAAGGGATGAAGAAGATGAAGAGATTACAGTGACTGAACAATTTAGAAAACATCCTGAGAAGATAATGACGAGAAGCATAGCATTTGGTTAATATCTAGGAACATAGGAGCATTTTGTCTACTATAACTTTGGATCTCAGCTTTTACTGCTAAGATTGTCATGTGTATACAAAAGTTAAATACTTGTAAACATCCAGTAAGTTTCGACAAGATTTGAAAAATATTGGTATTTGGCAATAGTTGTTCAACCTATAAGTGTAAACACAGAGATACCTTTTTAGAAAAGGCTTGAAGGTCAACAGCAGACATCTCTCAAAGTGTAGAAAATATCTAAAACATCATCTTGAGAACTTTCAATGCATAATCCATTCAAGGTTAATGTAATCAGACCACTATGTAAACAGTCCCCAGAAAACTGTTCACGTAGCAAACTACAATGCTATAAAAATTAAATAATAATTCTCCATTCCTTTGGTCCTCCTGCAGCTTCAAATCACCAATCACCATTCTATTTTTCTTTTCCTGTCCTATTCTTGAGCACTGAGCCTTCACCTATGGCAACTGGCTTCCATAAGGACAAAACTTAAAGTAACATGACTGATGATGACAGGAGCCACCATGCCATACTTTTGATCCTTTTTGTTGAGAATTACATATGAGCAATTCTCAGGGAAGCCTAGACTCAAAGAGAAGATGAAATAGATCCCATCTCTGGATGAGAGTAGTAGCTAAAAGTTATGTCTGTCTGTAATATACAATATTTAAAACGCAGTAAAGTCTGTCACATGTTTTGATATGTGGTGTACCAGTGACAAAGCTTCTGCCTTCACGGTCAGTCTCCACGGGAAGGACAGTAGCAAGCATTAAACACCCATGTAGGGCATTGTGCTGGTTATTATGTCCTTAACAAAAACAAGTTTACTTCCATCCCACATTGTACCATCAGCAACTCAACCTGTAACCAGTGTGAAATGAAAGAATAGATTAACAAAAGTCTATCCAAGCTTGAGAGCACCGCCTACAAAATGTTGGTCCTGTGGGCCTGGTGTCAGTTGTTCACATATCTGACTGTCGAGATACATTTTGATCTTTTGGTGAATGCATTTCGCTTCTCATCCTCTACTGCCAGTGTGTAACACGTGGTAGGTACCTAATAAATTGCTTCTGACTGAATGATTCAAAGACAGAACATGGCCAGTGCCTCCCAGACGGTAGAGCTAAAGCAGGGTGTCATTTATGGGACATGAGATTCTTTCCCAGAGTTGCCTGGTTAATCAGGAAAGGCAAGAGGAAAGAGTATTAGAAAGGCCATCAAAGTGCCGTAGGAGAAAACGGAAAAATATGCAGAGATGAGAAAGAAGGTACCTGTGCTTAGGCAAGGGGCTTGCACATGGTACACCTGGAGGAAGGCAGCGATGGAGAGGAAGAGTGTACGCATAGCCTGAGAGCCAGCTTTGAGAAGCTCAGTGAGCCTTATGACTGGGAGAAGGATCTTGATTGTGCTTAGGAAAACAGCAGTTTAACAAAGAGAAGAGAAATGCAGCTGTGGCCTTAAGTGATGTAATGTTACCTCCTCTAATGTGATGCTATGGGAGGAAAAAAGAAGAATGTGGCCATAGAATGTGGCCTGACTCCCAAGACAGGGTGTATCCTGGCTAAGGACAAGGACCATAATGTTAGCACTTTACAAGGCAGAGTGAGGCACAAAAGATGTAGTTGGAAAAGGCTAATTTCCATACATAATTAAGGAATGGTTTGCTATCTTTCTCAGAAAAAATAGCATGTAGCTGTTGATAGAGCAATATTTGGTGAACTAGATGGCCAGATGTATAAAGTCAAACAAGGCAGACCCGTTTGAAAGACTACGTCAAGAAGGGACAGAATACCCTCATCCCTCCAACTAGTGCTCCGTGCTGCACGCTTTTTGGCCCTGCACACTGAGAAGTGCATCGTCGTCTCTCGGTGTGTTTGGAAAGCACTGCACCAGGATACATTTCCTTAACCTTCATGTATTTATTTTGTTATCAGGGTTTTGCACACCTCCCCTAGGGTGGAAGAGGTAATTAAATTTTATATAAAAGACTTCCTACCAGACACCAGGATTCATGGGGGAATAAAAGTAAATAATAGATAGTAAGGAATATCAACCAATGATTAGGGCTTGCTCTGCTTAATTAGTTCAAAATAACTTTAAGGCAAGATTGGGGAGATTTGTGGATACTTCAGAGTTGACCAGTGCATGACGGGATTCTAAATAGAATGCAGTCTATCCCCCGAAAGGTACTATAGTAGGGAAAACAATGAGAAATTGAGTGTCCAAATTATCTTCTTGGCTTTTTCCACAACTCTTAAACCAACCAGAGGGAGACAGTAAGACAGATCTGTTTTAATTCTTCAGACTCAATATGAGTGATGTCAGAGCTGTTGGACCTTAAACTCTTCCTGAGTGCAAAGTTCAGGGTTAATGTCATTTGTGTGAACAGAACAGCAGGAAGGCAACGTGAGCTTTAAAGCCTAACTACCCTGAGTGACCCTTGGCTTTGTCACTGCCCAGCTGTATGACCTTGAGCAAATGACTCCACAGTTCCGAGTCTCTAATCCCCAGCTGCAAATGGGGCTAGTGATTACCCTAACCTCTGCATGGAGGTCCTAAGTCAACATACGAAAAGTTCTTCAGAGAGACTAAAGACACACTCTGTACCTGTTACTCATCACCATTGCTGTTACTAATTCATAATTTATTGTGATGTGTATATGATACAGGAAGCTGATAGAAATGATCTATCCAATAACTAGAACATCCTAGTATCCCAAATAAGTACACCATTACTAGTCCCACAAAGAGCACTATCACGTGCCCTGGAGAAACAGGAAGAGCTCCAGAGGGTCTCACCCTGTGGGTGGCAACCCATTGGAGGGTTGAACCACCTTTTCACAGGAGTTGCTTAAGACCTTTGGAAAACACAGATATTTGCATTGTAATTCATAACAGTGGGAAAATTACAGTTGTGATGTAGCAATGAAATAATTTTAGTGTTGGAGAGTCACCACAACATGGGGTACTATATTAAAAAGGGCAAGGCATCAGAAAGGTTGAGAACCGCTGGCTTAGACTGATAAGAGAAAGCTGGTGTCCCATAAACCACTATTATACCTATAAGATTGAGGAATGAACCAGACAGATTTGGGGAGACAAGACTGTGGCTATGGAAGCCTCTGGGCTAAAGGAAAGCTACATACAGGCTGTGATAAAAAAAATCAAGTTGTCTCTCGGTGACTTTTCGTTCATGTGGGGTTTGATGCTGTGAGGCGCTCTAACCCCCCACTGCCTGTCACTGATATCTGTCTGGGTTGCTGTTGCGGTGTTTCTGGTAATGGAACTGTTGGTTTCGTTTTGCGGTCTCCAAACTGGCTTCCCAGTCATAAAGCTGGGATTCAGATGTAAAACAGTTATGTTCTTGCTAGTACTGAGACGCTATCCTGTGTGTCTATACTATTATTTAAGCATACTTATGTTACCACACATAGGAAGTAAATGTTTTTATGAAGCAGAATTTTAAAGAAGGTTGTCATTATGCCTTTTGTTGAGCATCTCTTTTCAAGCCCCGTTCCCATGAGCCTATATTCTCTGGGGGTTTCATTCCATCTCTAAATGTTCCAATGGGCTCTTACTACCTGATGGGTAAAACTCTAATGAGAGAACCCGCTGCTGTAGCTAAAGGCATGGCTTGGTGACATTTCAGGTTGTGGGAGGAGCTCTGCGTTAGGACATACCTTTGAAGAGTTTTTTCCGTCCTGACCGAGGATACACTGGTGCTTTCTGCATATTTGTCTCAGCCCAGCTTGGTGAAATCCCGAAAGGTCTCTCTGTTATACTTTGTGTTAGAGAGTGCTATTACAAACTAGATGGCTCCGGTCTTCTCTCAAAGGGCCACCATCACTGTTCTCCCTGCCAAGACGGCTCTTCAAAGGTGGGCTCATACCTTCCTCAACTAAGTTCTCCCAACTTAACAAAGGCACATAAGGTTTTTATTGTCTGCTAAGCCAGGAAGGAGCACACAGCATGCAAAGTGCTTAAGAATCATTTGCTCACACCATGGTTTCCTAATTCATCAAGAGTTCTAAGGTGGTTTCCCTGATGTTCCACCTGGATCTTCTGCTTGATTAAAAAAAAAAAAATCCTAATGAACTTTAAGCTAGTATCTCAAACATCTGCATAGCCCCACCCCCACTCCTCCTTATACCTTGTCTCCCAACCTCATACAATGTTCAGTAATGTTTGTAGATAAAGGAAGAAATAACTTCGTAATTAAGATGTTGTCTTGCCCCTGCACTGGGTGTTTTCCTTGAGATCCTAGGGAAAGTGGCTGCTTGGCAAATACTAAGAAAGCCAAGGTGTAGCAAAGGGCAATTGTTGCTGAGGTAGTCAGTTCACCCCAGACTTTACTTCTGAGCTCTCTGGGACTGACTGCAGCACTTAGTGTGGTAAATAGTTGTTGAATTAATGAATGCATGGCGCTGCATATGTCTTATTCCTTGCAGATTGAAACTGGGCACCAGTACACAAGGGATTATGTAAATGAAAGTACTTAAATTGAGGGTAAAAGTAGTTGGTTCCCGGGTCAAGTACTCTGTGTTCTTCTTCATCTCAAGATGGACCCGGAGCAGGTTCTCCCTTTTCCATGGAAACCCAGTGTCTATTCCTGATTTAATATTCCCACTCTGTTTTTTGTAATTAAAACATCATTTATACTGAGAATAATTAAGACAACTGTACATTTGATTTTAAAATCAGTTTTGAGTATTGTGCCTTGTCGAGCTACAAGAGTGGCTCCTGCAGCTTTTACAATGCAGCATTAAGAAGCAGACAGTGACCGCAGGCACCTGAGTGGAAGGTTTGACAGTTTGATAAATTAGGAATGACACTTGCCAAAATGGCTGTCCTTCCTGCAGTCTGCCAGAGGAGCATTTGCACACTGTTAATTGAATTGGCAATTTGTGTAACAGTGCCTGCCCCTGAGCTTTTGTAACGCCGGATCTGCCATTTAACTCTGATAATCCAGGACTTGGGAATAAGGACGAAAAGCTTCACATGATATTACTGCAGATTTAAAATGACAGTCGGGGACCTTGTTGCCAATTTCCCATTAAATGAGAAATAATTAACAATAGCAATAACAAAGTCTTATAAAGCTGGAAAGTTAAATTGACTTTTGAGCACTAGTATCGCACAAAATTGCTTCTAGTGTGATTATCGGATTGCCCCTTTCAGGGTTATATGCCCTAAATAGTATCATATGACGAACCAAACACAGGATGCCTTGCAAGTTAAAATGTTTTATTACTGTGGAAATCTCCTGATTAGCTACAGGGATTGAGTTGCCATTAGATTTTGTTTTGTGATATAAAATTTCATAGAAGTAGGAAACCTAATATAATAAGAAAAATTCCTACTTCCTTCTCTTGATAGTATTCAATTGTAGCTGCATTAGAAAGCTGAGTTATAGCTAAATGGCGTACACTGTAAATTTGCCTCTTCTAGAGTCCTCCCTTGGCTCTGCTCAGAATTTTGAGGACTCCCAAACACGTGGGTTATTTGTGTCCACTAGCATTCTCTTTAGAGTGATGTTTAGAACAGTACAGACAACTGGGATGGATTATTTTAAAATTCAAAATACGTCAACTTTGCCTAGTTTTACAAGCTATGGATGTTATGGTTCATTACTGTTATTGTTTTTGCAGTTCTGAAGTTCTCCCTTTGGAGCTGTACTGACAGCCTTTGGACTACCTTTGACATGGACAGTGATGTATTCACGTAGAATGTTCTAGAGGGCCATACCCATTGGGTACGGCCAACATCTGTGGTGAAATACTCTGACCACCACAGTGGCTATATTGTTGTAGATGGACAGTAGCTCACAGGGCCACCCGTGAACCAGCTTGATAGCGAACATTTCTAGGATTGTAACATTTTTTATTATCCACGCCCACTTCCCAAGTGTAGTTCTGCTTCGGCCACTGAAACACTTATCGAAGAAGCAAGCAGTTTTCTTAGGAAATCAGAATACTCAAAAATAAGACAGGGCCCTTGATCTGGTTTTGAAGAATTCTCTATTTCCCCCATATGGCAGCTTCCACTAATTGGGTGTGACAAGAGGACTTTGTAAAAAGTGGAGGACTTAATGTGATAGTGAAAATTCTCATTTCCTTACTTTTCCTGGGAAATCTTCCAGGTAGTGGTAAGTGAGGGACTCTACTTCAGGATAGAGAGCAGGGCTCACCGCATAGAGGTTGTGTTCAAAGCCAGACACTTGACTATGGTGGCTACAGGCAGAAGAACAGAGGAATAAATGCTACATGTGTGCAAAAATAGATTCAAACTGGGCCGAGGAAGCAGAAGGCAGCAGAGAAGAGAAAGGAAGGCAGAGCGACTTGAGATGCAAACTCTACAGTTAACATAAAGGGTGTTCATGTGGGGTCAGGGGTCATAGTGCTAGGGTGTAATTTATACCTTAGCTCTGTAAACTGGAATGGCTAGTCATTTTATCTGGACCTTTATTTCCTCATCTGAAAAGAGGGGATGGGTACTTGATTCCTAGAGTTCTTTTTTTTTTTTTTTTTAAATAATCCAGAAGAGTTGGTGAGGGATGGTTGTAATAATTATTTAGCTTATAATATCTGAAAGTAATATGAAACTGATGAAGTGGTATGTGAAAATGTAAGCTATGTAAGTACTATTTTATTTGACATAATATTTTACTATTATGGTAAAAGTATAGTTTGGAGAAAACCAGCCCGAGCCATGAGATGCCGTGAAATCACGGAAGAAGGTGTAGAGGAAAGCTGCTTGGCAGACGGTGGGCAGCATGTTTCCGTCCTGCCACACTGAGCCACTGTGCTGTGTATCACCTGAGCACAGACTGCAGGCTCAGAGTGTCAGCCACACAGAGGGTCATGTGTCAAGAGATGTCATAGCAGGTAGATATGACAAGGAGATGCTGGACACTGCTCTCTGTCCTTAGTGTGATGAAGATATATTCAAAAAGGACTGGCGTGTCACAGAATAGGAGAGAACTTAGTGTGAAATTGCTGTATTTCTGCAATTTGAAACGTCTCTGAAATTGAGAACGTGCCTTGTAATTGATGTACATACTTAGTATGATAGCTTTTCTGTCTTTTTTTTTTCCAAGAGACCTGATAGGAAATTGATGACATATTTAAAAAATGATGGCAGTCTAAGACTGTTGCAATTTGGCAAAATATTAATATGGATGCGGCTTGCTAACAGCCCAATTTGTTTATTTAATTACCAAAATATTTGGAAGGCTTCTGTACCTCTCCTGTCCAGGGTGAGATATCATTTTCTTCATCATAATAGGATTTATTTTATACTGAGTGCTTACGATGTACTAGATGTGATTCTGAGAGCTGTGTGTACATAATCTCATTGAGACTCAGAACAAGACTAGGAGACAAGAATGGGTTAGGCTTTTATATTACATATAAGAAAGCTGAGCTCGGGGTTTTTTTTTTCCTTAAACTCCTGGCATGATGCTAGTTAGGATGGATGCTGTAGAGAAAATAATGTTATGCACGTGCTGAGCTGTCCCTTTGGGGTATGGAATGATGCTCAGAAAGTTTGCCAAGCAAATATGGAAGGAAAGGTATTTAGCATCACAGGGCTGTAAAACTCACAGTTGAAACAAAAGTAGTATAGAAGGATCCCAAAGAGACACTATGTTTCTAACCACATAGAAGCAGTAGAGCAAGTTCCCTTCGCTGACAGGTAAAAATGTACGGAAGCCCGGTGTGGTGGCGCACGCCTTTAATCCCAGCACTCGGGAGGCAGAGGCAGGCGGATCGCTGTGAATTCAAGGCCAGCCTGGTCTACAAAGTGAGTCCAGGACAGCCAAGGCTGCACAGAGAAACCCTGTCTCGAAAAAACCAAACAAACAAAATGTATGGAAGCAGAGAAGGGGAGGACAGTGCAAGCAGCGAAAGCAGAGAAGTTAAAAGGTGTTAAAGCACGGTGGGTGTGAGCTGGCGATGCCATTCCTTATTGTTCAGGAGGCTGAAGCAAAAAGGTAGCTTGGGCTCAGGCCTTCAAGACCAGCCTCTCTAAGCGTTAATGAAGAGGAAAAACAAAACAGAACAGAAATCCAGGCCACATTTTAAAGAGATAGCCAAGTTGGCTGAGCTTGGTTGGCCTGGAGAGTGTGAAGAGAAACTGTGAAAAAATAAAAGCAAAGCAACTAAGTTTTCCCTCAAACTACCATGATGTAGGCATAGAGCTGCTATGGGTCTGCTGGTTGTCAACAAGCTTTCTCCAGTTAATTCATTGGGTGACATGTCTCTGGCTGCATGACAAAACATTTTTGAGATTAAGGTACATTTTAAATTTCTTCTCAGCTGTCCCCTCCCCCAAATGTAGAATTTCTTTGTTACTTTGCAAAACTCAAGGTTAGATACTACTGTAAAAGTTTTAATTAGCATTTATTTAAAATAAGCAAGGAGGAGCAAGGAGGCTAGTCTTGCTGTGATACTGATGACTGCAGACACACCATTGAGAGGGAGGGACACAAAAGGCTTCTGTGACAACCCCTACCACCCCCTGCAAAGTAACAGCCTAGATAGGACACCATTGAATAGAGCTCTTAAAGAATGTGATGGAGATGCTGAAGTGTAGTCTGCACAGCCGGTGGCTTCTAGTGGGGTACAGGAGGAAAGGACTCTGCTCTATTTAAGGGCCAGGCCACTGAGAGTTTGACCACACTCCAGTGAGTGTGTAAACAGCACAACTTGGGCGGGGTTTTTTTCCCTTTTTTTTTTTTTTAATTTTTACTTTTCTTTTGGCAGGGGAGGTCAAGGGAGGGGTGTTTCCTTTCCGTGGAAAGACTGGAAAATGAGTGTGATCAGGATGCACGATGTGAAATTATCAGAGAATCAATAAAAAAAATATTACGTTGAGGAAAAAGAAAAGGCGTTTAGTAGAATGAACTCATTTTAATGTTGCTGCTGAGTGACCACTTTATGATTGGAACTTTCAGGTTGAAATCAGCCACCCAAGGCTCCAGAGTTCCTGGCCGTATTGAAATCCTCTGGCATTGTGGTCATTGTTTTTCCACGCCCTTGGATGCTGCCATATCTTTTAGACTTGTGTTGTCACGTTTTCTAATCGAGAATGTGCATAAATATCTGCATATTGTTACTTGCCTATTATGGTGTTTACAGATGCAGCCTCATTGCTTGGTCTTCCTTATTAATTTATTGACTCCATTGGTCTGTGCTGTAGCCCTTCGCCCTGCTTTCTTTGATCCTTTCCGTTTCTCAGATGTGGTTTTCTTAAATTCTTAGGATAAAATATTTAAACCTCGATACTTAACTTCTAGGTGTTGGAACATTTCTATTTTTCCTTAACACACATTTGTTCTCTAAGATATGCTGTAGTAGGTTCCCACGTATTGATGTGTTTCTAATGTTAGTTTATCCCTAAGCTCTTGAAATACCTTATGATTTTATGCTTACATATTTTCAGTAGCATTTTCCAAATTTCTTCACATTTTTGGAATTACCTTTTTCTCCCTTTGAGCATTTCTCAGTTCTTGAGCCGAGAGCTTGTGTATGAAGCTTTGCTCTTGTGTTAGGGGTGGATGTGTTCCTGTTCCCAGCAGAGGTTTGCTGAACCCCAGCTTGTGAACCCTCTTCTCTAGATAAGCCAGGTTGGCCAGGAGTAACCCTTCCCATGAGACCTTGCATTCCCTTTGTTCCAGAGCAGGGTAGAGGTTTGTAGCAGCCAATAAGCAAATACTCAGTCCGTTTCTGGGTTGAGGCTGGGGACCAAAGGAGCCAGCCATAAGAAAAAGCAACTCAGAAAACAAACAGAAATTCTCAGGTGGAGATTAAATTGTTGCCTTCCTGGGATAGAATATTAAAACCCACAAAGAAAAGGTAGGGAAGGAATAAGAGGGCAAGGGGAGGGGGGAGATAAGGGGAAAGGATGGGGCGGGGAAGGGGAGGGACACCAGTGTGTATATGGTTTGGGAGGAGGAAGTGAAATGGATCTTGTAGCCCTCCTAGAGCACAGCAAAGTCGTCCTCTCTTCTCTTCTGCATACAGTGAAAAGCCAATAGAAAGTTCTGAACAGTGGATAGTGTTGCAGGCCTTTTCAGGCACTTGTTTTGAGGATTGCGTGGCTGTGTGTTGTGGAACACAGAGCATGATGCCTGTAATGTGGTGTTAAAGCAGAGTGTGTGGCTTTTCTGTGGCCACAGATGTTCTTTCATCATCCTGTATAAATGCTACAGGGTGTACTCGGGATATACTTGTTGTTGTTGTTGTTGTTGTTGTTGTTGTTGAATAAGGGGCACAATGCACGGGCGTACTTCTCCTCTTTCAGTTTGTTGGTTCTTAAAAGTGTGTCCTCTGAATTGGTGATTGCTCAGTTCATGTCACTTGCCTTGTGACTTTGGGCAACTCACTCTCACAGAACCATCCCGAGGATTACAGATGATGTCAAGCAGCAGACTTAATGACAGGCACATAATGCACCCTCCATGGTGGCTCTATTAATGATCTGATTATAGCTCAGTACACTCGGTTCAGATTCATAATTCCTTCAATTTGCCAGCTAATTATTTGGACGGATTACTCTTTTCACCGTATACTAAATATCTGAAACTGTAGACTAAAAAACACTTCATTTCTGACTTCATAGATGCATTTTGATAGCAACTAGACATCTCATATTCCAAAGGCCTTCTCAAAGGCAGACAAGTAAATTGATAGTCACTTAACATTCAGTTTGGAGGGCCAGGGATTAGGGCTTTATGGAAAAGGTTACTCAAAGAGACTATTTCTCCTGGATTTATTTGTTTGTTAAGGACAAAGAGAGAAGCTAGCAGTTTATAATTTCAATTGGGCAGTGACCTAGCTGCAAAGAGGTATTTTACTTATTTATGAAGAATAATTAATTACCAGCTTCTGTGAAAGGGGAGAGCATTCTAGTGAAGGCATGCGTCTTAAAGGTTGAGGAGGGGGAGAGGAAACAAAAGTTGCCAAAAATCTAAACTATTTACGTTGAGATGATTTAGTAGGAAGGAGATAAAACATTCCCCAAACTGGAATAGTACTAGGATAGCAGTGAGTTGCAATGTATAATAACACTTTATATACTGTGTCATAACTCTTGAAACTCAAGCTTGTAAATCAGGAATCATCTTTATTGGGGCAAGATCTCATCAGTATCTAGACATTTTTAAAGCGATAAAGTTGCCCATAATTTATACGTATGAAAATAGTACATGGATAAGAAACTTCAACTATCTGGAACTTAAAGGAAATTTAGAATAAAAGGAGCTTTGTTCGCCAAACATTTTTATTTAAATCACTTGGGAAGAATTTTTGTTTCTGTGGATGATAACGGGCCTTTTTTTTATGACTTAGTGGCGTCATCCCATTAGCTTAAAAAATATGACGTGATACCCTCAGGTACATTTAGACTTTGAGATCTGTTTGATCGTGAGCTAAGTTGGCCTAGAGTCTGTTTTCGGGTTCTTTTCCTCCTGCTGTTTATGTTCCCCCCCCCTTACTTTTCAGTTCCTCCCTTCTGTCTGCTGTATCTTCTCACAGCGGTTAGCCCACTGAAATTTTCTTCAATTTGCTGCCTCGGATCTGCCTTGAGCTGGGCCACCTATGACTTGTTATAAATGCACTAAGTGTCAACAAACACTGGGAAGGATGAGAGGGCTGCAGTGAGAGCAACGTGGGCGAACACTAGGGTTAGGTGGCCCTTCAGCAACACATCACAGTCTTTGGTTTCACAGACAGTTTGAAGGGCTAAGCAGTCCTTGTGTGAGGCCCAGAGACGCTGTGTGGAATAAGCCATCATGTCCCTAGACAATGCATGCCCAGAAATGCATTTGCACCCAGTTCTCCTCGCTATAACCATACCCCCAATCTAAACACGCTTCTAGTCCTCCATGCTATAACCACACCACCAACCTAAGCGCCCCTCTGGGTGGTGTTTTTATAGGCACAGGACCCAGGGACGCTGTCTCATCTTCATCCTTTCTTACATGTCATGATGCTAAACATATCTAAAGTGACATTTTTGTAGACTCGAGATAGAAATTAAATCTTTGATGACTCTACATAAAATTTCCAACCAACTAAGCCCCTAATTTTAAGTAATGAAAGATTTTGGGCGTCCCAAACTTTACACACAAATAAAACCCGGGCTATAAAAGTCCGCTCTGAGTTTCTGTCTTGCCTGCATACGCTCCTTCAGTGTGGTTCAGTTGCTAGGCATGGCACATTGAATAGAATAAGTTTATAAGAGCCTCACCATAATGATGCTTATCCTTACAAAGATAAATATAGCCACATTTTTAAAATTCAGATTAAGACTGCAGGGTACTGGGATTTATGAAGAGTATTTTTAATTTTCAAATATCTGGTCAGTATCATGGACTGTAGTTAGACACCTTTGAAAGCTATCAAGTAGAAATGTGTCATGAGTCTTTGGACAAGAAAGGGCAGCACACAGGGGCAGTATGCTCCCAGTTGATCATATGAGGCCAAGGAAGCTGATTTTTATGTTTCAAAATTAATCCACCCTAGATTAGCCATGTCACGTCCCCTTAACCACAGGCGTGTGAAACTCGGTGTAGACAGCTGTTTGGATGTCCCATACTCGGACTGCTGCCCTCAGCAAATGCCTCTGATTCTCCTACATGGTCACTTGGCAGAATCTACAAGCACCCATATGGCTCAATGGCACTGTGCCTGTGCCCAAGTCAGTGAGCTTTTTTTCACTCCAACCTGGGTTCCAAGCAAGCTTGAGTTTGGTCTCACAACCTCAGGAGCTGTGTAGACTGTTTCTAAGATGTCAGGAAAAAAATTCCTTCATCTTGGCCTCTAAGATCATGGACAAGATACTTACTGGCATTTTGCTACTTTGCCTGACATGTGGGCATTTTCTTTTTTTTTTTTTTTTTTTTTTTAATACATTTTTATTAATTTATACATATTACATCTCAGTTGTTAGCCCATCCCATGTATCCTCCCATCCCTCCCTTCCTCCCACTTCCCCCCCCTACTCCCCTCCCCTATGTCTGTGTCTGAGGGGGATCTCCTCCCCCTGAATATGCTCATACGGTATCAAGTCTCTCCTTGGTGACCTATTATCTTTCCTCTGAGTGCCACCAGGCATCTCCATCCAAGGGACATGATCAAATATGGGGCACCAGAGTTTGTGTGAGAGTTAGATCTTCTTCTCCACTCAACAGTGGAGAATGTCCATCGGCTAGTCCGGGTAGGGGTTCAAGGTTTTTACTGCCTATTTTTTCCTTGGCTGTTGCCACAGTTTGCGGAGGACCCCAGGGCCCAGACTCGCCTGTAGTTTTCCAGGACCCACTGGATCCTTCCATTTCCTCTTTCTCCCAGGCTTCTCACACCTAAAGATTGGGAATGCAAACTAGTACAACCACTTTGGAAAGCTATCTGGTGCTTTCTCAGAAAAATGGGAATAGGGCTTCCTCAAGACCCAGCTATTCCACTCCTTGGAATATACCCAGAGGATGTACTACCACACAACAGGGACATATGCTCAACCATGTTCATAGCTGCCTTATTCATAATAGCCAGAACTTGGAAACAACCTACGTGTCCCTCAACAGAAGAATGGATAAAGAAACTGTGGTACATTTACACTATGGAATACTACTCAGCTATTAAAAACAAGGAATTTCCAAAATTTGTGGACAAATGGATTGAACATGTGGGCATTTTCACTTCCTATATATTAAAAAGAAAATTATCTTGTAGAATTATTGTGGAGTTAGTGCAGACACCAGCAAAATCACTAGTTTTGGCTGTCATAGGTAGCTATAGTTTGTCGCTCCCTGCAGCCCCACCCCACAGCACCTGTGGTTTGGTATGAGGGTGCACTTCCATGACATGGAGGCTGGTTGTTTAACTGGTCTCACTGCTGAAGCAGGCACAGCCGTTGCCACACCAGGCCTAGGAGGACGGTGACTGCTGCTTGCTCTGGACTCAGCAAACACAAGCTTCGTGCCTCCAGCTGGTGTTTCCTTGAGTCTTTACCAACAGGACCTTTCTGTGGCACTTGAGTTTATAAAGCATCTTTGTCTGTATTGTCTTATAGCACATGAAAAGTTTGTGAATTAGGGAGGTCAGTGTTGGTTATTATCAGTTTAGTATTTTTAATATGGAGACTGACCTGGAGAGCAATATTATGACTTGTGCCAATATTATCCAATGAGCCTAAGTGATGGGATCAATACTGAAAAATAAACTCCCGCCACCCACCAGTACTCCCACCCGGGAGTCTTTTGTGTTTGGTTTGAAAAACATCTTTGAAAGAACATACTCATTTAGATGGTTTAATCTTATTTCTATAACTAAACACTGTAAAAAAAAAAATTGTGGCTGGAAATGTCTAACACACTCTTTAAAGGTGATTTTAATATAGAAAATACCACTGATAGCTGCCATTATAGTTCATTCCCCTTACTTGATGTTTTGTCCTCCTCCATGACTGCTTCTGACCATTTCTTTTGTGTATATTGAGTGTGTATCACATGCTTGTGTGTTTGCCCATGTGTGCATATGTGAAGGCCAGGGTTTGAGTTCAGAGATGGGGAATTAAGAGGGAGTTTTATTACAGGGAAAAAGTATATACTCACGAGGCGAGCTTTATTCTCAAGAGAGCCAGCCCTTGCAAAGTTTTGATCCAGAAAAGGTAAATTCTGTAACCAGGGAGATTATAGCATAAATCATCAATGTTGAGTGCAAACGGGGGAAGTCGCAAAGCTGACCTGCCGCTGAGTCAGCGTCTGACTTGTGAGTATTTGGAAGTGGCACTGTGGCTTCATTTTTCTCTTAGCAGTAAGGTACAAACACCTCTCCGCTTCGCTCCTCTTTTAGTGGCCTTAGCTTGGAAAGGCGCTGCTTCCCCTTGAAGAGCCACACGGAAGTGCTTGTCGCTCACCCTGCATCTCACTGCTTGGGAATGGGCACTTGGAAGAGTTTTGTTAAAATTAAAGTTGCGAATCCTCACCTCAGGTTCCTCCTTGCCCTGATATCCAACCCCTGCTTCTGGCTCCAACTCGAGGTTTTCATAAGTTAATCTGCTTTGCATTTCTTTTTCCCTTTCAAGGAAAAGTTATATAATGATAATTATACAATATTGTATGTGCAATTCTTAGCTGCTCCTCCTCCTTTTCCACTTTCTCCTCCTCTTCCTTCTTCTTCATCTTCTTCTTTTAGCATGTTTTAAAATCCAGTTGTGACATGTCTTTCAGTCCTAGAGTCACTGGTATTCTTAATTAGATTAACAAGCTTCCCAGAAGGTGTTATATATACCTCACGGTATTCCAAACCCTTTCAGATATAATGCTGAGAACAATGGTGTAGTTACACATATATGTACTATATATGTAATACTTTGTTTGGTGCTGGGGACTAAGCCCAGGACCTCAGGGATACTAGCAAATGTCTGGCTATTGAGCTACCCCTAGTCTTTGGTGTCACTTCAAGTTAATGTGTACCTGTTTCTTTGATGCAGTCTCATTTCTGAATACTTACCCTAACGATCATCTTTCATTTAAGACCCAGTGAATGTCCCCCTTGCTTCTAGGAATTGCCAGGACCCCGAGTTCTATGTAAGCAGTATGTATGCATGCCTGCCCAGGGTGGACAGTTGCTTTTAAGTCTTTGCCAAGAAGACACTGATTCAACACTCATGGAAATCTTTTGTCCACAGTGTTAGCAGCTATTAAAAGATGTCTTTAATATCATATCATATCGTAACTTATACTTGAATTATGGTTTACTTTTCTTTCAAAATCTTTTCTCCTGAGAAAGAAATGGAAGCAATGATTTCATTGCTAGTTGTTCAACTTTTGACAAACCTTTTTTTCTGTTCTGTCATCTTTACAGACAGATAGTTCAGCCTTAGGGGCTTGAATTAAACACTGACTTCTGTTTGCTTATTTGATGGTTATAAAGGCATATACTATTTTACAGCTCCTAAGTAAAATAATTTAAATCCAAAAGATTTTACGTTGAAGCTTGCTTTCTTTTTTCTCTTTATCAGTGTACACTAATTAAACAAAACACTGGGTTTCATTAGAGCATTTTCATATATGCCTATAGTAGATTTGTCACCTTTTTTTTATGATTGCAAAAGTTGTTCACAAACAACATGGCCATTCAGTAAGTAAAGCACAATAATTCACATTTCTGAAAAAAATCCACATTCTGATTTCGGAAGCTGTGTGCTTCTTATTTCTGTTAAAGTCCAATGGAGAGCTTTATCAGTCTACTGATCTTCAAGGGCCTCACTCAGCTTATTTTACTCCTAAGATTTTTGTGGAACATTATATTTCCTGAGATTTTTAAAAAATATAAATATATAAAATTGTACTTTGGTACATGTTTGGCATAACAGAAATTAACCCTTTAAATAAATATGTAATATATGTGATCTAGTTTTCTGCTTCTCTACCATTTATTATTGTTATACTAAATATATTAGCATAATAAGAATAAATCTAATGGTGATGTGTGATGACTTTTTAATCTTGATAGGTATTGGCCTTTCAGCTGACAATGGTGTACTACATCAAAACCATAGACACTGGACTTTTTAGCATATATATATTTATATTATTACACATATATTCAATAAACTACATACATGTAGCAAGAACCATGGAACAATCAGTAATTATATAAATGTTACATTCATAGTGTTTTGGCTATTTGTATTTGGCAACCTCAAAGAAAACATCTTTCTTATATTGGTGGACTTTTAAAGGACTGAGGAGAACCTGTTTTGTTTCCTTGGGGGCAGGGAAGTAGCAGAGCAAAGCACGGGATAGCAGCATCAGCTTAGACTGTTCAGCAGTAGCTCAGCTTTTTCAAAAGCCTCTTTTTTTCAAGAGATGCTAAAAGGGTGTTCAAAAGAGATGAAAGCTACATGATTAAGATGAAGCACACTATAATGTCTAACTGGCAGTTTATGCTACACAGTCTATATACTCGGGGCTAATCATCTCACATTGTGTCTGACTAGTTTATGGTAGTTGAAAGTTTCTTGGCCAGAAAGGACCTTGTAAAATTAGTTCTTATTAGGAAAAATATGAATGGTTGCAAAATTTGGAGACAGGCTGATTTTAGTCCCATCAAATGGCACAAATAAATAATCAGCATGATGTCTTTCATCTAATTTGGAGGGAAAGAAGTCAAGTGGAGCTTGTCTTTAGACATTTCTAATAGAAAGGATCCCCAGCAGACTAGCATTTGAATTCTTCCTACAAATACCTCTCTGAATTCATGTTTTAAGAAAGCCTAATGGGGCTGTATGTATGTCTAAATTTAAGGGTAATGTAAGACTGAAAAGATGGTAAAATGTGAACATAATATCCTGAATGTGTTCAAATTCAGTATAAGGTGGTGCTCCATGATGCCAGGGTAAAAATGTGCACACTAACTCACCTGTCTCCTTTCTGCCTCACAGCCGAGCGGGTTTGTTGGACATTTTAGTATAGCTTCTAACCATTAGTAATTCTTATCATTTTAATTTCTTGGGTAAGAAATCACGTAGTTGTTTTCTTTATAACCTACCACACAGCAAAAACAACTTACAATACAATAATGGTTTTTGTATATAAGATTTGTTCCGCTTCATTTTGGATATCATATTTTACACTCGTAGCATTAATCATTTAGTAAGTGTCAGTTACCAATATCACCCTCACTTCAGTATCGTTTATAGGTTAAAATGTCGGTCTGAGTATAATGTTAGGAAGAAAGCAACAGGAAACAGTAAACAAGGATCTAAACACCCATTTAACAATAGCAAGACCAGATATTCATACCAAGAAACACTGCCGAGACCTAATTCCAGATACTGTGAAAGTAACTTTCATTTGCCTCATGTAATTGTCTTTTTTGAGGCTTACTGCCTCAGTCTGTTAAGCTAGCCTCATCCTGGAAGTGTCTAGCCTGTATAAACTAATCTAGGCCTAGAATGTTTTCAGCCTCTGAGGCTTACTGCTTAATAAGCTCACCCTTTCTTGTTCTTCCTGAGCTCTGGCTGGATGGCTCAACTCAGCTGCTTTAACCCGACCTCCTCTCCAAGCTGACTGACTCAATCTGGCTTCTCTCTTGGCCTCTGACTAAATTACTCGGGTTGGCCTCAAACTAATTCTAGATATCTATTCTAGTCTTCTGGCTCCTTCCTAGTCTATGGCTCCTTCTGTCTTCACCTGTGTCTAGCTTGTTCTCCAACCTGTCTCTGTAAAACTCTCCCAGTAAAACCATGTCCTCTCTCTCTCTCTCTCTCTCTCTCTCTCTCTCTCTCTCTCTCTCTCTCTCTCTCTCTCTCTCCCTCCCCACCTCTCTCTCTCTCTTTCTTTGTGTGTGTGTGTGTTCTATTCTCTCTTATGTCTTTCTCTGATTTGTCCCTTTGTCTGCCTCTCAATTAGATGTCACTTGCAAACATGCTTTCTTCTACAAACTAACTTGACCTTCATTGTTTGAGATTAAAGGTGTATACTAAGGCGTGTCTGTATTCCAGCCATGGTGGTCATGTTGTTGGATTAGAATTCCTCTATAAAATACCTAAACACAAATAGTACTAAGATCAATCTCCTGCAGAAATAAGCACCCTCTCATAATATTCCCTGAGATAAACAACTTACCTGGTGCACAAAACAATACATGCAAAGCAATACCTGTAAGTGTGTTAAAGTAACTCAAAGGGAAAATGAATAAATGTCTGAGTGGAGACCACAAAAACATAAACAGTTGAAAGAAACAATAAAAACAATTAAGATATAAAGATAAAATTTAATAAAGAGACTCTCTGAAGAAAAGTTGAACTGAAATAAAACTCATAAAATTAAAGAGGACTAACAAAAAATCTCAGAGGAAAGCCTCACCAACAGATCAGATCATGTGAAAAAGAGAGTATCAGGTCTTGAAGACAAAGCTGCAGATATGGATAATTCAAAGTAAATATTAAACCTAAAACTCTTAAATAGGTTTTAAACTCTTAAATAACTCAGGTTAAGCCTAAAAACCTGAGACACTGTGAAAACCCCAAACCTATGGCTAATAGGTTCAGCAGGAGAAAAACTCTTAGGCAAGTGTTCCCTAAATTTTAAACTGAACACCCAACTTTTCCACATCGGGTTCGGTAAAATTCTGCACTCAGATTCTGATAGGTCACTGGTACAGATGCAGCTTTGCCAGGCAAACTTTCTCATAGTTGTCATGCAGGTAAAGCTGGTAGCTCAAAGGGGCTTCTGCCAAGGACCTAGAAAGCATTAAAGTGAAACATGACAGTGTTGTTCTTATAAAAGTGACTCTGGTGTCCTTCTAGTCAGAGATTCATAATACTGCCAGTCTAATCTTTCTCACATGGTGGTTTATTGCTCTGTCTTGTTTTTTACCACGAGATTGTATAATTTCCATCCGTAAAAGCAAAAGTTTCTGGACCCACAAACCACGCCAGCATGTGTGACTTCATTGAGTCTTTATAAGCCAGTGAAAGGCGATGACGTGACTTTATACCATGGCCGGTTTTAATAATGAAGTATGTTCAAGTTGACCAATCTAGAATGTCAGACAAGTCACCTGCACTCTAAGAATTGCATGGTAGTGGCTCCTGCTCAATTTGAGGTGTTTATAACAAAGCCATTAAACTACTCACAAACCTAAAATCAAGAGTATTCACCTAGCAAGGCTTTGAAAACAAGATTTGCCTGACGGGATTTTATTTTTATCATGTAATCCAAGAGGAACAGAAATAGAAGGCTTGGGCTATGACTTTATGGAAAAAACTTAAAACAAACACAGGTGGGCCATGTGTTTATGAGTCTCATGTTATGAGCTAGTGTCCTGTAAATTAGAGAAAACGAAGGCTAGGGAAAGCAAGGTGAAGTGGGCATCTGGGATGTTCCACCTGTTGGTGGGAATGGCTTGTTCTCACTCTCTCAATGTCCTCATAAGTGCACCTTCTCTTCAGGTCTCTGTTTTCCTTTCACTTCTGTTTGCTGGCTTATTGGTGTTCGGCAGACCATTCCTTGCCTCCTTGTGATGGCTTGGGTGCAAAATTCCTCATTTGTACTGCCCCCTGCCTCAATTCCCACTTTGTTTCCACAGCCCCTAAGAGTTTTAAAGCAGTAGGAAGAAGTTGGATCGATAAGTATTTGCTAAAAATGCCAAACATATACTTTGGTTATCTTTTAGGCAGCTTCATAGGGAAGGTGCATCTAACAAATTTCACTGTGGTTATTTGGGGAGGAGGCACTCTGGCCTATATGGAGAAACAGAGAGTCTCTATGAGAGAGCAAGGGGGTCACAGAACCCTTCTGTGTTTTCAGATGATCCTGTGCTCCCTGGGCTCTGAAGCAGGTCTCCATAACATCATGCTTGCCAAACTGCCCAGAAACATAGCAGAGGCTTAGACAAGATGGTTGACTCCTACCTGCTCAGAGCTATATGTGTCTTCATGCACCACTCACTGTAGACTGCCACTGACCCAGTTTCAGTTCATCTCTGCATCCAAAAAGGTGACGGGAGCAGTGACTGAGATCCCTGCCAACAGGGATGACACAGGGTAGATGACCTGGCATGAAGTTCTGGATCAGCCGTTCTAATTGGCAACATGCTTTTTTTTCCCTCTCTGTTCTGCATAATGTCAGTGTTGACCGTGCAAGGATGGTCTTCCAGGGCGTGAATGTTTAGTGTGACAAGCATGTGCAGTCCTCCCCCACCCCTACCCCCACCCCCCACCCCGCCAGTGTTTGCACTTTGTATTATCATGGTTATTTTATAAATTGGACTGACGATGCCATTGTTTCCTCCTTGTATTATCTTGCTTTGGCTCATGCTTTAATAGTTTTTATAAAGTTTATTGCCCCCTGCTGCTCAATATCTTGGTATGCTGTGTGGAGTTCTTCGCCTCCTGCCGAGGTGCAGTTTAATGGATTATTTTTCAATGAGAATGATATGATTTTTACAGCCTGCCCACAGAGATGGTTATTTCAGTACGGGACTCGTGTGCTCTATGCCCTTGCCCGTTTGTGAGCCCACGTGTCGTCGTTGCTAGTGCCTGAGTGTCACAGGCGTTGGCTGGCTGAGCTCTTAGAAGTTTAACTCTCTCTCTCTCCTGATCTCCTCACCGGATCTCTGTCCTCCTTTCCACTTCAAACCATGTGGCTCTTATGCCATCACCTGTGCACTTCCTGTGCGTTGAAATGACACCAAGATCAACTTGGCTGCTGGCATTCTGTTGCCCAGCAATTGAACCCACGCCTCCCTAGGATGCATTTTGTGGGGGTGCTTGAACAACGTTAGGTTTTTATCAGACTCGGGCTTGTTTGAAGGTCTATAAGTATGACTTAGGGTTTGCTTTGTGGGCTCTTTCACTCGCTCCTGCCTTAATTTCTTTTCATCATTTTTAACCTTGCACTGAAACTCTGCTTTTACTAATTTCACCCCACGTGCTACCTTTAAAACTGTCCCTCACCCCTTCCTCTCTCCACAACCACGTTAACGGATGCAAGCGTTCATGACAAGGGAGACCTCAAGTTTGAGATGCCTCTAAATTACTTTTCAGTAAGTCAATATTCGATAAAGAATTTAAAATATCCCAACAATGAGGAGTCTGTCTTGGTATATGTTAGTAAAAGTCTTGTTTATGGTTTAAGAAATTACCAGCTGTGTCAGCACAGTTACTTCTGGCTGCAAACGGTAGAACACACAACCTAATTGCTTCATGTAAGTCAAGCCATGGGTAGGCAGTGCTTGCAGGCAGGACCGAAGCTCTTTGTTCTTCTGCTTCTTGTGTTCCTTGCATTCGCCTTTTCCACTTAAGACTTGTCACCTCATGCAGAGTAATGGCTTTTGCTGTGCAATGCCAGATACAGTAGCGTTTGACACAAAAGGAAAAAAGTATGCAATGCTTCCTGGAAACTTCATGTATTTTGTTGGTACAACATGACCATGCCTCCTGTACTTAGAATGAACCCAGATACATGAAAATGGAATTATTATGAATGCTTTCAAGCCAATTATTAATTTCCTAGAAATGAACATATTACTTATAAAATGAGATTTTTTTTGTTGTGCTGGTGGTATCTTTATATCAAAGGGCAAGTAAAGTGAAAAACCTGACTCCTTTTGTGTGGAGACACAAATTAATCTAATAAGCCGGAGCATCCCAGTAAAAACAAGAAAGGTTACATTTGTACCTAGTTGTTCTCAGTGCTATTCTAAGTGGTAAAGGTAGAATTTATTTCATCTTAGAATTGTCAGCATCATCTACATATATCAGTGATTCTTAGAGAATGCATTCTAGTCACAACCAGGCACTTCATTTGTAAGGATGTATCTTTCAACACAATGGCATCTACATCCCAGTGTCTCGTGAATACACAAGAGTCATGGTATAGCTAGTTCTATAGCATGGTCTAGGTTCCACTGGTGGCAGCCTCAGTCCAGAAGGCTTTGCTTTCCAGGCGAACAGAGGACATGTCGCTCTTTGTTGCTAATCATCTCCTCAGTGCCCACTGACTCTCTACTATGTAGTGGGTGACTAGGACATTTTCGCCATAAATAAATGGCCTTAGACAAAAACAATAATATCCTATACCCTAATTTTTAACTCAACCTTTATAGTTCATTGAAACAATAAAACAAAATTTCCAGTTTATACCCCCCCTTTAATAACTAAAAGAATATAGCTGTATGTTTTTATGGCACATTCCATAAGTTCTGACCAGTTCCCTCCCCAACGCCTGGGCAGCCTGTCAGCCCAGTCGGCTTCACTTTCTGCCGCTATGAAGTCCCTGGAAGGAAGAGCCACAGGTTTAGGGTTACTCCTGTGTGACTCCCACTCCTCCCAGATAAACACATGGGAAGGGGGAAGGGGGAGTACCCAGAACAGTGAAGGACAAAGGTAAGCAAAGCGAACACGAAGAAGAAGCCATGCGCAAGCGCAGATACAATTCCTTCCTTCATCCTCTCTCATTTGTCCCAGTAGTTAAGGAACATGCTGTGGGAAGGGATGTGGCAGTGGGGCACATCCAGGACACCCACATCTCCCCAGAAGGAACATGGGGGTGACTAATTTGTTCCAACAGTACAATACAGCAAACTAAAGCAAATATAAACTTAGCACAGGCAAACACAAATTTCTCTTCTCAACTTAGTTCTTACAAGAGGGAGCTTTCCCAAAAGCTATGAACCAAGTGAGAGAAGCCAGGGTGCATGAGGGTCTGACTGCAGCAACAGACACCAAGTTGCGGTTGGTGCTGCTTTTTTCCAATGCAATTTACAATTTAATCCAGAAGATTTCAGTCATGGGTGTTATGAAAGCTGTTAATTGGGATCCTAGGTAAAAACTTTTCTAGGCCATAAATAGTAAATAATGCCAGGTGCATTTAGTAAAATGTGTAGCTGACAGGAAAATAAAAGCAATTTCCACTTAAAGCTAAAGTATGTATAAGATCAAGAGCACGTTATAAGTATCTTTCACTGTAAACTGTGCCATAGTTCGTGAAAGAAAATAAATTGATGCTCTTGAAGTAAGCTTACTTGTCTTGTGTTCACAGAACCCAGCTTAGCTAAGTGGAAGGCTAGGGAAGTCAGCTTTTATTACGCTGCCCAAAGTAGGTGAGCTCCTGAGGATGACCCTACAGGTTCAGAGACAGCCTGCCCTCTGCTGGGACCGGAGTTTTCCTCTGGTGTTTACATTTCCACTAAATATTTAAATGGCAGAATCTTGTATGATCCTTCCCACTAGAACCTCATTTCATTCTTCACTAGCCACTTTGAGTTGCTTGAAATTAATCATAATCATAAACACTTATTTATGGAGAGACTCTGAGGTATATAGAAATGTTGATTCAGGGTCAGGGTGATTTCAGCTGTGCTCTTGCTCCTCAGGGAAATTGAGATCCACTGGAAAACATTAGAAATAATGGTGCAGAGTCTGCAGCATGGAAAGACAGTGTGTTCCTTCTTGGGGAAAAGATAATGTCATGAAACTCAAATTTTGGGGGTTTTCACAAGGCCTGTGTGCTCATAATGGAGCCAGTGATAAAATGGGCCATGCGTCCATGCTGTGCTCTGCAATTCCTGGAGCAAAGTGCCTGGTGGTCCCAACCAGGGATAGGAGTCTTATCAGCTTGTCTTAGCACTAAAATGGGGCTGGGAAACCTCTGAAGTCATTAGAACACTTTCCCAGCGGCATGGTATCTCCTTCTACCTGACAGTGATGCTTCACAGGGCTCACAGGAGCATAGCTGTCCTCCGGTCGTTCTGTATCCTCATCCTAATTCTACTATGGAGGATGGGGTGGAGGTGAGGTAAGATATTCTCATTACCCTGAAAGAATTCCATGTTCAAAACTGATCTTTGCCTCTATATTATCAGAATTCCAGTCCTGTTGGCAAAGCTCCATTCCCTTAGGAATTAAAGGAAAAGCGAACTGGTGACATCAATTCATGCTGCTGTGTGAGCTATGAAGTCTCTCTCTCTCTCTCTCTCTTTTTTTTCCCTCTACACAGAAAATTCACTAACAAGTATGTTTGCTAAATCAGACACATTTTGAATGGGTGATTCAGATTTTTTTCAGACACTGTAAAAGGCAGAGGAAGAAACATATTTCTTAGATATGTTTGGGAAGAGTAGTTAAAGATTCCTATTGACATTTTGGGTTATAAATATGAGCGCTCACAATAAAGGAAATTGCAAGCAAGGTCTAGAGTGTAGGCTAGAAGGAACAGTCTGGAATATGTTTGAAGAGCTCAGAGCAGGGCAAGATGTCTTCCAGCTATTCATGGTGCCTGGGTGAAGTGTGTGTGTGTGTGTGTGTGTGTGTGTGTGTGTGTGTGTGTGTGTGTGTGTGTGTGTGTTGGCAAGAGGTCACTCGATGCTGCTGGAATGACAGGGTTTGCATGAACTCAATTCAGATTGACAGGTAGTCTGAGCCAAGAGAACAGCATAACAATGTCCCTGGGAGGCTAGCCAGGAAGAGCCTGTCCTTCGGGGAGAGCCCGGATTCTCAAGAGTTCTTCTACAGTAGGAGAAGAGTGGATGGGAAGTCAGCACGGAGTGTAGCGTGTCCACGCTTCGCATCCTTGAATTCCCATAACAGCCCTGTAAGCAAGCACTTTGGAGAGGAGAAACAAAACTCAGGGCTTGGCAGGACAAAGCAAGTTGCCTAAAGCCTCGGCGAGTAAACAGCAGATCCGTGGCTGCAATCTCAGCAGGCCTGATTCTTCTAGAACCCTCACTCTTCTCCCCTGCAGTGGGGGCCCTTCAGCACAGGCAGGGGTGAGGGTGAAGATGAAGGGACAAGTAGATGGCATAGGCCTGCGTTGGCTCTGAATGGAATATTAGCTGCAGAGAAATACACTGCTTTAAACCATACACAGAGAGCAGCTATTGATGCCAGTTTTCATGAAAATAACAGCATGATTTAGCAGACCTTCTGAGGAGAGAGGGCTAGTAATGGAATACCTCATTTGGAAACTATTAGTACAAATGACTTATTTTTAGCCAAATTTAGGTCATTTAGAGACAGAGTAAGTTATATTTTTGAAAAATGTATCTTGTTCGTATGTTTTCTGAAGAGTAAAATATAGCTGAATTCTTTTGTAAGCACGCCCATGTTCAGATGGTGGTTCACTGGTCCCGCCCGTTCCTGTGCCCAGGGGCCTTTCCCAGGCTGTGGTGCCTCCTCGTGTCTCCGCAGATACAAAATAAGCATCCTGCAAACTAATTTTCTATCTGGAGCTACATGCTTTTTGTTCACACATGAGGTATTCAAAATTCCAACATAAAATATTTTAAAATTATTATTTTACATATTGCACGTTCCATGTATGTGTGCATGCTTGCACACACCATGGCTTGCATTCAGGAGACAGGAGAAAGCAGGGGCAGGGTCTGCCTTCCTACCATGTGGTTTTGAGGGTAAAACTCAGGTCTTCAGGCTTGGTGGCAGGCGCCTTTACTAGCTAGACTGTGTCACTGGCCTCGGAGTTCTGATTTTGTCTGGAAGGAGAGATGCTGCTGGGTGTCTCCACAGGGATTCCACCTGGATTCAGGCTCTGCTTGCTGCCTTCCAGCCGGAGTTCCCTACTGTGTACTCCACAGCTGGTGCTGCCTTTTGACTCCTCTCATTGCCATGGGCACCTTTAACCAAGGGCGAATCCTGGACGATGAAGAAACCAGAGTGTGTGTGAATGTTCTTGGGTAGCACGTTCAGAATTCACATAGGATGGATTCTGGAGATTATCTAGCCATGTTACCTAAGGACATTTTGTCAACTGTTTGTACCTAAGAAGTCCCTGAATCTGATGATCCTCTGTTGATGCCCACATCTGCCTGTATATGCAGGCAGAACCAATGGCTGCATACTGTCATTGGCAAACTCACAGATGGACAACCCCTCCAGCAGTCACAGCCATATCAAGCCACTGGGGCTTTTGTTTATTTTTGGATGTCTCTCATATTCAAATTCTAAGTGGTGATTTTTCATCATTAAAGAGGTTTGCAAACATCATTATAATTATTTTTGCCCATAAACTAATTTTTTTTTTGGTTTGTTTGAAAACTGTTCTGATTGAAGATGTTTCCTTTTTCTGTCATTGGCCAGTCAACTTTGTTAGTTATAAACCCAAATCATTTTCTTTGGTATGAGTCACTTGCTATTAGACTCCTTTTAGTAGAATTGAGTTTGTCCTTCCCCTCCCTGATGGGAGTGTGAGCTTTCTGTGTTGGGCTCCTGCACAAAGAGAGCGCAGATGCTGGTGGCTTAACTGGAGGGAACAGCTCTCCAGCCTTCTGTAAAGTGTCTGAGTGTGTGGTTACAGGACAGACATTGCTGCAGCAGCGAGAGAGGCGCTTACCCTTTTAGTAGGGAAGCCTCACACCCCAGGTTCTTTGACACATGACTGCCTGTAGGAGAGCACGAAGCCAGTGTTTACTGCTGTTTCTTGGGTGTTAAACAGCCCTCTACTGCTTTTATTGTGCCATTAATTGTGCTTAATGCAGCTGCGTCTCTCATACGCTTGGCTAGGCTCTGAAAATTAAGTAGAAGGTACTTTGTTATAAAATTCACTGTAATGAGCTCTGGTGGGACAGGGTCTGTTAAGTTTGAAATCACCTCAGGCCATTTCTAAAGGACTTCTTCAAATATTTCACATCTATAAAAGTTTGTTACTAGACAAATAGCCACGGTGGGTGTTAGACCAGGCAGCGCGAAAGCCACGCTTCTCCTCCGTGCCTCTTTGGATTAAATATGGATGTCTTGAATATTTGTTTTCTCTAGTCTTCTCGGCCTTAAGTGCTTGCTGTCTTCCAAGTTTTGGGCTGTCAGAACACAAGCTTGGGCTCAGCATCTCACACCATGGCTACGCACAGAGTTGTAGCTGTTTCCCTTCCCTTTGACTCTAATTCATACATAGACCTAGAATAAAGATGGGACCACCCTCTGGGTGTACATAAATTGGTTCGAGACAGGGTCACACCTCTAAGCACAAAAGCACTGAAGAGACAGCTGTAACTATTAGCCAATTAGTTTAATGTTGCCCCTGCCAGCCAGGGCCTGAAACAGATTCGCGGTACCTGGTTAGAAGATGCTTTAAACAGCAGCGGTTTCCCAGCATTCCGGGTCTAGGTGACTGGCTGCTCTAATGCTCTGTGGCTAATAAAATTTCAGATGGCCTAATTTACCGGGTAGCTTTACCAAAACATCCAAGTAATTCCTACATACTCATTAGGGACAGGTCCAGAGCGTGCTCCCTCGGGACTGATTTGCAAACGCTCACTGGGATCAGCTCCGCTGAGCTTCAGACACTCCGGCACCAATCAGGTAGAGGATCCTCGATGGGTTTAGTGCAGCAATTTATCTGAGTTTTGTAGTTAAAGTTTGAGCATGAGGTAATTAGAGCCTTCCATGCTTGAAATTCATGAACCTTATTCCCTCTTTAATAGACTCCATGCAGGCACGCCAAGCTCTGTTTGACTGACACATATGGAGACTTGGTTAAAAAGCTTCTGGTCAAAATACATTTTTGAAAAAAATCACCCTCTCAAATAAAATATAATAATAATAAATTTAATTCACAATCACTGTAATTTGTTTAGTTTTTAGCTCTTGCATGTATACATGTGGTTCTCTACCTGTTTTTTCCCTACTCCCAGTGGGAATATTTACACACATGTCTCTGTACTAAATGGGGTGATTTAATCACGTTCCCACCATCTCTAATTTTTGGCAGTGGGACTATAAGTGAAAATATTTGAAATGTGTGTATAAATATAATGCACCGACACATGTATACATACATGTGTGTATACCCCCCCAGACTACCCAAGATACCACATTCATCTTTATTTTCAAGAAAGATTATTTTTCCAAAGATCTGTAGCGTATTATCAAAGATCTTCTATCGCTAAAAACCATTCATTGTTCCTATTTGTGACAATGGGTATAGCCTGTGATTGATGCTGTAAACTCTTCAGGGCTATTTTTTAAGTGAATAATGGATATGTACCTTTGAGGGAGAAAGGAACTCAATTAGTGAATGCCTCCTATGCACTGGGTAAGCCATAGTGGGCACGTTGCACAACATTTAATTAATTAACAAAATGCTAAAATGGAAAATAATAAGTTTATCTTTCCAGTTACCATATTTCTCTGAAAATTTTTTCCTAACTGATCCAATCTCTCTCTCACACACTAGTAAATAACAGGAAAGTGCTGTTTATGCATAAGCACACCAGGGACTTTCTTTAATTCTTCATATCAAAAGCCTTTATCAGTACACAATATTATTTGCTACAGAGAGATTTAAAAAGTCAGATAGAAGTAACATTTACTTTGTTGGGTACGTGCTAGAAAACTGCCACAAGCCCTGGCATTTGACCTTGCTGTAACTCTCTTGGCAGGGTATTAGTGTCTGCCTGTACGGGAGTGGGGAAGCTAGGCGTAGGATATCAGGTGTCTTATCAGGTGTCAGCAACTTGTAAACAGTAGTGCTGTTGGGAGGAAGAGGAAAGGCTCATGATTTGAGGAATTAGGCTTTTATGATTTAAAACTGCCTCCTCAACTGTTTCAGAACCCCTAAATACTGTAAGTATGGATTAGTAGCACTATGGAGGGTATTGCAGGGCATCCTTTCGATACGATGTGAAGGATGTTGCAGAGGTCAAAGCTGTACCTCGGTTGCCTCCCTAAGCACTCTGTCTTGTAGGAAACAAAATGGTCACCCACGCTGAGCAAAGTTAAGGCATAACATGAGCTAATTTCTTCCCAGCTGTGGGGAGACGTCTGTATAAACAGGTGAAAGAGCAATGGTGCTACAAATGAAGAAGAGCGAAGCCCGTCTGAGAAAAGCAGCGACTGAGCAGTCACTGGAGCCGGAAGCCCCAGGACACGCTGGGTGACGACAACTGGGGAAAGCACTAAAGGGAGAAGCCAGTGTCGCCTCCCAAGTCCCGACCACGAGGCGAACAGACACAGTAGTTTGGGAAATTACAGAAAAATTCTTGTTCTCTGCTCTAGCAGATGTGCAGTGCTTGTGGCTGAGACTGGATTCTCATGAAACAAGGCCTTCTATCCCCCATAGGACAGTCCCAGATTTTTTTTCCATTGCCTTAATCGAAAGTCACTAAATAACACAAGAAGAATATGAGCTAATACTATACCCTTTCAGTATTTTTTTCCCAACAGGTAAAATGCTTTGCAGTTTTCCTAGATTATTGAATATTCTTTTAGTTCACACCTGGGTGTGTTAATAATCTTTTCCAACATTTGACTGTGGGTATTTGACAGCTCTTGGCTGGGAGAAAGTAATACTTACTGCCTTTGCGATTCAGGATTTGTAAGGACTCTGAAAGCAATTCTAGATCATGCCTCTATTTATGGCATATAAAGCTTTTGCCATGGCAGAAGTTACAATGACAAAGAATTAGGGGCCAACTGAACCCGCAGGGAACATCTGTAATGAGTGAAGTGGTCAGCCGCATTGGTAGCCTCAAGTAAGGAGAAAACCTCAAGGCATCATTACAGCAAGCCGAGGTCTTGAATTTTTGTCCCGTTTTTGGCATCGTTATAAACTCACACATAAGAAGTCTCTTGTCTTTGTAAAGCTGGCAGGAAATACATTTCACGAGTGGAGACCAGGATCCTCGGCTGAGTTGCCTGTGTGCAGAGTGGGGAAGGGAAATTGAGGCAGATCTGAAATAGTTAGGTTGCACTGCAGCTACTGATGAAATGGGGTCTCTGCTAGTTCCATTTCCATCGCTGTGATAAAACACCATGACCAACACAACGTATAGAAGAAAGGTTCTTATTTCTGCCTGCAGCCAGGAAGCAGAAGGTACACTGTAGGTGTCATGGGTCTGTGAACTCTCCAAGCCCATACCCAGGAACATACCTCCTTTGCCAAGGCCATACCCCCTAAGCCTACTAAATAGGGGCACCAACTTGGGACCGAGTGTTCACATATTTGAGCCATCATACCTGGGGGAGGGAAAGCACAGAGGTTCCTACAGAACCATGCTGCCTTGAGTTTAGATGTAGCCCGGACACATCCTGTGGCACAGCCTACTCATGAGCATGGATCTAGATCATTGGCTATTTTAACCTTCAACTAGAAGGACGTCTGAGGATGTGCTCTCTTTGAGCATGGCTGGGCCACCGTGGAACGCTACACATTCTGCTTACAGAGTTATAGTATGTATTGAAATTGAAAACTAATAGTGTGTTGCCTGATAGTCAGCTTTTTCATAAACTCCAAAAAATGTTGCTGCTGCTTTAGATTTGTTTCTCTATCTCATAGCTCTTGTACTCTCTCTCTCTCTCTCTCTCTCTCTCTCTCTCTCTCTCTCTCTCTCGATATAAACATTCTAGTCATTTTAACTTATTATAATTTTCGTTTGGTGTATGTACGTGTTTGGTGAGGTATATGTGTATGTATGTGCACATGCATGTGTGTGAAGGCCTGAGTTGGTATCGGGTATCTCCCTACCTTAGTTTTTTGAAAAAATGCTCACTCACTGACCTGAAACTTGCTGATTTGAACAGATAAACTCCTAACAAGCTGCAGGGATCTGTCTATCTCTACCTCTCTAGCGCTAGGACTACAGACATGTGCTTCTATGCCTGGCTTTTTATGTGGGTGTTAGAGATACGAACTCCATCCCGTCCTCATGCTACCAAGACACTGTCTAGTCACTTTCGTTTTTATGGTGGTGGTGGTGGTCATGGTGGTGGTGGAGGAGGCAGTGATGGTGGTGGTAGAGGTAGTGGAGGTGGTGGAGATGTGTGTGTGTGTGTGTGTGTGTGTGTGTGTGTGTGTGTGTGTGTGTGTGTGTGTGAAATTATCATTTCTAGTGAAGCCTCAATCCTAAGCCACAGTCCAATGAGCATGATGATGAGCAAATCTTGAGCACCCCTCCCTCCCATTCAGCAGCCCACGTTTCCCCCAGCCCCTCTTTCCTTTCTGAAGTCACCTGTCATTGGGGATGACATTTGCTAGTCCAGACCCCTAGAACCCAAAATACTTTCTTTACCCTTACTGATCACAAAGCTATCCTAGCTGTGCTTGTGAAATAGCTTCAGGACTTAACCCCTCTCTACAGCCTTAACTTCCTAGGGGCAACTCCTCTCCACTTCCTGTCTAGACTTTGCAATTGCAACACTCTCGGCCTTCTTCCACACACAAGCCTCTGCTCCTGCACTCTGCTGCTAATACATTTAGCTGAGGTCTCCCCCACTACCCAGTCCTGCTCACACTTTCTGAGGGAATCCCCAGGACTGTGCACAGGCTGTGATGTCCTCTGCGATATTCTTAAGGCAGTCTGTGACTGGGGTGGCACACAGGTACCCACTGCCATTTCTTTCCCTGTGAACGAATCTCGCATGAATCTCCCATATTATTCCTTTCTTTGCATACCATCATCTTCTCTGACCCCAACACACACAGTAAAAACACACCTTTTGAAACCCAACTATTTCTGCTGGGTTTTCAATCTTTGATTTCACTAAGGTTGCAGGTTTCTTCTCCTGAACTCTACCTAGACGCCCGTTTCTCTCCTCTTCGCTCCTAGGCTTTATATTCCTGAGACGGTTGCTTCCTTGTCATAGTTTGGACCTGACAGTCATTTCACATGTTGGGACCTTTAATATTTGTTCTTCCTTTTCCTGCCCTTACATTCTTGGAGGGGCGTCTCTGACCTCCCCACCTATGCACAGATGCCTGGAACCGTGTTCCTCTGCCACCTTCTTCCACTGTTCTTTGCCCTGCTTCTCACCTGCAGATGTGTGTGTACTGTGATTGTCATCATGGCCTAGATTCCCCACAGGAATGCAGAGCCACTCATTCCGCGCCTTCGGCCTTTGATGGCCCATTGCCTGGCACTTAGTAGGCCCTCAGATGATACTCGCATGCACAGTTGACATGTGTTCTTTCCAACTAACATAAACCCTGGCCCAGAGAAAAGCCTTAATAAAAAGGTATATGAGGAGAGTCAACACGGCAACATAAATTGCCATGTTCGAACCTACCACACTGAGGAGACCCGTGACTTTCTGGAAAGGCACGCAAGACAGCTGGAGCCTGCATTAAAATGACTGGCTAGTGGCAAAGTCCGTTCTCATCAGAATTCTAGTTCAGTTGTTCAGTTCAGATTTTTGGCAAGTGATGCAAATTCTTTTTCAGAAAACGTTGATTGATTGCACAGTTGTACCCACTTCATTTGCAAACCTTCATTATCTCTTTTTCCCTTCCTCCCTCTGTCTGCATTTAGAAGGGGCGGAGCTGCGTATAATTCCACAAGGCAATTTTTTTTGTGAATAAACCCACTAACTGGCTGCTTCTTTCAGTCTCCCAGTCTCCGCCGAGAACACAAGTGTCTGCTGTGGCTGTATATTTTGTCTCTGAACCTCCTTGCATTCATTCACTTGGGCATTCATTGGGTTACTTCCTCATTCATCGAGTGAATCAGTTGTTCAGTCCTGCTGATGGGGCAGGGTCTATGTGATTATTTAGTTCTTGTCTGAAGCAAGAGTTCTTGACCTGAGATCTATGACTGAATGTCTCTGGAAGTTTCTATAATTATATGCACAAAGCTTTGTGTTTTAATACTGTGTTTGGAGGAGGGTTTGCTTAAACAGCTTTGTTATTCAGAGAAAGATGTTAGAAGCCTCTGAAACCTTTCCCCTTAAGGTTTGAAGTCAGCCTTGCTTCTAAGTAGCAGGTCAAATTTTCTTAATATATGTTATGGAAATGTTGAATATCCAACTGAATCTGCCTGTGCTGCCCTGGTTCCAAGTCTGTGTCTTGTGAGCCTGTTGGCAGGTTCACATACTCTAAGTGGTGTCCATCTCTCTAGTTTCCTTTTCAACTTTACCCAAGTTCCCCTGTAGCCTACCAAAATCTACCCGGGGGGTGGGGGGAGCTTGTTAGTCAAGCTGACACCTAGTTAGCACTGGTAATCCTGCTGTCTTTGTTTGTGTGAAATCTGAGGGAAGTTGGTGGGATCTAAGAGCTGGTTTTGGTTTCTAGGGGTGGTTGGCTATATGTGTTTACCTAATCAGCTTGTGTCTGAGGCATTCAGCATCATAAAATAAATGTCAGTTACTGGTGGAACAGGGTATGAGGGACTCCTTCAGAGGGAAATTCACTGGGCAATAGCTGACACTTGGTGAATCACTGCTGGCTCTTCACCCAAGTGTGTGGAAAATATTTGTGCTGGTTTGAGACCCTAATTGCAGTTGGCTCCACAGGGTATGTGATAACACTGTAGATATGACATCATGCTTTAGGAAAGGCAGGGGCTGGTGACACCATACACAGAAGAACCCCTGCTTTTTCCATTAAACTTTGGGTAAAAAATAGCCACCAGGGGATTGTCTTCAGTTACATGTAGTCTTCTTAGCAAGAAGTGACAGCAGTGCACTGAGCACCTCCCATGGCTTGGGTACCATGCTGGGAAGTGTTTATTTATTCACTATTTATTTTGTGCCTTCTGTGCTCTGAGATCCATAGTTAATGCTAGAGGTGTAATAATACAGCCTGAATCCTCTGGTTTGTCAAGGTTAAGAGCTAGCAAAGGGACAGGCACTAGGTAAGTTCCAGGAAATTAAAGTTGGGTGGGGCACATCCTAAGTCCCCACAATTGCTATAAGAGGCAGAAGAAACTGAGGTCCATGGGGCCTAATTTCCCAGTAAGACTCTGCTAATTTGGGATAAAAGGGATTTAACACTGAATTTCATTAACTCCAGAACCCAAGTCCTTTCTTGTGTGCAAAGCTGCCATCCAGTAATATGAACCTTCACAGTGAGCCCCCCCCTCTCCAGGCAGTGGGGATAGCCAGCCTCTGAGTCAGACACCCCACATAGGGGGGCCTGAGTCAATGTTGTACCACTCAGACTTCCGGATGGTGTAGCAGTCTCCTAAGTGACTCACACGCTACTGAGCTGGAATGCCAAGATGGGACCATGTGCCACAGAGACTACAATGGAAGCAGCCATGTGGAACCAAATAGAGAATACAATTCTAAAGTTAGGGTTGTTCGCTAGCACTGAGTGCACAGTGGTCCTTCTGGGTGAGGTGTTGTGGCTATTCGTCTGCGGTGGTAGTCTCACGAAGGCTGCGGTGTAGTGGAGGTGTCTGGGGGTTTGACAGTCCACTGGCGATGCAGCTAAAGAAAGACAATATGGAGCAGACAATGTGATGAGGCCCAAACCTGGCATGCACAGCTGTTGCCTTTGTGTCTGACAGTGGACCCCAGAGGCCCGACTACTGTAGTTCTTCTGCCATGCAGCCTCCACTGTGGACTGTCTTTTCTTCCGCAATTCCCAATCCATCCTGGTTTCATCTACCCATTTTCTGTGTTTTATTCATTTGTTTGTCAGCCTCCACACAGTGTTCTGTTCATCCGGAGAATCACAGTGGTACCTTTGCATTACTATGCCTTTTGACACAGTGCCTGGGCACAGCAGAGAGGCTCAGCAAGTATTTCGGGGGTTTTTTTGTTTTTGTTTTTGTTTTTATAATTTTATCGATTTATTCATATTACATCTCAATGGTTATCCCATCCCTTGTGTCCTCCCATTCCTTCCTCCCTCCCATTTTCCCCTTACTCCCCTCCCCCATGACTGTGACAGAGGGGGACTCATAGGGTATCAAGTCTCTTCTTGGTAGCCTGCTATTCTTCCTCTGAGTGCCACCAGGTCTCCCCATCCAGGGGACGTGGTCAAATATGGGGCACCAGAGTTCCTGTGAAAGTCAGACCCCACTCTCCACTCAACTTTGGAGAATGTCCTGTCCATTGGCTAGATGTGGGTAGGGGTTTGAGGTATTTTGTATGGATGCTTTTACCTTCCTTCTAGACACAAAGATGGACAATTAGTGTTTTTCATACCATATGCCTTCACTGAGTTATCATATGAGAATGGTTGAGCTTTGAAAATGGACCAGAGTGACCCCAAGAGCAGGTGCAAGTGCTATTACAAGCAGAGCCTTGTCTTTTGACCCAGCCCCTCCCTGGACCCACTGCTTTGTGAACTTTGACAATGATGGTTCCTTTGGCAGAGGAAAAGTTACTCAGCTTGCTGCCAGGCATTGATGTGGTCCAAGAGCCAGAGAGAAGATGAGAAGGAAGAGAGGGCAGGGAAGAGAGAGAAAGGATGAATGAAGAAGGCATGAATGGATGAAGGAGAGAAGATGTAGAGAAGGCAGGAGACATTGCCTTCTTTTCCTCACAGAAGAAATCAAGCTGCTTCCTGAAGACCTGAGGTTTCTTCCTCCCCCTTTGTATGTGTGTCCAAGGAAGGCCAGAGGACGATGGCTGTTAGACATGAGGAGTCGTGAGGGTGTGCCTGACTTACCTTGGTATTTGGAGTAGATGGCACAAAAGTCATTACATAGAGCCCTGGATCAGATGGAGAGGAAGAAGTTAACTAACTGATGAGCTCTTTTTGTTCCACCAGTAGTGCAGCTAACGCAGATTGACTGGTGATGGGAACCACTCTGACTGGGAGGCGGAGCCTGCATCTGTCTGGTGCCACTGAGGTCAGGAGGTGCTGCAGCTGGAAGCAGCTCATCAGAAGGACTTGTAAGACAGCTCGCAAAATGAGAGAGAACTAGAGTCCACCCCCCAACAGGACAGCACCAAATCTGACCCCCACTAAAAATTTATTCTCTCAAAAAAAATTATTTTTTAGTGTATTCGTGGAAGATGCTTCCCTCTGGCTGAAGGACAAGCTAGTGCTCTATTCAAACTCCAGAGTTGGGGCATCTTCTTTCTTTTCCTTTTGGTCAGAGAATATGTGGCACCTTCATGTGAGAGATGCTTGGTAATCCTGTCTGACACACCTGGAGCAGGTGGTCTGTAGCATGGTGTGGTCCAGGGGTGAGGAGAAGATTAAACATGATGGCTGTACATGCAAGCTGAGAACATTCTTGCAGGATGGCATGTAGGCCCTGTAGCCTTTCACATGACCTGACAACACATGTGTCTGCATTCCTCAGGGAACTCTGGATCACTGTCAGGTACTGAGGCAGCCAAGTGCCTGCTTCCCGGTGGGGCTCAAGGTGTATTTAGCATAGTATTCCTGAGCCACAATAAATGAGAACATCAGTAAAACTCAAGACTCCTGCCTTCTAATTCTTCATCCTGTAGCCTCTTTATAATGTCTCCAGGTTGAGAGGGATACAATGCAACACTTGCTGTATTTCTGAGAATCTATGTAGAGGAATTGATTATTGGCTTGACAGATTTTTTTTAAAAATCTTTTATCTGTTTTGTAAAGAAAACTAAGAAACTCTCATTCCCTCAACTATATGAAGGAATTTAATTGACTCTAATGCAACCAAAATCAGGTTTATGAAGCCAAAATATATACCCAGAAAAAAAAAACTTTGTTATCCTTTAGGTAGTTCTGGACTCAAGTCCGTGATAAACAGTACCGTGTGTGTGTGTGTGTGTGTGTGTGTGTGTGTGTGTGTGTGTATGTGTGTGTGTTTATTTTAGTTTTACACATGCAATTGTTTTAAAATAATAAGGAAAATGAAATAGGAATGATTGAATCATAAAGTTTGTTTTTTAAAAGTCCTCTCTGAATTTGGGGATCTTAGGAATATAAAGCGTGATCTCTCATGTACCGTGGCATCTCTTAAGGGAGCCATCTTGCCCCTCACTCCCCGAGGCTCAGCCTCACCACAGATCATGCCTGTTTTTTCCTAAGGATATGGACTTTTAGGCTTTGATGGTGAAGGCTACACTCAGGTACTCTCACTCCAGACACTGCTTAAGCCACTGCCTTAAGAGCTCCACTGTCAAAGTTCAGTGTTGATTCTCCGGTCAAATGCTACCCACTCTGTAAATGACCATGTGAGGATCTTACAAAGAGTGGCCCCATGTAGGAACTCCCAGATTGCTGGGCAAAGGGCGTTTCATCATCTTGTTAGCTGCAGATGCTGTAGTACCTACCTGGGAATTGTTATTTCCTCCAGTGGAAATGAACAGTGAAGTGTGGAAAGTGAATATTTTAAAGGGAGCCTTTCCACCGCAAAGAAGCTGCAATTTGTTGGTGATGGTGGAGTTCAGGAAAAGCTGGTGGAGAGAGACAGAGAACATGGATGCTGTGACAACTTCTGACCATGCCATTTTGAGACAGGAAATTGCAAACACCTTTTGCAGACATCATAAGAATCTCGTAAGTGCTTAGGGAGAGAAGTGGGAACACACATCTTCCCTGGCGTGTGGTGGCTGAAACAGAACATGCATGGTTCCTTGAGAAGGGCAGGCATGGTTTCCTTCCTCCCTGGGCAGCAACCCATGTGCAAGCACTAAACCTTCCAGTCACATCATTCCTAATTCTTTCACTGAAACCAATCCATACTTTCTCCAATGCATCCAACACATACTTAAATTGTAGGAGAAGTGTAAATGTGTTGCACCAGAGAACTTTCCAGTTAGCCTAAGACTGCTTAAAGTTCCAATTATTTCCTTGGAATTAGGGCCTCTTTTTTCATTTTTTGCCTTGGTAGTGCTCTGTAATGTGCAGTAGGTTCTGGGACTCAGATTGTGAACTTTAGAAAAATATTAAAATAATATACAAATTTAAAAATAAGCTGAGAATGCATTGTTCCAACATATTGGGGTTTTTATTATAATAATTTTAATTTTTAGATACATATATTTTATTTTACATGTATGAGTATTTGGCGTGCACTTACATGTGTGAACTTCATACATGCCAGTAGAGGCCCAGAAAAAGGCATCAGATCCTCTGGAACTGGAGTAACAGATGGTTTTGAGCCATCATGTTGGTGCTGAGAATTGAACCTGGGTCCTCTGCAAGAGCAGCAATTGTTTTAAACCAGTGAGCCATTTTTCTATCCCCTTATTTTTATTTCATTTTAATTCAATTCAATTTAATTTAATTTTAGAAGAGTTGTCTCTAGGTAGCTCTGGCTGTCTTGGTTTTCATTATATAGAGCAGGCTGGCCATAGACTCACAGAGATCTGCCTGCCTCGACCTCCAGAGTGCTGGGTTAAAGATTTGTGCCACCGTGCCTAGCTCTTGTAAGTGTTTTTAGTCAAGCCTTCAATTGCCTTGCTAACAATAAAATAGCTATTTTTCTTCTCTGACCTAAATTTTAAATGGCAGCAACTAACCTTGGCGAGAGCATTTGGGGAGAACCTAACAAGTATTCATTTTCAATCTTTACCAGATGTGTGCCATGCCATGAGAACACCTGTGTCTTCCATGGTGCACCTGGCCTTCCCTTTGCAGCTTTAGTTTTAGCACTGCTGTGAGCTGATCTGGTATTGAGCCCCATTTTAGCATCTTTTCTCTAAACTGGCAGTTCCTTGTGTGTAAGGCACACTCAAAACACCAAAGAGGTTAGTTAAAGGGGGATTTGTAGACACTGGGAAGGACTGTGTGGGCTGGATTCAGAATTAGGATTTGGTGTAATGTTACAAAAAGATAGTGGAATTTCTCAGCATACACACACACACACACACACACACACACACACACACACACACACCTGTACCTTCTAACCACTATTGCCCGGAGAAAGTTCTCTCTGACTTCCCTGACCCGACAGTGAGGGACACTGATTGAGATTCTTCAAGGGAAATCCCCCTTTTCTTTTCACTGGTAGCCATGGAAAGACTCATTAAGTATTCTGTCTTCCATTCTGTCCCAGGCCCTGGCTTTGCTGAGTCCAAGTCCTGTAGCTCTAGGGGTGAGGCCAGGAGATGCTATCAACCTTGTCCTTTGGGCTTCCCTTCCCCACACTCAATGGGCAGCCATGTGAGGTGGACAGGCAGGAAAGTTTCAGAAGGCAGCCATGGGGGGTGGCCGTACCTTTCTCCAGGTGGAGAGGTCCATTCCTACCATGTCGCCAGTAGAACTTGATGTTGGGTCACAGTGTGGGGAAATGGGATGAGACTGACTTCGAATGAGCTTCTTGTCCACCAGTGCCCACTTTCTTATTTTCTCAGGTGAACCCTTCCTTTGGCAGCAGGCTCTCTGCAGTTCCCTGCCTGTGGCTGCCCCTTGCATTATGAACTGTGCTGGTCAGGGCCCTGCATGCGGAGGGCTAGGAAGGAAAAGGGCAGAGCCGGCCTCAAGGCAACCAGAGCCCATGACTTCCCTGCTTTCATTATGTGTGTCTACCGAGCTGTCCTGTTTTTACCTCTAATGGATTCTTCCATGGCAAGTGACCTTTTGGCTGAATAGGTCAAACTCCCACTGAGTGCTAATGCCCAGCCCTCTACACGTTATCCCCAGAGGCATGAAGTACCAGTTCAGAATATGACTGGGGGTGATGGTGGTGGATTTTTGAAAGAGGGTTGTATTTTATTGCACAGAATTAATTCCTGGATATACCATTTGCAGTTATGCCAAGGTCCAGACTAGAATATTTTAGCTGACATTGTTGAGTGGCAAAACTAATTTTTTAAATTCTGTGTTTTAAACTGGTTTCCTTGGGTGCCATCTACTTTCTAATGAGACCTAAGCCAAATGCCTGGTCCCCACACCTTCTCACATCATTGTCAATTTCTGAAACGTAAGATCAGGATTTCCTAAAACTGACTTCTTTATAAAAAAAAATAATAATACTTTCCACTGCACATTTCTTCCATTCAAAAATCTCTAAAACTCTGGGTGTTTCCTTTTTAGCCTCTGCAAAATATGAGAGAGTGGCACTTTCTGAGGATAATTTCAAGCCAGGCCTAGTCATAACTGATCAAGATTTTCTTGTATTTGTTTACTGGTTCCCGACACTAGTCACCACTTCCTAGCTAAAGATTTCAACATCAAATGGGCACTTAGCAAATGCTGAATAGATTTTGAAGTTGAACTATATTTCGTGCCTGCTTTCCTTTAACAGTTCATACAGGCTGGTTGAATTCCTCATCTCTCCTTTTTATCAGTGAGGTAGTGGCAGTCTTCACAGACAATGGAAAGTATTCTCCATTGATTTAGTAATGTCCTGCTCATGGATGAGTTTATTAATTTAGCATTCTTTCAGTTTTGAAAGTAGTCACTTAATTAAATCAACTGGTAAATGGAGTATATTATTAACAGGTGAAATAGGGAAAAACAACCACCTAGTACCTTGACGCTGTTGTGTGGGAGCTGCCAAATGAGTGGGAAAGTGTAACCAGTTACACAGAGAAGCCAGAGGCAGATTCATAAAGCAGATTACCGTGCAGAAGAGAGCAGACCTCACCCAGGTCATGCCCTTTAGTTCCCCTTGGCACTAGTGATACTATGCAAACTCAGTGAGATTAATGCAGGAGAACAAAATAACTGTTCCCATTGTCCCAGGGTTATAAGCCTACCAACTCCAAAAATGCACCCACCCAAGGAGAAGTGCAGGAGAAGTCCACATCTAACATCTTTTCAGTTACCAACAATGCCAGAGTTAAAGCAGGGCTCCTACCCGGGGCATAATGGGCTCCTGTTTAACATATTTATGTTGGTTGTAAAATTAGGAGCTGTCATTACAGCCCCACATCACCTGCGTAAGTGCAAAACAGATAAATCAAGAGAAGTTCCAGCGTCGTAAAAACGCCATTGGGTAGAATAGCATGAAACCACTTCCAGGGTGCTGGCATATTATGCTAGTGGGATGCACACACAGGCTTCCGGAGGATTTGGAGAACAAAGAATAAATGCTCGGGTCAGAGTCAAGGATGCGAGACTCGATAAAGACATCCGTTTGTAGAACAACCTGAGCAGTGGTGAAGGAAAGTCAGGAAAAGAAAGGCCAGCAGAAGCCAGGCCTGCATAATCCCTGTGCGTTATTCAAGACAACTGTTTCTGGGCTTCTAGAAGCATTTGAGCTGCCATCTGTTCTTGCTAGAGCTTGCCTTGTGGGCCTTCTAGTAAATAAGCGTCTCCTTCCATTCCCTGGGAGGCTGGAGGGCTCTCTAAAGTCACTGGCTGGAACACTTTTAGTCCCACCTTATTGAGTTATTCATAGACTCGTCTATGTTATCTAAAGCCCACCATTAATCCTTCTTTAAATGACATGCAGTTATTTATGTTGAGCCTGGTAATCGAAAAAAAAATCTCCCCAAATTCTCAACTATTAATAAACTCTGAATCCTAATTACTGCCTCCAAAAGGGAGTGGACATTTTAGAAGTTTTTCAGCTCTCCTCTTCTCCCTTCTAAAAGCCACCCATCCCCATAATCTTAAAAAAAAAAAAAAAGCTGCTCATTTTATTCATGTGGGATCATTCACACCAAGCTACCATAATGTGCAATTAACACTGTAGAAACTGAAAACAGTATTCAGCAAGACAGCTGCATTATCAAAAATGCCAAAGGAGTTTTGAAGGGAGTAATGTGCATGTTAGAATAGAAAATTAATCAGAAGCACATGCACACACATACGCAGCAGTGCTGCCTAAATATATTTAAATATGAAAAAGTAAAATCCTATGTCTGCACCTACAATAAAGATTAATCTCAGAAGAGAAATGGAGGGCTCTTTTTTTTTCCATTTGAAAATTATTAGTTACATGTTTTACTTCTGAAGCAAACAGGGATATGGGACTAGGGCTTCCAGCTGGAATATTCTTTATTAATCATCACCCTCCAATTATATTCTATAAATTTTTCCATTGAGAAAAAAATGTCTCTTTTCCCCTTGCAGTAATAATGGTACTTGGCTCTTATGCTATCTTCAAAGGACCTTTTCGATACCTCCTCTCACGCTTAGGAGTAGGCTTCCGTGTCTACACGGCACTTAGGCGTGTGCGTCGGTGTTGCAGCCCTACTTAGCTTTCGGTAGGAGTGATTGGTGTGGTGACCAAAGTGAAGTGGCGTCCTTCCAGGACGATTTTACAGGCTTGTCTTGCCCACTAGCTGAAAGAGGATTTAGCTGTGGGAAAGCCAGGACTTTTGGCATTGTTTCCAATTCAAATGGGTGTGAAGAAGCAGGAGGACATGGAAAATCTTTCTCGCCGGAGATGTAGAAAACTCTGACCATGTCCTGTTGTCAGTCTCTGTAGAGCAAAATGGTGTTTACGACACCCGAGAACATAGAAGAAGCAATAAACACCTCATGGACCAGCAAACTGGCACTGAGCATTTAAAATACTGGGGAGAAAAGACCCTCAATTCTGGATTCCACCCATGCTAATGTCTGAAGTGCACTGTGGTTTTGAGGCCCCCTTGAGTGGCAGGTGCCAGCAAGATGGGCCTCAGGTAGGAGGACAGTGGTGATTGGCATCTTCAGACCACAAGCATCCCGTGATGGAGGCGCACACTGACCAGATCCATCTGAACTGCTGGCTTTGCAGAACAGTCACATGAGTACTCTCTACTAGATGTGTCCTGGTCAGGTGTTAAAAGTTTATCTTGCTCAGGCAGCGGTGGCGGGGTGGGGCTGTCTCTGTAAGTGCTTAAAAATAACAATATAATTTAGAGAAAACTGTACTCATTTATTCTAAGGGAATATGAATGCTTGTGTGTTTTTACTTCAGTCTAAAAGGTAGAGTTTTGAGTCTGGAGGGTTTTTTTTGGGGGGGGGGTTGTTTGTTTAGTTTATAGATGTAGATAGCCAACCCAAACTTAGGTTCAAACACCTTGGAACCCAAACTGACAGCGGGGAGTCCTTTCAGAACTCCTTGGTGCTACAGCAGAGTGGTATGCAAACGGAGAGAGGTTAAGGTAAAGGTTTGAAACCAGAGAACTCCAACTTAATTGTTTTTCTTCTTCTCTCTCTCTCTCTCTCTCTCTCTCTCTCTTTTCTTTCAAGTTATAGGTGCACAACGAAGGCGGAGTCCCAGCGCACTGGCCATTGAAGTATTTGAAGCACACTTGGGAAGCCACATTTTGCAGGTACCTCTAAAAAGTCTTCCTGCCCTCTTACCAAGAAACTCTCGTATTTGTATTCTTCTTATGCAAGCTTTTCATTTCCGATGCACATTCGATTACTGTTATTTTATGTGGGAATTCACAAATCCTTATGAATTTGTTTTTGTTTTTCTTTTCCTTTTTAGAAAGCCATTCCTTGAGAGAAAATTAATGAGAAAGGGAGGGCAAGTATTATCCGTGCTGTACCCTTCAGACAAATTGCACTTAGTTGATGCACAGTGTGTAGTGATGGGCTGTGTGCCATGTTTGTGAGTGAGTATGGATGTGTCCTCTGAGCTGCATGTTGCTTTTCGGAAGAGCAGGGTTTTGTTGTGAAAGTACTGTGGCTTCTCCACCCTCCTCCTCTGTGTGTGTGTGTGTGTGTGTGTGTGTGTGTGTGTGTGTGTGTGTGTGTCGCCAAACTTAAGTTCTTTGCTTGAGTTTGTATCTGTTAAATGCTTTCGGTCCTACTGTTTGCCTCCTCAATTTTGAAAACTGCTTAGTGTAGATTTTTTAAGCCTATATTTAAGTAAAGAACTCTAGTAAAAAGTGGTCTTGCCAGCACATTTCCTGACAGATAGATGGGAAAGGTACTAGGATGAAGTTGCGGTTCTCCAGTGTCAGAGAAAAATTCATCCCTGGATTAGCATCTTAGTTAAGCCCCTTATTATACACCTTAAGATTATACCATGTGTTTAATGCTTCTGCCTTCATCTGTGGACCATGGATCTGCATAGTTCCCTCATGTTCCAGGATGATTTTTAGACAATGTGGTAGTTCTTTCTATACTTTTGTCTATTCAGAGATAAGCAAGTAACTAGTGCAAAAGAGAGCCCTTAAGTACCATTGAATCTAGCATGTTACCTGCTAATACTAGGAATTCGTTCTGGATGCAGTCACTGTAGTTAACTCTCCCATCCCTTGAGAATCTCCCTCTCTCCCGCTCTCTCTCCTTCTCTCTCTCTCTCTCTCTCTCTCTCTCTCTCTCTCTCTCTCTCTCTCTCTCTCTCTCTCTCTCTCTCTCACACACACACACACACACACACACACATCATGTGTCCAGAGGCAGGTCTTGGTCTTGGTCTCCACCTAGATTTGCCACATCTATTTTGTTGTATGAGAAATCATAGTTCACAATTGAAAATTTAAGTCACTGAAATGTCTTGCCTTACTTTAGCTTATTCTATTTCTGACTTAAATTAACATCCACTATTATTTCAGAAGGGGTGTTTCTTTATCCACTATGAAGGATGCTGCATGCACAACATTTGGATTACCTTTACAGTAATTGCAGGTTCATTTAAGGATGCAGAAATGATCCCATTTTTCTTTAGACCTTCTGATTTTTATCCTTTCCTTTCCTGTACATACTTTGTTCAGGATCAGGATCTCTATTGAGTGTTCTGTGTAGACTTGGCCAGATATTATTGGGTTCTTTTGTGACATAGGACCATTGCTAATTAGACTCTGATATGTTCAGTCCTAAATTATCCACAGAAGAGGAGTTCAGACAGGAATCCTAGATTATTGGTTTCTGATTTCAGAGTTTTTAGGAGTATAATTTAGGAGTTACAATAATTTAAAACTAATAGAAAATGTAAGAGTTTGAGCTGATTGTAATTTGGTATAAACATATCATATAGGGCAGCTACCAAAAATATCTGCTCAACATTATGCTTTATTTAGATAATACAGGCATTAAAAGGAGAGCGTTGGCTTCTCAGTATGCTTAGTTGGTTTATGTTGTCCTCAGACACCATGCTATAAGAGTGGTCTCTATAGCTGGGTATCACTTGTTTACACTGTCCCCAGACACCATGCTATAAGAGAAGCCTGCATAGCTGGGTACCACTTGGGGGAGACTAAGAAGACTTTCATGAACATGACCTAGAAATAATGTTAAATGAAGGACAGTGAAGAACCCAGGGAAATTGTTTGAAGAGCACATGTGTTAAGAGGAACAGTAATGCCTTTATATATTGGAACAACTCATTACAACATTACTATACTAATTTTGTCCTGAGAGTATAGAAAAAGAAAAAAAAGGGGGGGATGAGTGCAGATTAAAGAAAAAACCCACCCTCTTGTCAAAAAGATCTAAGATAAAGAGCCAAGATAGACCTGCACACTGTAGATTATTTTGAACCTGTTGTCTTTAAGGGGCTATATTGGTAGCTTGGTAGCAAGGTAGTCAAGCATAAGTGAATTATAAAATCTTGAAATTGCCATAGAAATTAGAACTTCTAATCGCATTTGATTTTAACACAGTGGTTGCAGAGTGGAAGGATGATAAACTCTGTGTAAAACTTTACAGCATTAGACTTAATGGTAATCGTGGTAAAAAGAAGAACTTTTGTCAAGTTCTCTTTAGTTATCTGCCTCACTAGCAAGGAAATTCTTTAGTCCACAGACTGATGTTCGTACCAAAGTCAACAAATGCATGAGGACTTCATACATTTTCTTTTGAAAAAAAAAATTCTGAGGGATTAATGGAGTCTAGGAAGGAATCCTTCTTTGGTTTTTATCCCTTTCCATCACTTGCAAATACTTGATAAAATTATAGATTTTATATTATAGATCTGATCTCTGGCCTTGTGATTTATAACAATTTACCATCCTACTAGGGGTTCAAATATTGAGTGAAAATATGAAAGTCACTGTCTTTAATTAGCTTACATTCATTTAAAGGAAGGAGATAGGCGAACAGTGGCAGCACACGCCTTTAATCCCAGCACTTGGGAGGCAGAGGCAGGTGGATGTTTGTGACTTTGAGGCCAGCCTGGTCTACAAGTGAGTCCAGGACAGCCAAGGGTACACAGAGAAACCCTGTCTCAGAGAGAGAGAGAGGGAGAGAGAGAGAGAGAGAGAGAGAGAGAGAGAGAGAGAGAGAGAGAGAGAGATTATAGTGGTTGAGTGTAGAGGGACTCTCAACTATCCACGCTTTGATTTTCCCATAAGACATAAAGATGGGATCGCAAAGTTCTTAAGGACAATGTGGGATACAAAGACATGCAGACAGACAGCCATAGGGCTTATTTGGAGAACTGGTATGATGCTTGATAAGACGGTCAGTTCACATGGACAGGAAGCACATGAGTGGTGAAGGTGGAGAAGTCATATAAACCACGTGTTACAGGCCCCCTGAGCTGACATGGGAGGTACATGTGCCATTCCCAAGATAGTGATGACCCACCAGAAAAGGATTTTATGCAAGAAGGAACAAGGAAAGGTCTGGGTGAGTTGTCAGCGCCTGATATAAGTAGCCCAAGACAGAAAGTGAAGCTATCTCTGAGGTGGAGCCCTGTGGATGGACAGGAACACATAAAACTGAGATAGGCATTAGCACATGGACACCAAGGACAGATGAAGGAGACAGGGTTAATAACAACCACAGACCCTACAGGTTATGGTAAGATCTCCTTCTTATATTTTCTGAAAGACATTTTCTCAAAATGCAGAGTCGATATGAGGCAAGGAGTTGAAATTCTACGCATGATCTTAGTCTAAAGTCCTATGGAGCCTCCGGTTGAATACGGGGTTGGGAACTCCAAATCCCTAGAGCATAGATGGCCAATACCTAACAGTCAAGGAATGGATCAAAGACTATAGAAATGATCTGGAGGAGAAGAGGTTAAGGAAAAAGCATCCCTGGTACATATGGCCAGTCAGTTACTAGGCAAGGAAAAGATGACAGAGGAGGAGGAGGAGGAGGAAGCCCAGAGTTTGATTTTTCTGAAGAAAGGAATTCAAGTATCCCCTGGGTAGATGAGGATACACGCTTCAGTAAGATATGCTCAATGGTCTTGTTCAAGGAAAGCAAAGCGTAGATGAATGAGGTACAGAAGAAAAGCAGGACAAGCTCTAGGGAGTGCAGGACAAGAATCCAGATGGTTATGGTAGGGTAGAGTGATAGCCACGCAAGTGGTGTCAAGGGAACATAATTCTGCATGTGGTAAGAATATGTTTATATATTAAGGTTCACAGGATCAAGCATTTCTTGAGTATTTGAAACTAGCACTATTATGTAATTTGCTTTTCTAATATGTTTTTCATCTGTCCTTCCTTATATGATAAACATCCCATATTCATATCATCTGGCCATCCGGAATAATTTTCATTATTATCCATGTATTAGCCAAACATCATATGAATGTACCACAGTTTGTTTAACCAGTTGCCCGACATTAGGTATTTCAACTATAACTAAAACTGTGCAATTCTGATGCAAATGCCAAGCTTTGTGTGCTTTCGTGTGTGTACCTCTGCATTTACATTATAAATGTGTAGTCCATGTAATAACATGAATGTATTGAAATTTTGCGAACTCTCATGTATTGTGCCATGTCCCCTTCTCATGTCATCTTGAGTGCCTCATATATCTATGGGATATGGGCATCATGAATATTTTCAAGCTGACGAAACCAAGTCATAGTAGCAGCAGATAACTCACTTCTGTATCTGACACAGTGATAATGAGAGAAAGAAGTAAGATGTTATAGTAAAACCAAACATATAGGAAAATGACCAAATTGTGGGGATGATAGAGTTAAAAAGAGCTCAATACCAGTGTGGGGTTCAGGAAATGTCTGTGACTTTACCACATACCCAAACCTCCCTGCTACCTGTACCCCATTGCACTTTCATTTAAATATATACTAGTACCTCTTGGAGTTTAAAGATGAAGAAAGGCTTCCTTATTTTTAGTATTTCCATACTGTCAGGCAGTTAATGGTTTTAATATATTATATGTTATATGTAGTATATATGTAATATATTATATACTATATATATATACACAAAAAAAACCCACAAACACAAACACTTTGAGGAAAAATGAGTTATGTGACTTTTCTTAAAATTTGACCAGATCTGTACTTTTTGAAAGGGGAAAAGTTCTAAACTTTGTGATGATTCTGACCTTGAAAATTCATTCCCTCCTTCCCTCCCTCCCTCCCTCCCTCCCTCCCTCTCCCCCTCCCTCTCCCTCTCCCTCCCCCCCCCTCTCTCTCTCCATGTCTAATTGTTCTCTCTGATGGTTCAATACTGGCACATACAGGCAAGGCAGAGGTCAAGTGTTATGTAGTGTGTGCCTCAGGGGCCACTGTGCATACTTTATCAGTAACTGCCACCACTACAATAAACCCAGGGAGATACTTTTTAAGCATCTTTAGGGTAAGGCGTTGTGGGCTCATGGGATTTCAGCCCTGTAAGTGTGAGTCTATGAAGTTGTCCTACAGGGCCTAAGTCAAGATGTGAACTTTCTTCAATGTTTATGAGGTAGATGAGGGATGCGAAGGCACGTGGTGGAAGCTGAGGACTGCACATTTTATGGCAAGTGAAGTGAAAAATCTCAGAACTTTGGGAGGTCGTTACGGGGACCTATTCCGAATACATGCATGTGATTAAGCACAAATTTAGCTCCTGCTTTTCAAGTCTCTTTGGACTTATTGTCCCTACTTTACGCTTTCCGTACCATTAGGACATAAAGGTTGAGGTGGCTCATCAGGTAAAGGTGCTTACCGCTCAGGCCTGGTAACCTGAATTCATCTTTAGGTCTCCTGTAGAGGTGGAAAAAGAGAAACAGAGTGCCATCTGACCTCCACATGTACCATGGTGCATACACCATACATCATGCACCCCCCCACACACACAATAATAATAAATAAGATTTTTTAATTACAAGTGCTGTTTTTTTTTTTCTCCCCCAGTGTACGGATCAGGCTGAATATTTATGTTTCACTTCATAGAAATTAACAAAACACAAAATACCAAATATCATATTTGCAAGTCATAAAATTAACCACTGGAATAGCTTTCCCTCAGGTGCCAGAATTATGAATGGAATGCTTTAATTACTTGTATACCCTTAGCGGAACGTTTGTGGGTTTTTTTCTTACTCTGTAAATAATGTTTATATAATTGTTATATAAAGTTGTGATATTACTTTCACATGTTCCATATTAATACTGCTACACACACCTAAAAATGTCAAGACAATAAAAATCAAACCTAGCAGGTGGAAAAGTAGGATATTCCTGCTTCAGTGAATGAAGAACCTGTGCTTTTGACAGAGGATGGCATGGAATAGATTTAGAATAAACTATTTCAGAATTTATATTCCTATGTTTTGCCATGCTTTGAGGTTTAGAAAATAGAATACACCAGAATCATGATTAATTGGTCCATCTTAAAGAATTGTTAGTCAAAAGAGAACATTTGGTTTTCTGCCAGAAAAAAAATTAAAAAGTGGCAAATGTAATAAAAATATATATTTATAATATACCTTTGATGTAACACAAATACTTTTTGTCACAGTACTATTTTACTCTCAGAGATCAGCTAATTACAGTAGAAAAATTAAAGGTTCTGATAGAGAAAACATCTTGGAAATATAGATAGATAAATATCTTAGAAAACTAAATAGCATTGTTGGAGTAGACAAAGAATAACCATGCTGTGGTTGATCTCTTTTTCAATCTCATTCATTTCAGCAAAGAAAATTAAAATTAAAAGTTATTTTATAACACACACGCACACACACACACATATGTATGCGTGTACATATTCATGTTAACCATCTGATTAAGATACTGGTAAAATGAATGAGCCAATAAAGTATTGCAATACAAGTAAGTGGATCTGAGTGTGCTCCCCAGAACTCATGTGAACAACTGTGTGTGGTGATGCACAATTGTAATCCTAGTGCTCGGAGAGGCAGCAGAATCTCTGAGATGTGCCTGTCTAACTAGCCTTGCATAATGGGCAGCTCCAGGCTTGAGGAGAGACCTTGCCTCAAACAATAAGGAGGAGATTGACTGAGAACAGCACCCAATGTGGGCCACTGGCCTCTGCAAGTACATACACACCAAGCAAACAAAAACTGGACCTGGACAAAGTGTTTGATCAAATAGCCAAGCAAAAGAAAATGATTAAACCTAAAATGTACGTGTTATGTACACCTAGCTTAGTCAGCATTCCTTCTTCCCCTGATATCAATGTTTTCAAAGGAACAGGAGAGTGATGTTAAGTGTGCTGTTTTATTGGTGAGGTAGAATGTCATCTTTCTTGTACTGGAACTTAGAAGTATAAAAGAAAGGATCTGTAGGAAACCACATCCTCACTCCTGAGTGTTCCTAGTGAGATGGTATCTTGCTGGACATAAGTGCTAAAATAAAATGATTTCTATTAATAGATTAATTCCTTTAGCTGTGATGGAATAAGTTGAGAGAGGTGAATGACCTCAAAGTCTTGGTGTGATCTGGAATGGTAAGAAAATGTAAAACTAAATATAGAAAAAGAGAAAGTTAGTGAATATATTTGCATATGCAAATTATCTTAATTGATACTGCTTGCCTCTACAGGGATTTTTCATTACAAACTGGAGTGCTACATTGTTCAGCTCATATTGAGTAATTTAGTAACTAATGAGACCAGTTTGCACTAATTTGCATATGATAAATGAGCTTAATTGCAGTAAATAACTTGGAGGCATAATTACTTAATTTTCCTGTGTTGCACGGCTTTTAAGTTCACGTATGAACAACTCAAGATAATTTTGCATATTTAAATTAGTTGCTTTTAAATTTTCTTGAACAACAAAAAAAAAAGAACACACCTTATCAATTGAGCTGTAAAACAATCTAAACTAAGGGTAGAGTGCTTTTATTTTAAAAGAAAGAAGAAAAAGGCAAAATCTCTTACCTCTGCTGTTTACCTCGCTTACACCTTTATCTCAAGTAAGATATCACTGTTTTTAATATTGTAAGTTAATTTGCAACTTCCCTTAGTGACTGGCCTGGATTACTGGATTTGGAAAAATTAAAATTTTTGAAATAGGACTTTTGAAAGAGCAGTGACCTGTCTGTTACCTAATTTAGCAAACTCACAGCAAGGTGGTGAATTGAGTCTCACACCTGCAGGGTGCACCTCACCTGCTAGGCCAGCCCCAGAGCAATGGCCTCACTGTGGTGGTCTTCCTTGCCTCTCTCTATTCAAAGGGAGAGCTTGCTCTGACTCACCAAGCCTTCCCATTATCTGAAATTTAAAAATGTATCACATTTTATCAAAATCTCCACTCTGGAAGTGGAACAACGGAAGCACTCAGAGTCAATAGCAAACCGTTGTTTCATTCTTAGCGGAGTTCTGCAATGTTGTTTTAGGGTTAGAAAAATAATTTCTTATTCAAAACTAATAGGACAAATCAAAGCTTTATTCGTGGTTTTGAGAAGATGTACAGCTACGAAAGTTGAAAACCTGTCACTTTAGAGAAGTTTAAAAACTGTCACGTTAACATTTCTGCTTTAATCCATTATTTATAAAAGCAAAGGATGACATTATAGCTACTCATTTTGCATAATCTGGAAAAAGTTAGCTGAGGAGGCTTCGCTCTGAAGGCTCCCACTCCATAGAGTCATCAGAACACTGGAATGAGTGCTCACGCTAGTGTATGAATGCAAAGCCTGAGTCCTTTCTAGATGGTTCTCAGAAAGCAAATGGTTAATAGGAGAGAGAATGAATGAATCTTACCCAAGGAAGCCAGCACTCAGGCCTTGTCTCCCATCCCCAGCTCCATTGTCATCAGCCTCTTCTGGGCACAGAGCGGGGTAGTGAGACTCAAGACTCGGTAAATGTGGATTCCACCTCCAGCCAACTTGAGTTCACATCCCAAACTGTTCCTTTTTACCTATGTGGATCTGAAGGACAACCTAACTCTTGGTGTGCCGCCATGTCTTCATTGTGAAAACGGAGGATGTAGTAGGAGGTATTTTCTCCTACCTGTTGTGGAAATTGATAAAAATCCGTTAGTATTTTAGTCTCTATGTTGGGTAATCTGGGATAATGTCTGTGTTTTAAGGAAATCTGGTAATGCTTATCAAGAATATTTTCAATATAAAAATATAAGAACATTATCATTAAAATCCTCTCAGGTGAAAGGGCTTTTTTTTTTTATCGAATACAGTAAAAGTGTTTACATTAATAGTATTGCCATTAGGTAGTATACACCACTTTAGAGTAAAATTTGGAAAATGTGATGCTTCAAATAACAGTCCTTCTCCTGATAGCCAACTCAACTGATGGGGCAGTCTGCCCACTTAGAGGCAACTGGTAGAAATGGAGCTTGTAAAGAAATTCCACAGTCAAATTGCCCTTTAGAATAAATGTGATCTGCTGCTATTCTTAGAGCCTGTAATTCCAACTGCTTGGAAAAGTTAGAACAACTCAGCAATCAGAATTCCAGAAGAAACGGAAGGTAGATATGGTCACCGCTTCTTGTTGTAAGTTATGTTAGCATGACATTAAGTCTTCTTGTGATGTTATCCGTGCACACTGCACATCATTCCTCATCTGCCACATCACAAAGGATCCATCTGTGCCAGCATCAGATGGAGAATCCTTCAAAGGAATCTTGGGGTATATGTACACATCATTTGGACTTTATGTACCTTGCTGACTTTGATTTGCAGAACAAACATTTGCCATCTCTTACTGTGAAATACTGTGAGTAGGTATGGGTAGACGACAGGGTTGCAGTTAACTTGCTGTGGAGGGCAGTTATAGTTATTTGTCCAGTTGGCTGGACCTAGAAAATGGGTCTTTGTAGTCACAAATCTAACCGTGTCACGTGCTCCCGATCTAGGGAAATGAGACGACAAGTTAGTTGTCTTACTTAACAATGGAGCTGGGGTTGTAAGGCAAGGCCTGGGTGCTGGCTCTGCTGGGTAAGATCCGTGCAGTCACGCCCCTGTTAACTATTTGCTTCCTGAGAATCATAATGAAAGGACTCACTCCTTAGAAACAATGGGATGATGAGGATGCTGATCAGCCAGCCTGGGCCAGGCAGCCATCCCTTGCCATGGCCATAGATTCAGAGTCCACGCCCTTCACACACACACACACACACACACACACACACACACACACACACACACACACCTTTTAAAGTTTAGTGTTCATGTGAGTCCTCCAGGCACAGCTGAGAGTCACAGCTTCACTTTAACACATGTTCTCTTAGCACAGTCACATACGGTGGAAATAGAAGAGCGGGGAAAGGAAAAACAGTGACACTGTGATGGGCAGGTTTTGTCTGGGGCCATTCTGCGGAGGCTGCTGTCTGTAAGACATCGGGCTATTGGTCACTCTTTTTGAGGTACAGAACATAAGTGAGTTATTTGGAGATTAAAGTGAAATAGAAAGATGAAGGAGATATAAACATGTTTTTCTGTTTAGATCACAAGTGGAGGATGAGAGCAGGTGATGTTTATCCCCTTAGAATAGGAAACAAAGTGAAGCAATGAACAGCCAAAACTATCCCAAGTCTCCAAAGGCCCCACCTCTTGTTTTTAGGTCACATTTGTACCTCCTCTCAGAACAAATTGTTCCACTTTGAGATCCTCCTAGAGAGAACTGCTTGAGGGAAGGCTTCAGGGCTCCAGGCTCTGGCTGAGGCTCTGGGTTCTAGTTGCTCCAGGTTCCAGCAGAAGAAATCCTGTTGATTGTGCCAGGAAAATTATCCCTTGGAACTGATATCCTATGGTTTCATTATTGTACTCTTAATCTTCGTTTCCTATTGTTTAGGTTAGTTGGGTTATAAATGAGGTACTCACGGTTAATAAGTTCATAATAAAATATATTTGTTAAGAAAATTGAGCCAACAGAAAGATAAACATATATTATCAATTGAAAAGTGAACAGACGCCTTAGAAAAGCATGATATTAGTCTGTAATATAAATATGAGTGGTTTCATTTGTTATTTTTGTTCATCTGTAGTGATGCATGTAGGTTCTGCCACAGGACAGTGTTCTACTTGGATTGGCATAAACATCATATCTGGTTTTCCTGACATTCATTTGTTTGTTTATTAATTTATTTAGTGAATCTCTGTGTGTGTGTGTGTGTGCACATGCATGTATGCAAGCATGTCATAGCACACATGTGAAGGTCAAAGGGCAGCTTGAGAGTAGATTCTCGTCTGATATCACATGTGCATCAGACTCAAGCCATTAGACTTAGTGGCAAGTGCTTTTATCCTCTGAGCCAACTCACTCACCTCACATTCTTTTTTTTTTAATTCATTCTTTATACATTTCCCAAATAGACATGATGTATTCTGGTTATCTGTATTAGCTGGGGATATCTAAAATGGAGTTGCCCACCTCACTTTCATTAACCTGGAACTCAAAGCCCAGACACAGCAGCTGGGTTATTTTTCCCCATCACAGTTTCCCAAACTTCAAATACCTTTTATGCTCACTTAAATTTGAGAAAGGGTTGGGAGTTGGGGCAGAGGAACAGTTGTGGGCATGGTGCCCCAAACGAAGTTGATAGGCAGAGACCGTTGTGAACATTCTGGAATAATTTTATTCTGCAAAATCACTTGGAAAAAATGGCCAAAAGAATCCCATCAAAATTATTTTAAGATATTAAAATCTGTAAATACAATAAGAGCTAAATGGAACACATAATTGAACAATTACACTATAATTTCACATCTGTAGTTTACATTACTAGCATTTTAAGGATGGAAAGATTACTATAGAAGAATCTTTCAAATGACAGAGAGAACTTGTGTTTAAATGCCTTTTTTTTTAATAAGTGTACAAAGGAGGAAAAGGGGAATGCTAAAATTTTTCAAAATACAGGAAAGAAAAGAGAGGAAATCTAAAGAAAGTATTTGACTTTCTATAAATATCAAAGCGGAATTGTGATCCTTGCCCCTTTTAAGGAGTTGTGAGAGGAATTCTGATTTTAAGACCTGGGTTTCCAGGGATAACTCATGCTTGATACATTAACACATAGGCTTCCACTTCTGCTCTGGACTATACCGTACCTGTCAGCAAGCAGAAAAACCAGAGCCTTTGGGCACCAGCAGTGACAAAAGCAGGGTGGGGCAGAGGCTGGAGAGGCCCCCGAGTAGCAGGTGTGAACCTCTTGGCTGGCCCAGGGGTTGGACTCACCTAGCCTCCAGCTGTTTGCATTATTGTCTGTCGGCTTGTGAATATCACTTACAGACATTTGCTAGTTCCGGGTCTGATGATATATGTGTGCCGGGTCCAAGGATAGTACCATCTCGCAGCAATGCAGTAAAAGCCTGTCTAAGAAGTGTCACATCATCCCCTGTACCCGTGTTGAGAAAGCATCGTCTTGGGGGCTTTCAGGATATTTATGTAGGCTAAATATCATGTGTAGGCATTATAAGCAGTTGTTTTAGATGACTGGAAAGTGTAGGCAGTGGTCACATCCCCACTTAGTAGAGGTCCATGCATCCCAGGAAGCTGGCCAGCTGCAGCAGGGATGGGGTCAGGGGACCTCTTTCCCCTCTTTGCTGAAGACAGAACAATATACAAGTGATTGTTAGCCCCCAGGAAATCCGCATTCTGAAATAACCTGCACTCAGGCTTTACTCTAGAGCAGTGCAAAGACATGACGATATTGTAAAATTTATCTGGTGTAGAGATTAGACCAAGGGTAGAATTGACCCAAAGAAACAGAAATTTCTTTCTTTAAAAAATTTGGTAAGTGGCAAGTCTGTGATTTCTACATACATACAAAGGCAAATGATAATATCGGTGACTGTTTTAATTGCATCTTTAATCCATAAGGATAGTTCAATGACATTTTAAATTATACTTTTAGAATTGTAGTCACATAGGAGATAAAACTCAGTACATATTTAATGATGCATAGTGAGATCAACTGTGTCCTCTCCTGAGACCACATTTAGGTGGACTGAGTGGAAAAGCCCAGCCCACGAGTTAGACAGCATGTAATCTTCACAAGTCACTGCTGGCTCCCCCTATGTATTAAGCACCCACTTTAGCCCTTTTATCAGCACCTGTTATCTCTACAGAATGATTTAGTTTCAGTGGAGTCCCAGCTACACCGTCTATTGTTTTTTTTCAAACTGGGAATCGGATTTTCTTATATCAAACTATTGTCAATACTGGTAGCTCACTAATCAGCTAATTATCATTGGTAATTAATCACTAATCATTTAGTTGGGCCTTACCCTGAGACTGCAGTGTAGTTATGTTATCGGGGTGGGGGATGTAGTAGAGGGACATTAAGGTCCTACAGCTGTTCATGCTGGGATTTGAACCTTGGAAAAGTGGGAGAGGGACAGAGAATAGGAGTATGAGGGAAATATCAGGCATTAAATTATTTTACAGGCGAGGCTTTCCAAGTGACATACTTTGAGCTGTGGGCTGGATGGAACCTGGAGGATATCCACTTTTGTTTAATAAAGAAATATTTGCCCTGAGCAGAAGACAACATTTTAAAGCTTGTCATTTCATTCCTGGGAAAGTATTTGAGGAAAATGACATGGCTCAGCCCTGTTTGCTGACCATTTTGTTGTCTCCTGCTGAGACCTGCCATTTCCATAGCCAGTGGGCTGCACTGAATCAGACAGAAGCAATAGATCATTAACAGAAATGGATGCTTGGGGCAGCCTGCAGAGAGAAAGCACAGGAAAGTCATGGGGGCCACACCAACCAAAATGCGTCTAACAATCTCAGGCCACCGTGTTTGGGGGTTAGCCTGATTTTCTGAGAAGCTTAGGGACTTTTCAAAACCAGGAAATGATGCCTCGCCATCAAACACAAAACTCATGACTAATGTGAAACTATAGGTGAGACCTATATTCATTGCTGTATGCTTGTTCTTGTATTGAAAACAAGCACTTAAAAACCATTTAGTTTTTTAAATGCTTTATTTTCTTCTTCCATCTCCATTAACCTTAGATCTCTAATACATAGCACTAATCCAGACCAGAATATTATTCTTACTTCAATCAATACCTACATTTTTATATTGTGTTTCCATGACCTTCAGACTTAGATCTTGGATTCTTCTAGATTATTGTAAAGGGTTGGTAGTGTTGAAAGGACAGACTCTCACTGAAAGCCCATTTCAATCTCTCTCTCTCTCTCTCTCTCTCTCTCTCTCTCTCTCTCTCTCTCTCTCTTACACACACACACACACACACACACACACACACACACACACACACACACACACATTTTAAATGTAGACCAGTTTAATTAGGCCAGGAAAAGTGAAACTCTACATACTGAAATTATATAAGCATAAGGCTGTCCAAATGAAGCACTGCAGGATATTTATATGTTCTTCTTCCACTCAATTTATAATAAATTAATATATCATAAACTAAAGTTGAAGTGAAGAGGTGGAGACAGGACCTAAAATTCCAGTGACTGAATTTGCAACTGAGTTAACTTAGTCAAGGGACTTGTATTTTGCTTTACCTCTCCTACTCCGAGACTCCTTTGTTCAGTTACGCATGGCTGAGCACATGGGCATGGCCAGAGGACAAACCAGAAATGGCTCCATTACATGTCTTAGGCTTCTTGCTACATTGCAGGCATTTGAAGACAGGAATCATGTCTCGATCATGCTTGCGTCCTACTATGCCATGCTCTTAGAAGGCATTCATGTTTGTGGGACTTGTTTGAATTTGTCTAGACGCTGTATGGAACATCAGAGGAATTGATGATTCTGTCTTGAGTGCTGGTGGTAAGAAGTCAGACTGCCGAGTGACTTTCAGGTGTGTGCTTGTCAGGTGAGGAAGACACTTAGCAGCCGGGCTTCTGGTAGGGTTAATGCATTATGCCCCTCTCCGTCCCCAAGTGTCAGCGTGAGGGTGTCCTTCTCAGTCAGGAGGTCTTTTTTCAAAGCCAACCCCACCACTATGTCATTTTCCCTTTAATTCCCTGATTCCTTACATTTGGACTTGTCCTAGTTATGCCTACCTTTAATTGCTTCATCACAGTTAGTGATTAACTGTGCCCAAGTCAGCCCCTCTTGAAAGAGAAGAGTTCCTTCTGAAGGCTTCACATGAGCATACTGAGGGAAAGTATTAAACACAGGACTAGAGGGGTTGTGATGAGGGTAAGTATTAAACACAAGGCTAGAGGGTTTGTGATGAAGGTATTAAACACAGGACTAGAGGGGTTGTGATGAGGGTAAGTATTAAACACAGGACTAGAGGGGTTGTGATGAGGGTATTAAACACAGGACTAGAGGGTTTGTGATGAGGGTAAGTATTAAACACAGGACCGGAGGGGTTGTGATGAGGGTATTAAACACAGGGCTAGAGGGTTTGCAGCTTACCGAAGGGTGGTCAGCACCTTTCAGGGCTAGTGAATAGGGCTCTACAAGAGCTGGAGCTAGCACTCTGACCATTTTCTAGCACATTGTAATTTACTGCATTATTCGCATTAATCATGCTGACAGAAGAGACTGTTTGAAATAAGTACCTTCCAGCTGTTCTCTAATGTAGAAAAACTTTAGATATACTTTAAGATCAACATGATGCTCCTGAAGGGGAACCTGCGTGGGTTCGCTTTCCTTGTTTTTCACTGATGTCTACAAAGTAGCAATGACTGAAATTAGGTTTCCTAAATGGCAAAGTTTAAAATGCCAGCTATACACCGTTTCTTACTAAATATCTTGGCAGTGTACACACTATACACCACATTTTGAGCAGCAGTACCTATCGGGGAAGCTGGGTGTGCCCCTTTTTTAAGTGTGTAAAGCACAGAAGTAAAGGCCAGAGGATTTTGTGATTTAATTCCCTGTCTAAAAACTAGATAGGTTGTGAGATTTTATTTTTGAGATCAAATTATTTTTTTAATTTAAAGTAAGCACCCGGTGCTTTAGCATCTTCTTTGTGGTTGCTTCTGAAGTAATGTCATTGTGCCGTCCTTATTTAATTCTCATCTCCATTTTGTGTTCTCAGAAATACCAGTTTTTATATCACAGTGACATTTTTTTCACCCAGGAATCTAATTGATAGAGTTCATATCAATCAAACAAAACTCATTTCCTCATTCTCTCCTCCCCTCCAGGCACGAGTCCCACGTTGGGAATCTGAGTGAGAGATTTCTGTCTGCTGGTGAGGAGTCAGCTTGAGCGAGGGAGAGGCGGCCCTAGCGTTGGGAAACCTGGCACTGATGAGTAGGAAGCAGGAGGACACGTCACTGTCCATTTATTATCAAGCCAGCCTCCTCCCTTGAGGAAGGCTTGGACATTTTCAATCTTTGATGATTCACACTTGCCAAGCATTTTTTTTTCTTCTCATTTTGTTTCTCCCAATTGGAAGGAAAAATTCACCCAGGGACTCGTTTACAAAGGAGCAAGTGAAGGGAGACAGTATGTGTGTGGGGGGGGGGGGGGAGGGTGACCTTCCCTTGTCTTTTGGGGAGATATAAGTGCTTGTGACAGACACTATTTCAAAACTGTAGCGAAAAATACCCAGAACCGGAGAAACTGGTGCTATCCAAATCATCTGCCCTGATGTATCTTCCTTTCAGGCTAATTTTCCCAGTTGGAGACTTGAAACATTTAAAAACCCGATTACCCATAACACTTTCAGAGACCCTACCCTAAGTTATTGCTTAGTGGATTTCCAAGTGTGCCCCAGTAATTAAGAGTAGAAGAAATAAGATCTTGTTGGGCATCAGTACCTGCAGCTGGCAAGTCAGGTAAGCTCCCAGGGTGCTGAGTTATAAGGCGATTAGCTGGTTTACTCTTCTCAAGAACACTGGAGACTAGGCAGTGCCACTGCGCACAACCGGGTAGCAGCAGGCTGATATCCAGCAGAGAAGCAATCAGGTCTAGCACAACCCTCAGCTGTGGAGCTGGGAAGGAAAGGCTGACATCCAGATGCCGGTACTTTGGAGATCTTATCTAGAGTCGCACATATGGGTACTACATCTGCTCGGGTTGCGCCACCAGTCAACGCTCAAATCGACACGGTTACCATGTCATGAATAGACACCAGCGTGGCTCTATGTCTGGGTCTTTTCTTGCTAAGACAGCTGTCAAAAGCAGGGATGTTAGCCTTGTGAAAGCTACTTTTCAGAGGAGCCATCCAGGCACTTTGAGTGATAGGTTTTTTTGTTGTTTTTTTTTTTTTTTTTTTTTTTTGAGGAGCCACAGTGACTTATTTTTAAATGTTCACTTCAGGAAGGAGGTTATTTTATGAGTATTATAAGTGTGTGAATATATGTACACATGTGTAATTGGGATGGTTTTTGACCAGCATAATAGTGTTCTGGGAAGTTTAGGATCAAATGATAATGGAGAATGATTTGAAGCTGCTCAGTAGAAAATTCTTGATCTACTATGCTGGCATTGAAAGCTGTCTGCCAGATTTAATATAACAGCTCTCTCTCACACAATTTAAGAAAGGGAAGTGACTCAAGGACATAAACTAGTATTTGCCAGTCTGACAGTAGTTTTCTTATCTCTTCATAATGGCTCCAGGAGCAAGCTGAGTGGTCCCACACAAACAATTCGTGCTTTTTATCTCTTTTTCTCCTAAGGATTGGTAAAAGGAGACAAGACTAAGTTTCTGTGTTGGTGTTATCTCAAGTCAATATCTTGAACCACCATGACCAATGGGCAAACGCATGTATTGGCGCCCAGTGTGTGTGCTTCTTTCCATTTCAGCTGCTTGTTTGTGCAACACCTTTATCTTTATTAAAATCACCAATTGCTGATAGATACCGGGCTAGGCATAGGAGAAAAGAATGTTCTGTTGTATTTGGTTTTCTCTGTGCTTGGGAACCATGTACCAACAGTTTGGGAAACTTTTGTTCGAGTGCTACATTTCTTCTATTTTAGCATTATATTAGCTTTCGATTTAAGTTATCAAGATATTTACTAAGGGCCCATGAGATGTGTTAGCAGGTTAAGTTACCTGTCGCTCAAGCCTAATGACCCAAGTTTGATTTGCAGAACTCATGTAAAGGTGAAAGGAGACACCCAGCCCCAACATGTTGTCTCTGACCTTCACACTTGTGCCATGACAGATGCATGCCCGTACTTGTTCATGTACATAATGCACATGCATATGCAGTAATAACCGATATACTTATTAAGCTTCAAATATTTTCATGTAAGCGTACACATTTTAAAGATAGTATCTATCAGTGGTTGTCATTCATGAGTTTCAAGTGGGCATCCTTACATATATACAGCTTTGTAACTACATATTATAATTTCTCTTTTGCAACTAGATAATCTAGCAGGGGAAATATGCACTCAGCATCAGTGAGCTTTTAAGGTCACCCCTAAATGTGTTTTTGACAGTATTGGGTATAAGCAAGACCGTAGTATCCTTATTGATCTAATGTTGGATGTCAGGGTTGATGGAATGTGATACCTTAATCATAATGTCGAGGCATCAGCAGGGCAAACAAGGAACTCGGCTTCAGATCCCTTTGCTCCAATCCATTAGCCTCAGCATAGTCCAAAGTGTGACACGTATTTGTGCCCCTTTGGACTAAGAGCTTGCGCAATGATGGCAAATTGAAGCTACTTGGGGATAAAGGACCAGAAATACTCACCTGGCCCCTGAGGAAAATGCTTGTTAAACTTCTACCAATGCAATTTGAGACCATGATAGTGTTTATTTGGGCTGAGTTCTATTGAGAGAATGTGGGAAGGAAGGGGGAGCTGTGGAAGGGGGCAGGGGGTGGGCAGGAATTCCCAGGTTGATCTTCACCCATCTTCTAGTTCTCAAAGTGAACAACCAAGGTGGTGTCAAGTCCCCTTCCCAAGGCCCTCTGGTGAAGTGATGGTTCTTGAACTGGACACTAGCCTATCAAATATGTATTTGTGTACGTACTCTGACACACTAAAATTGGATGTTAAAAAGTGTAAATTAGTTATTATTCCTATAGTTGGGGATTTTGGTTGGGGAAGTCAGACAAAGAAGGGAGATGTTGAAATAAGCAATTGTGACCAAATTTCTCAGAAGCTCATTATATCTGTGAAGACTCAAGGATTGAAGAGAGCCAATAAGGAAAAGGCCAGAAAAGTACCTTGTAGGATCAGAGAAGGACTCATGGGTGATATGTCCTTACAAGGGTCTTTGTGCATGAGGAGGTTTTTAACAAATAGAGAAGGTTAGAAAGATGCTCCAGGCAGGGAAATTACCCTGGCCTGACACTCAGGAGTTTGCAAAGATATAGGAAGTTATCCTTGGGCATACTGGGGGCGATGGAAAATTTGGCATTATCAGTCTAGTCTAGACTCAAGACAACATTTATTGTATGTGCAAGTACAGAAATAGATCAGATGGGCAGCACCTCCTCTCCATTGAAGAAACCCATCTTTACACACACACTGGCATCCCCCATGGGATTTCAGCAGAGTGGAGGAAGTGGGGCAGCTGAGGAGAGAGAATACTAGGTTACAACCAACGCCAGCTAGAAACTTCACATCCGAAGAACCAGAAACGTACCTGTGAATAAGTGTTGTATTTAGATCATGGACTTCCTGCTACGCTTCTGCTGAGTGAAAAGGACAAAGAAGCTGCTTGTGCAGTGGTAGCCATGACTGCAGATTCACAGTTGAGAGAGGGAGACATAGAAGGCTTCTGTGACAAACCCTATCCCTACCGCCCACCCTGAAAGGAGTAACAGCTTAGAAGAAGCCATCAAAGAGAACTCCTAAAAACTGTGGTGAGGATGCTAAGTGTACTTCTCCACAATAGATGACTTCTGGTGGAGGTAGGGTGAGCGAAGACTTTCCTTTAAGGGGCTGGCCACCAGGAATTTGCAAATATATATATCACAAGGTAGACTTTTTATTTCTTTTGTGGGGAGGCACAAGGTAGGAGTGGACCTGGAGTACTGGGAAGTAAGGGTGATGGGTTACATTATGTGAAATTCCCAAATAATCAATAAAAATATTATGTTAAAAATGTTGTGTTTGGAGTTAGGATTGGGCTCTCCATGATGGGAGCACAGGGAAGGGAAAACAGAGAAAGAGCTAAGAGTGGTTGGGATGGCTGTGAAGAAGAGGGTGAAGTTGGCACTTAGCGAGCAAACAGTGCGACTGCAATATGTGTCACAGAAGAAAGTTCTGCCATTCTTCTTTACAGATTGGGAAAGTAAGTGTTAGGAAGAATAAAGATCTCATCCAAACAACTAAAAGATAGCAAGTTAGAATTGATGAGGAGCTGGGCAGCACTGGGGCTGTGAATGGAAACCCCTGTTCTGCCATTGGCTGGTTTCATGGATGTGATATGGGAATTAAATAATATAACCCGTATAAACCCCTTTTCACTATGCCTGACGAAACATAAGGACTTCAGACCTCATGTCTTTATGTTATTTTCATCACCATCATCTTTGCAATGCTGTCCTGTGCCTCACCTGGGACTATAGACTATACTGTAGCATCTTAAGCCTCCCAAGAGTTGCTGTGAAAGGCAGTGTGGGTACTCTACACAGACAGACATGTCTCTTTCAGACATGTAAGAAGCTATGTCATGACAGCACTTGAAAGCCAGCAAGTAGCCATCATTAAATCATTCATGACGTGCAGGTGTTGGTCATTTGGAACAGTTAGGGCAAATATCTTCTATCACGACTACCTTGTTTAAGGAATTCTACACATATGTTTCCTCTAAGGTATTTTTAGCAGTTGACAATGTCATTTATCTTAGGATCCTTTTAAAGTCGGCTTCACTGTGGTAAAACCACAAATTGCCATGTGAATAAAACTGGGATAATGCATGCTGGTCTTCCTAATCAGGCCCAAAACATTTAGGTCATTAGAAGTAAAGATGACATCTTAAGTTCCATGCCGGATCTAAGTTAAAGGACTAAATACCCCAGCTGTACCCTCTGTGTCAGCAAAGACTCATGAAATGAAACTCCGGAAGTTCATACCTCCTAAAGGACTTGAGTGAATCTAGAAGAGGCTCTTGCTCACGGTTGAAGTCACAATCTTAATCTTACGGAGTGAATCTTAGGTGAACGTTAAAATGAAAACAAGCTATAATCTTCTCTTCACTATTCATCCTGGAAGAAAAAAAACAGAGCTCATATTTGTTTTTCATTTAATTTTGCAGCTAAAATACAATGGGATGCCTCACAAAAAACTGACCATCTTCCAAGTTATTTCTTAAATGAAACACAAAGAAATTTTTAGTTAAAGCCTGTTGTTTCCTTTCTTCGTGTGTGTCTTATACTAAGTGCTGGTAAAATTCCGTTATGTTTTGACTTTAACATTAAATATTACCTTGAATATATGCTTCCCAGCAGCCGCTCTCTGATGTGACATATTGTACTGTTTGAAGGGTGTCATATGGTCATCTGTCAACCGAATGTTGTTCCACAAAAAGAATTTTATTCTTCACATGTCATCTAGAATGCTTCATGTTTTTTTTTAAAGGGAAGGAACAATATTCACAGAATCTGAATATGGAGAAATTAGATGCAGGCAGGACTGAACTATAGTAGTGGTGAGGATGGCCTGTTAATACAGCCACTATGTAATATAGGTGAGGCTTGCTGTATTTCTGAATAGTTCCAATTTGATGATTGTATTCTATAGCAGACAGGGGACTGTTTTCTTTCAGGACATTTGTACTAGTATCTCCTTATCTTTTTTTATGTGGACGTGAGAACAGGGTTGCTCCCTCTCTCCATCTGCAGCGGAGGCTGACTTAGTATATCAGGTAAGAGTGTTAGAGCAAAGAATAATTTTGAAGTCGATATTTTATCAGCAGCATTTCTTTCAGCAGGAATTAACATGCTGGCCCTTGTCCAAAGACACCTCATCCCTGTTACATTATAGATCTGCTCCTGGCTGTGGCTGCTCTGTAGAGCCAGATGTGCGTCTAGCCAATTTATAGGTGCAATGCACCAAGCATGTGAACATGGATGGTGCCCATATCACATGCCTTCCTTCTTTTTAATCTTTGCTCAGAACACACCTACAGAATTGGTTTATTTTAAAATGATGCTACATTGCTGTCTTTACTGTGTGGGGAAAGTCTGCCTCTGCTTATATGCTTTATTGCATTTTTTAATCACTGTATTTGACTAGAGAATCTCTGGAAATTAAAAAAAAATCCTTTTGCAAATTAATTAAAAGCTGTAGTTTTGTTCCCTTAAAAAAAACACCTCAGACCACTCTGTGTCTTTGACTTTCTTTTATAAATGAGCACCTCGGAATGTTTGCGGGTTTCATTCTTCTGTTCTCCCGGCCAGTTCTAACACCCATCTGCTTGAACAACTTAATGTCTACCACGCTAACAGGAAGAGCAGTTCCCTAGAAGAGAGGTCTGAAAGCAGTGCACGTCCAAAGCGAGGAATCAAAGTCTAGGAGACTAGCCATTTAGGCAGAAGGAAGGCTGAGCTTTATGGTCTTTGGCCCGTTTCTTAATTCACAACTAGCATTATTAATAATGTTTCATTCAGATTCAGCCTGTCTCAAAGGCTTTTCTCATTTTGTGATTAAGAAGGGTGGGAGAAGGGGGGAAGAGAAATTGATATATTTCTCAAGGTTGGAAAGACACTGTGTTGAAGTTTTTATGACCAGAAATAGAAAAAGCACAAAGTGAAGCTGGTGGTAATGACCCTGTAGTTAATCCTGTGAGGTGCCACGTTACTCTTCTTGGCTCTTCCAGAATTTCAAAGAAGCGTTCACTCTTCAGTATATTGATGGCACCAGAAGGTCTTGGTTCAAATTTCCAGATATGCTTTATTCTAAGTAAGTCACAATATAGTAATAATGTACTACATTTCAAAAATGAGAATAGTTGTATTGATGAAGATGACCCCTGCATGGTGTAGGAACATTTCTTTTAAAAATCAACCACAGAAAGCTATCCAGAGCTAGATTTGCAGATTATGGTTGAATTTCAGTCTAATGAAAGCAATTTGAAACAACTGAAATTTATTTAAAAGGCATCTGCTTACTGTAAAAGATAGTTTGGCTAACAGCAGCAATATGTCAATAGTTTGAAGACATTTTACTTTATTCTGTACAGAAGACAAAAATGTTAATAGCTTATTTTCTGTTTATAAAATATATACTAGTGAGATTATTATGTATATTTATTAAATAAATATAAAGCAGTAAGAATTAATATTTATTGTGTGTTCATAAAATGTTATATAGCTGGCTCCTTTATATTCATAACCTCCCAACAAATTATCTGTTAGCATTCCCATTTTATAGATAAGAGGAAAAAGGTCAAGGTCACTTAGTTGGCAAATAACAAAGATAGTATCTGTTTCTAGGTCTCTCTGATGACAGTGACTGCACTTTTAAAACTTAACACATACATTTTAATATAATTAAAATAATGCAATAATAATACTAGGAAGAGCGAAGTTCCGAAGTGCTGAGTTGAACTAGATGTTTGTCTATATAAATCCTGTGTCTTTGTAGGTGGGCAGTGGTGAGAGGGCTCGGTGTGTGGACAAGCTCACAGGAGAACAGGCAGCCTGACTTTTATCTCTGGAACTCACAGAGGAGAGAGAGAACAGACTTCTTCAAAATGCCTTCTGATCTCCACAACTGTGTCATACCATGTACAAACTTCTCTCTCTCTCTCTCTCTCTCTCTCTCTCTCTCTCTCTCTCTCTCTCTCTCTCTCTCTCTCTGCATACATATACCATAATTTGTATTAAATATTTTGTAATCTTTTACATATACATTAATATTATCACACATATACACAATAAACTACCTATATCAAGAAGAGCCATGAAACCATCAGGAATTATATACATGTTACATTCATAGTGTTTTGGCTATTTGTGTTTGGCAAACTTGAAGAAAACATCTTTCTTATCTTGATGTGTCTAAAATTCTGAATGTAAATCAATATCTTCATATCTTGTCATTATCAACTTAAAACATCTATCTAGACCTAAAAACATCTTAACCCCTAAACAACTAAGCTTCATTGTAAAACTAAACTATCTGGTCTTCAGCCCCATGAGAGACATTTTTTGAAATTAAAAAGTAACTATTTTCTTTTCAAACTGGTATATACTTTGAACACTTTCTTGCTTCTAAAGGAAGCTTGGAAAGTGCCAGAAGGGACCAGTTGAAACTGCAGTATTGATATGCTATTTATGATTGTGCATCTACGAGGACCAATACATACACAATTTTGCTGTTCAAAGAATCGTGTTGTCCATCTCACTTCTAGTCCAGTGCCAACTGAACTTTGACTTCTTCAGCTCGACTGTTTTTTCTTCCAACCCCACCCCATATCTGCCCAATTCATAAAATGTGAGATTCTCATGACCTTTGTCTGGGATTTGGCTTGTTGGGTGGCTGCAGGAAATACTATTTTCTGGGTAAACTCTCTTAATCAACCCCCCTGAACCATCTTTTTTTGATGCTCATGATAAATCTTCCCTTATTAAAACACTTTTCATAATTATTCAAAGTAAGTGTATTTATCTACTAAGTTCTTTCATACTAAATGACATGAAAATATTTTGTATATATTGGGGGTTGAGGAATAGGAAAGTAAATGGCTAATTAACTGATCATTCATAACGCAGGCCCATATGAAGATGTTTCAGCTAATCAGAGGTACTAATTGATGACTTCCTTAACCATTCAAAATTATATCAGTTGAGGTCAACTTTATGCTGATAGTTTAAAAATAAAAAAGGGGGTGGGGGTGGCTGTGAAGCAAACTGGATACAGAGGACAGGGCATGCCGCCAGAACGGATGCCACTAATTACCATCCTATGGATGGCATATATCAGGCAGAGAAGAGTCACTCCCCGCATCTCTGTAGTCTCCGTGCACGCTCCCTTGGAATGCTTACTCCATCTCTGAGGCAGCTGCTTCTGGGTTTTCCACTTTAGCTATCTGCTGCCACTTACCTGTATTTTAGATCTGTGCTTTTCTCTTGCTTCTCCCCAAGAAGGGAGGGGAGAGAGAAAACTTTATTTACTCATGTAACAAACAGAAATAGAGTTAATTTTCATGGCTGCAGCTGAATTATTAGAGGTTACTGTGTTATAAATGGCAAAAGAAGGGCCCCTTGCCTGTGTGGTAATGCTGTCAGGGACCCGGCGGCTGTTGGCTTGCTCGTGATGTATTATACCACTAGCATTTCAGTGCTCTCTGGGGAGCTCTGGTCCCACCATAAGGTCAAGAGTTAACTACTTGTATTTTAGCTGTGTACCGCTATCAATACTGCCTCTATGGAAACCTCACTTGACGTCATCTTCGAATCTTTGTGACTGTAGTCAAGCTTTAGTAAAAGTCAATAAGAGCATTAGATTGTTGTCCATATTATGACTTGCTACTTCCTGCCAGCAATCTACCAATTCATTAGCTGAGAGTTTTGGAACTCTGGCTTGATTATTTATGCAGTCAATAGCAAGGCTTGTCTGCATTCATAATTGTTTGATTTTATGGCCTCTTCTTTAAACAAACATTGTCTATGGTAATGTGATGCCCTGATGGATGGGAAAGGTTTTGTCTGTGAATATCATTTAGATAATTAAAAATGACAGATGAAATCGCCCGCTGTCTTGACCTGTACTTTGTTCCCTCAGTGATGCTGAAGAGATGCTGATTGCTGTCAATCAAAACCCATTGGAGGTTTGTAAATTCTGGCTGCTGTGAACTCTGACCCCCACTGTTGATCTGAAATAGATAATAACCTTGAAATTCTATTAGAATTTAAAAACAGTTTTACTAAAGGGGCATACTATATATTTCTTTTCCTCTAGAACATTCTTTACAATATTGAAAATTAAAGTAAAATGCAGTGTTTAGCAAAGCTTAGTGTAGCAAATCAGAGCAAACATCTTTTTATATAATCCCAGATTTCTGATTAGGACTGTTGTCCTCTGGCTTGGAGTATTTAGTTAAATTTAAGCCTTTGCTCATTTGTCGACTTATGCTTAGGTTTTCTTTTTGCTAATTTTTTTAGCATTTATTGATAAATATGTCCATGCTCTTCATGTATCATGTTCTTCACATTTTAATCTTTTTCATAATTATCCTATATATCTTCTATACTCTGTTCTACCTACCCCTCCAATACAAAACCAATAACAGAATTTTGAATCTACTGGAAATCCAAAGGCTATTGTTTATGCCCAAATTTCTCAGCAAACATCATCAAAATCTTAGGTCAAGAGATCAGACTGATGAATGCATTTGCCTTGCAAATCATTTTTCATCATTACCCAGATGCTTAAAGTATATTCAGAAGCCCCACTGCTGCTTGAAATATGCGTGCAGGTAACTGGTAACAGAGCTGAGAAAGGAGCGGGCTGCATTTATCAATATCATAGTCCTTATATTCCTCAACAGAAAAAAAAATCCCAAGCAAATTCTACAGGCTAGAAAATTATAACAATTAGGTGTTGACAATTTTCAGTACACTGGTTGTAGCAGAAATCTGTAACAGCAGGGGCTATGCAGTAAGAATCGTAAATAGCAAAACTCTCTTGAAAGGTAATTGAAGTAGCATTGGTTTTCTACCAGAGGAACTTCTGCAGAGAGTTTAATGAATTTTTGAAGAGTCACATGAAGAGTTATTAGCATTGTTTTGCATTTTGTAATCAGCAGATACTTTAAGATAATATTAGTCTGTCAGTGCCTCAGTCACAATGGAAAATAAACATTGTCATTTATATTTGGCAGTTGATGGAGGAAGCAGGAGCATTCCTCCTCTCACTTGGTTTCTGAAGTGTGTTTATCCAGAATGAGGCATTCACTATATAAAAGTAGTGCTCTTTCATTGTTAATATGTTTATTTTTTATGAATCTTGGCAAATGGTTGTAAGATTCCTACATCAGAGAAATCTATTGCTGCTTTATATAAATAAATATAAATATAAATTATAGAATGTGAATACACACATACATACATACACACACACAAACACACACACACACACACACATGCCTGATACGCTAGAGGCAAAACACTCAGTACAAGGAGCAGGAGGTAGTTGGTCTCTGAGCTTCTGTTCAAATATAAACATGGATACAGTAATATACAAAAATATTATTTTCTGGCCTTAAAAACTTAGTTCCACTTCACTTTTTCAATAACTCCTCCTTGCTCTCTTCAGTTCCCTGGGATGCCAGGTCTGATATGCTGACATTGGATATTGACTTACTAGTACTGTCATGAGTTCATTTACTGAGTCATTCAGTTTTGTATTCATTAGTTGAAGATTCTTAGAGAGCACTTGGATAGCAGAAGCTTCACATTGCACTAGTCACCCTTGTGTTTTGGTCCCTGTCTTCCACCTAAATTATAAGCAAATGTCCTTCAAGGCCAGCAGCTTCCTCATAGTCAGAGTGCCCCCTGGCTCTGGATGCCTGTTTATGACCCTCCTCAGTGGCTTTGCCTCCCTGTATACCCACCCATTCTTGAGTGGCATCTAATTGGCTATGCCTTGGGGTTCTTTCACACTGGTGTGTTGGGAATAAGTCAGAACTGGGTAGCAGAGACCTTGTTGCTGGCAGGAAGAGCTGGCAGGTTGTTTCTACCCTGAGTTAGAAACCCTGATGCTTATCTATGAGGAAGGAAGGGTCTCTAATCATTCTGGTCCCAGTCGGTGACACTACTGCCGAATAAACAACAAACTCACTCCTCTCTTGCTCGCCACCCCCGCCCCCCCCACACACACATCATGCCTTAGACATCGCCACTTGACCTCACTGCAAGTGAACTGTCCATGCTTCCTCCTTCTCTGAGAAAGACTCTGAGGGACGAGAAGATGATCTCAGTCTGAGGAGAGCTTTTATTTTGACCCTTCGAACTGCAAAATTCTCTATTGGCTCCTAGATTCATCAAATCCTATATTGAATTACTGTTGTCAATTTCAGGATTCATCTCATTTCTGCTAATACTCAAGCCAATTTCAGAAGAGATTATCACTTACGTACTGAAACACTCCCTCTGTCTCTGAGCATTCTGCCTCCCTCTATTCCCTGGGATAGCATAGTCACAAATCAAGCATATCTTCTAAATACTACATTTCTTTGATAGGGAAATTCTGTACACATTTTATCCGGTTTCTTTGGGGACTTCTGTATCATGCTTAAGGCACAGATGAGGGATTTCAATTGAGTATATTACCATAAATTCAGTACAGACTGAACATGTATGTCTATTAATATAGCCATGAATTGTTTCGAGTCAGCTATGGCATGCACAGCTATTTCATTTATGAGACCTTTGTGACAGAACAATATTCCTGGTCATTGGTTATTCCATAGGTGACGTTGTATATGGGCTTTACAGTTTCCCTCGGTTCCATGATGTGGACACAAATATTCAAGGTTGATGGTTGGAATCACAACAGGTTTTCATAGCATGCCTGCAGTTTCTGTCCAGCCCACAGGGAAGGCTGAGGTTGGCGGTGAACTACGAACTTTCTCTTGTCTTTTCAAATGGGGATGATGATACCTAGGAGCCACGTCCTGTGAGATGCACACCAGATACAGGCCCAAGCCCCGTGTCTATGGGTTTCCTCGGGAGGGTGGCTTAGCATTGCAGCTGTATAGAGAGGCCAGGTTTCCCCAACGTTCTCAGTATTTACTCAGTGCTGTTGTGGACAGTTTTCTCACCTACTATGTGTTGAGAAGTTTGGTTAGTTGGTTTCTTCTTCCCCCCCCCCCCCATCACCTTTATCATGGAAAAACTGAAATTCAGAGGATTCATGAAATCTTTTTTCCACGTATCACAGTTTGAAGGGCACAAAATAAAATTCTGGCTTTCCTTTCCTAAACAAAATTCAATCAAACCGAAGATTCTTTGTTATCCCTGTTACTTCTAGGTTGCCTTGTTATGGCTGTGTTTTATTTTAACTAACTATTTACTCTTACCCTATTTCAGAGTACGTGGGAAATAAATAAATTACTTACCTAACTCACAGACTGAGTCTCTATTTTATTATTCTATTGTCTTCTGCCTTCTTTCCACAATGTCGGACTCAAAGATTGCCATGTACACTGAGGGATGGGAAAATGGAAGTGACCCATCCAAACTTAAGAGTCTGCACTCCAGTCCTGCTGAGCCTCCATCCAAAGCCTGGACCTTATACCAGGGCAGTCGGAAGCAGCCGCTCACGTAGAACAGAGCAGGAACTGGACCAGGCTCCTTTAGGGCCAACTCTGACAGCTACTTCCTCATAGACATACAGGTCGGATGCTTATTTCACTGGATTCAGTCTATCTGGAGGATAAATTTTGTTTGGCTTCATCTTACTAAGTTCGGCCAAATTGATTTATATAAAGGCTGCAATTATCTTTTCGCCACTCCAATGCCAAAAAATTTTGCTAGTGAAATGCTCTTTGCTCTGGAAGGGGAGTTTAAGAAACATCAACCTACATCGCAGCCATACCTCTGAAAGTGGGGGCTTCCTCCTACCTGGTTACCCAGTTGTTTTGAAGGTGGCAGTTTCACACTGCTCAGAGGAAATTCTAATTTCCAGAAGATTAATAATCTTAAAGAAAGTTAAATGAAGCAATCAGTGTGCTACCTCTGTGCAAAGCCTTGGTCAAAATCACACTGTCCAATTCCCTTCTGCTGCTGGGGAGATAATTACTGAAGCTTTGGTCCTGGGAAGTAAATGGATTTTTGCATCCTCTATATATTTAATTATCTAAGACTGAACTTTTTGTTATTTTTTAATAAAATGAGTGCAGATACCCTCCCAAGTGACACATTCCCCCAAATTTCCACACTAGTTTAGCTTGCCCTTAATGATGTGCTCTGCAGTTACATGGCTTGCTGAGGATGCTTTTGTGAGATGGGTAAAGGATGTGGATGAGGAGGACTATTATGCCAGCTCCTTCCAGTTTTGCACCAGTGTTCCGTCAGTCTCTGGATGTGCTCTCGCCTTTAGTAAGTCCAGGTATTTTGAAGATGTGTTGCAGGTACTCAAGGGTAAGCCTGTGAGGCACTGAAAGGGTGTGGTTCATACACAGTACACATCTGGTCTCTGGGAAGAAATAGATAATTTTATTTCTTTGGTAAAGTGTTCACTGTTTCTTCTTTAAGAGTTGGAATGGTTTTAAATTGCTGAGATTTATTTAAAACACATAAATTCTACATTTGAGCACAAAGTGGATTTTTTTAAATTCTCAGGGGCTCCTGAGGTTATATTTTACAACAATATGAAAATTAATTGTGACAATAAAGGCCATGATTACAAGTCTTCTATGCTGTCCCACTGTGACAATTAGCTCCCAATTGTTAGACCATTTATTTACCAGAACATTAAGTGTGTCAGCACTGTCTTGACTTGTACTCGGAGTGAGCTGTTACTGAGACTGGATGTGAAGCCAAAAGACACACCATCACGGTCTTTATTGGTGATGGTATACTTCAAGATAGCCCTGCTGGGTCACCTCGGAGAGAATTGAGGAGCATTGCTCTAAAAGATGTCTACCAGGTGGCTCCCCTCCAAGCTCTGCCCATGCCCTTGCTTATCAGGATGATGAACTTTGAAAATAAGTTTATTGTTCAGGGAGAGTGTGACATTGCCAGCAGCATGATCAAAGTGATCTTTCTTTCTTTCTTTTTTTTCCTGGGGATCACGGAGTGCTTGCCTATCGCAAAAGAACGCGATGAGGCAGGCACCCTGAGAGGATGTGGGCTGTTTCCTAAAAGGAAACAAGGAGAATGAGGAAAAGCCTCCATTAAACTTTCAAAGGCACATGTTTCAAACAGACTTGCTCAGCACTTACTGCCTCTGAAAGTACTGGAGTACTGGAGAAGTCTCTTTTCCGCACTCGGGCCTGCTCCTCAAAGGCACGGGACGGCAGACATGAGCAAGGTAAAGTCAGATCAGAGCCTTTTCTCAAATATTGAACACTTGATTACTGAGTTCAAAGTTAGGGCTCTTATTATTTATCCCACAGTAATGAGTCACTTCTTTTTCTTGGAATGTGATTATGTTGATTTTTAACTCACTGTCTTTATGTTAAGACCATTTCTTAACACTTGCTATAAATTTATGTTCTGAGTCTGTGTCAGGTGCTCTGATACCACACATTTAACCCTCGGATCCACTGTCAGCTGCCTGGGTCAAGCTGAGCAAACTGCTTCAAATCTCTGTATCTCAGTTTCCTCAACTAAACAATTGGAACCAGACCGATTCTTAAAGTCTCAAAAGGGAAGGCACAGGGGACACAAGATCAGTGCACTGTATATTCTAGCCAATTTTACATATTTTCTCTAAATCATAGCACTTGTTAAGAAAAACTCCGGCTTATAACTAAAACCATGCTTAGTATTTCTGATAAATCTTTTCCTTATAATTTTATCCATCTTTTACAATTATAAGTTTTAAAAATAGCTTTAAGGATAGTTTTTAAAGGAATATCTATTAAAGAAAACGAGCTGCACATAAAATGACAAACACCACATGCTCTCACTTATATGTTGAAGCTAGAAATGGATTTTATATGAGTAGAGCAGGAGCTACCAAAGGCTTGGAAGGATGGAGAGGCTGAGGGATGGTGAGGGGATGGCATATGTTCTGGAGGGCAGCTGGAGATCAGTTGTATATTTCAAAATGCCTAGTAAAGAAGACTTTAAGGTCCTCAGCATAAATAAGTGATGGATGTTTTAATTGATGGATGCCGTTCATCACGATCTGGTCATTGCACATTCTATATGTGCATTAAAATGCCACACTGTGCCTTCTAACCATATATGATTATAATGGGTCAGTGGAAATTTAATGTAAAAAATAATTCATTATAGAATAAATTCTTGTAAAAAATTAATCATAAGTACTCATAATTAAAAGGAACTAGAAAAGCTACCCAATCCAAGTACTTTAAAAACTCCATGATAGCATTCAAATTCTTAGCCAAGGAAATAGCTCAATGGACAAAATATCAAGTGTTTACCTGCAAGTATGGAAATCCTGCCTATGCCTTAACCCTTTGTCATCTGTGCCTTATTGAAGCCATGGAGAGAAAGAGTAAAGGACACTCTGCCACTATCAGTCTATCTGAAATCTAAATTCTCACAGCATTAAAACTAAGACTAGTGATTGGGTAGAAAATTAGAAGTATAGTCTTACTGTGAAATTGTTCTACTGGGTGACTTAATGGATCTAATTAACAAAAATACAAATGGCCCCAGGAAGAACATAGACCACAATGTAGATAAACACCATAGCTAGAGGTGCTCATAGCTCACCTAGAGGCTGATTCAAACTCGACAAGCCTCACACCTGCTCTGGACAAGTCACATCCTGTGAGTCTCAGCTGTTTGGGAATATTTCAGTTAGTTGGGATGACTGGTCATGGTGGTGGTGGTGGGTGTGGTGAGTGGTAGTGAGTGGTGGTGGTGGGTGGTGGTGGTGGTGGTGGTGGTGTGTGTGTGTGTGTGTGTGTGTGTGTGTGTGTGTGTGTCCATAATGACATAACAGCTACATGAAGTATATCTACTTGTCCAGGAAGTCAGTCCCATCAAAGCTGACCTGAGATTAAAGCCTGTGTTTTGACCTTACTCTCGTTGTACTTTTCTGCTCACTTTAAAGAGGATTCCTAAGCAGCCTTGTTATACATACATATATATATATATATATATATATATATATATATATATATATATATATATAAGATATTTTTGGGTGAAGTTATCACAGGTCTTCTGTGGTTAGCAGGCTGGGGCCATTTTCAAAATGTTAGAAAATTGCCTTTCAGAAATCACTTTTCCCCCTCAGAGCCTTATGAAAAGCAGGTCTATGTTACAACATGGATACTCCTTGCAGTACTGGTTAATTTAATTGAGGAAGCTGGCACGTCTGAAAATTGAATCTCTCTCTTCAAGCATTGATAGTCAAAGGCTACCAACCGCAGAATGGGAGGGGAAATTTACTTTTTTCCCCCTGAGTACGTTGAAACTTGAATAGTCAGAGTGCATCCCCAGATTTCAGAAACTCCAAATTGCATTCCCAGGGAGCTACATATGGCTCCTTTTTCTTTGTGAAAACCGGACTTGGTATTAGTGAGTGGGGAAGTGTAAAACGGGGGAGCCTTTTCCTTCTGAGAATGTAAGGGGAGCAGCTCAGTGAGCAGTGTCATCATGGTGCCCCAGCTCATCTATATTCTAGTAAGAAGCCCCCTTTCCTCTCTGGGAAGGGAATTTAGTAATAGATGCCTCTGTAGAAGGACGGCCTGTTTCAAAGCAAGGAGATGGTAAGCTGGCAGCACCGGGTACTCAATGGATACCTCTATTTAGAATCTCACGATACGTGTTTCACTGCAGTAACAACCCCACACGGAGATCTAGCCTACAGTTTCTAGATGCACAAATCAGTGCAGGAAAGAGCAAGCGCTACCTAACACCTGTCCGTGGCCCCAGGCTCCCAGCGCGGAAGCCCTCTTCCTCACTGTCTAGCAGAAGCTCCAAGGGTGGTGCTGAAATGAAAATTGACTACTATGAGTTAAAAGTCATATGCTACTTTTATTTCAAGTCAGAAGGACAAGAAGCCACTTCTTGTGGCTTAGGAAAGACCACAGAAGGCTAAGGTATATCCATGTAAACAGAGCTCTATCTGGAAAAGCTGGAGCCATCCTTGGGTCACTGTTAACCGTGCTTTCCACTGCCTGTTAGATGCTATCATCAGGGAGGTTGTGTGTGTGTGTCTCAGGAATGTTGTCCACCTCTTTTTCCTGATGCTTAAAGTAGCTTCAAGACCAAAAGATGCTTTAAAAAAAAATGTTGTGCTCTGTGTACCAAGCTCTTTACAGACTTTTAAAAAATTAATCTTTTTTTTAATTTAATTTAAATTTTTCAAGGGTAAATATTTTACATCTAACTTATTATCAAACTTAGGTTTGAAATAGTGTGGCCATCAAGGAATATGATGAAAAGCACTCTTTGTTTCTCTCTAGGTCTCTTTTTGAGGTGGGCCCCCTCTAACTGAGCTGAGGGGTATGAGAGCTGACCTCTCCTGGCATGGTGTTGGGGTCATCCAGCAGGCCACTGCAGTGGGGCTGGGGACACCTCCAGTCATTCACAATTTTGTCCGTTCTCTCAATTCTCATCACAAAAGAGAGCTGCTTAACCATCTGTAAAATGGGTGTGCCATGCCTCTTCCAGCTGCATCATGCCTGTGTGACAGCTCTCATCCCGTTCTTTTTACCATCACTTATTCAGGCATCCTCTCAGTGAGAGGTCATCCTGTGCCTTCAAAGTGCTGAAACACTGGCTGCAGAGGACTCAGGAACTGGCTCACATCCCCTCAAGCCTGACACTGTGAACACACATCATGTTTTGACAAGGTGGTTCTGAGAAGTTCATGTCTGCTCAGTGGCTGGTCAAATTTCAGCAAATAACAAGGGAAGAATGCCTAGCTATACATATGTGGAAAAAGGCCAGGGATAGTGGCTCTCGTGCCTCTGTAGGAGAGCACATTTATAGTATATGCTGAGAGTTTGTACCTGTCAGGGCTTAGTAATTGCTATATCAAAGAATAACCCCAGAAGAGATCTGTGAATAAGTGAGAGTCACCAGGTAAGACCTCTGGTCTCTGTGTTCATCTGTCAGTCACTGCTTTTCCCACAATCCCGCGCTGCCTAAAAAAAGTTTTCAAAGCCACAAAGGTTTGAAATATTAAAGAGAAAGAAATGCACTGGAGTATGGAAAGTTGGTTTGCTTACCTAAAAAACGGTGGGATTTCTTTTCATTTCAAATTAGCATAACGGCAGTTCTGCAAGTACAATGCAGAGCTTATTTGTTTGTTTTTGTAAACAGACATTTTCAAAAGAAGATCACAAGTGATGTGGACCTCACTCTCTGATGCTCAGCAGGGGGTTTCTGAATTTTTTTTTTCATAACTTAGGCCTAAGAAAACTGCAGTGGTGCAATACATTACCGATACAACAGCCTGATAGATTTATAAGATGTTCACTGAGTGTTTTCCACTTAGAGCAGCAGGAACACCTGCCTCTATTATTCCATCACCGACAAAATGGTAAACAGCTGATGTAAGTCCTGCAGCTTACATAAAGCCGCACAGCTGACATCACTTGGATGGAATTATATGGGGTTTGCATTCAATTTCTTCATTAAATGACTCGCTGAAATTATGGGGTCATAAATGGACCCGGGCACCCTTTTCATCTCTATGCACTTTATCTTCTCCTCACACTCCCTCCTTCTCTCAATTGCACCTCACCTCCTCCAGTTGACGGGAGACAGACCTTCAGGGATAAACTGTTATTGTGGGCCATGGGGAATGACGGTGGGCATTTCTCTCAAAGTCTGTAAGGCCTATAACTTAACCTCTGACAACCTTGTGTCCTCCCAATCGCCAATTTAATTAAGCAGTAATCACCAATATTTATGAAGAAAAAGCGCAACCATACTCAGATGACAGAAAGGTACCGCTGTAGGACAGCAGTTATCATACTGGACAATGTCCCTTTACTAACCCAGAGACAGGAAGCTCGGAGACCAAGGTGGACGGTACAGCGTGCGTGCCTCTACATCAAGTACACGGCTGGCTGAAGGAGCTGGCCATGGCTGCTTTGGAGTGAGAATAGCATGGGGTATTGTCTACAGAAACTACAGCATAGTCTCTGTGCTGTGGGACAGCGCTTTCCAGGCCTTTGTGAGACACTCTGGGTGGCAGGACCCTTGCTTTTCATCAGAGGATGAGGAGGAAAACCATGGTGGGGCATTGTCCTCAGTGTTGGTGGCTTATGCAAGGGGCTTCCGGTAGTCACAGAAACCCCAGGCACTGACCAGAGCTGAATTTGCTCAAGAGGTGTCTAGCATACCCAGAGAGAAATTACCCTCCATTTCTTTTCTTTTCTCATTAGCTCTTGTAATTAATGTCTGTTTCACTATCCCTAATATCACACATCTGTTCTTATCAACTGTTATCAAATTAGCTCAGAATAAATATTTACCAGAAATCTAGCTTTAAAAAAGAACTGATGATCTGAATTTTACTTCTTTACCTATTATAGTCTTGAATTTAAAGGCACTTTGCCAAGATAGATTAGATGCACAAAATAAAGCCTTTGATCAAGAGTCATGGCCAGGCCATGTAACACAAGGTACTTTAGTAAGAGATACAGGGACAGACATATTTGATCCTAGTTTGTAAGAAATGAGAGCATTTCACACTGAAGACTCATACATATATCTAGAATAAACTGTTAAATCATATGCTTTGGCCCCAAAAAGGATGAACAGCCACATAAATATATTAGACAAAATGATAGGACCTAATGCCAACAGACTGAGGCAGGGGAACCCACCATGGCTGTGTGTCTACATCCACTTGACCCTCTGTCATAGCCTGTCTCCCCCTCCTCCAACCCCATATGGTGAGGTGACCCAATTCTCCCAACGAAGGTCTTTGTGTCTTTATGCAGCTGTCAGGGTCAGAGGAAGATCGTGGTGGTGTCTTTGGGGGTCTCCGACTGGCTTTAGGGGAAGTTGTTCTGGGATTTCCCCCACTCCTCACACCCAGTTTGAAGAGGAGGAATTCTAGTTTTTCATCTGGGAAGGAAACGGGGCAAGAAATGAACAAGAGGAAGGTCAGAGAGAAACTCTGCTTCGGAGACTGTCTCTGAGGCCTTCAGTCTAGGGTATCACAGTGTCTGAGAAGATTGTGTCATGGACACTTGGCATTGGTATGGGAGTTTATGGGTATTGACAGCTTCTGTCTTCAGAAATGAGAGTTGTATCTAGTTTTTTATATGTCAACTAACAGATGAGACCTTGGATAGATTACATTGTTCTAGGACCCAGTCCTCCCTGAAACACTGGCGATGCGGATGAGGCCTCTTCCTGGTCTGGTCTTCTTGTCTGTCTGGATGTTCCTGTTCTCCATGTCTGTGTTTCTCCTCAGGCCTTGCTTACTGAGCACAGAGAATTTAGCACTTATGTTTCACATCAGTTCAAGTCTTTGGTCTTGACATGTTGATTTGCACGTTGAGCCTGGCTTCTGGTGTGTTCTGCCTAGTGTTGGCTGCCTGCTTTGCCGAGAATGGCTGGGAATGGCCGGGGATGGCTGAGGGATGGCTGCATGTTGCTGCGGCCCACTGTCACAGTAGCCCGGATGATCTGGGCTCATGTTCTCTGTCGGTCTGCTGCTGTACCCTGTCTGCACCCTCAGCCTGCCTTCCCTCGCCCTCTGCAGCTTCATGGCATCGGAAGGTGTTTTGAATCCTTTTAGGCAGGAAGCAGTCCTTCTTGACCCCATAGGAGCTGAAATGGAACTCTCCACAGGACAGAGCCGCCTCACCTCAGAAGTAATGCAGAAATAGGTAACTCAGAAGCATTTCTTCTTTCTATGTGTTGATCATTGCAAATCAGAAATACAAAGGAAATGAGCAGGGGTAGAACTACGAAGCCGATCCATGACTTCTCTGTACTTTTTTTTTTTTTAAGATTTAATTCATTATTATGTATACAGTGATTTTGCCTGCATGTACTCCTGCACACCAGAAGAGGGCACTATATTTCATTTTATATGGTTGTGAACCGCCATGTGGTTGCTGGGACTTGAACTGAGGAGCTTTGTTGGAAGAGCAGCCAGTGCTCTTAACCTCTGAGACATCTCTCCAGACCAGCTTCTCTGCACTCCTGTTGGTTGGACGTGTGGAAGGCTCCACGGGACAGTTCCAAGACGACTGTTCTAACTTCAACTTCCAAACGAGTCTTGGCTCTTAGGAAAAATATGAGAGCTTTTAGTAAATCCAGTTTTCAAAAATTCCGTGGCACCTATTGTAACATGCAAAAGAGTCATTGAGTTTTTGGTTCATAATTCCAGATGATTTGGATTAAAGAATTGAAAAGCGCCCCTCCCCCAACACTATGTTTAGCCTTCTTTAGGACAGGTAACAGCTCAAGCATCCGAAGGCTGGTGGGTTTTGGCTTCCGGTTTTGTTTACCGAGTTGCGCATGCTCAATCAGGGTGCTGATTTGGAGTGCTTCTGTTGTTCTTTCTGTATTAGTCCACCCCTGCAGGAGAGGAGAAAGAAGAGACAAGCAGGTAATGCTCTCATTTCATTTCAGCCAACTTTCATCTAGAGAAGCAAGGGAAAGGCCGGGGAATGGCTCTTAAAATAAACCACACCAAACATCCAGGGTCTCAAACACTACTGAACTATTGCTTCTGTGTTTAAGTGAACCTCTTAGCAGTACGGGAGTGCTTAGCCCCGCCCATGCCTCCCCTCAGCAACAGGGTGAGTGTGTGCGTGTGCGCGTGTGCAGAGAGAAGGTGCCCTGAGAAAGGGGGAGTGAAGCAAGCAGGGGAGCCGAGAGGAGAATTCTATCCCTGTGCTAGTGACCCCTGAAAGAGGCAGGAAGTTGTGGCCATGGAGAATCTTAGCATCAGCATTTGGAACTCAAATCTTGCTTTATTTTAATGCTTCGAGGAATTTGACAGAAAAGCCCCCAAGAAAGGAAGATGAGTAATTCTCAGCAGCCAGCTGGTTTCCTCTAGCCCCTTCACTGGTGCCTCTTCTAAAGAGTATGTCTTTTCAGGCGCTCACATCTCCTCGTCAGCAAAGTGATTCTCCCAAAATTGCATTTCAACAATGGAATAGTATTCAGTCCTGAAAACAGGAAATTCTGCCACTGGCAGCAACAGAGATGAAACTAAAGAAAGTGTGCTGTGTCCAGTGAAGTAAGCCAAACACAGAAATACAAACGCAACATATTAGTCACATGGAATCTAGAAACATGACTTTTGTTGAGTGTGTTAGCAGAACTATAGGAAGAGAAGGCTAGGACGAATCTGTCAAGGGGTGTAACACAGCATAGGAGGAAGAGGGCTCTGATACGCGTAGTAGGGTGGCATGCTTTGTACTTCAAGTAGCTGGAGGGAGATTTTGAATGTTTTTGCAAAAAAAAAAAAAAAGGAAGAAAGTAAGAAAAGGTAAGTGTTTAAGTGATAGATATGACAGGTACCCTAATTTGATCATCCTGTAATGTATGCATGTATCAGGAAATCACTTTGTTCCCTAAACATGCACAATTATTATGTGTCAATCAAAAATCAAACTGAAAGGGAGAGCATATCCGATCACAGAAGAGCATGAAGCTTAGAGAGCTGCTCCCAATAATCTTTATGCTTATATTTTGGGTAGAGAGACAAAGAGGCCAGGTACGCTGCTTTCAACTAAGGACTGTGTTTTCCTATCCCCAAATTCAAAATTTATGAATACCTTCAGAGAGCGTGCTTGGAGGAGCAGACCTTCCTAATCACTTGTTAGCTTAACAATAAACCATTGAAGCTACTAATTTGCCTATAAACACACGATCCCACTGGAATTGCCCTACACGGTACAGTTCAAAGGGCCTAATAATCGCCCTGTTCTTTCCTATGGAAGGGTTTCAACGCCTGCTGAGACTCAGAAGACAAAGAATGTGAAGAGAGTACTGCCTGGTTCCCTGTAAGCCTGCCTCAGATGTTAAGCAGCGTCTCTGGTCACTAACTGAACACTTCACTTCCTCTCATCAAACCTCTCCTTCTCCGGTGGATGATGTATTCAAATGGTTTTCTGTCTACCCTACTATCACCACCACTGGATGCCTACATCCCAGCCTAGAAGCCATAGCATCCTTTTCAGTTCTCCAGGGGCAGCAGAGGCAGTGGCAGACACTCCTGCTGGAGTGCTGTCTTTGGCAGAGAACTATGAAGTCATCCCTTCCAGTTTCAGGGACCTGCCCACTTCCTGACCTCTAGGGTTTGCAGATAATTCTTCCTGTGCTTCCTAAAGGAAAAATATGCTAGAATTACTTACCTGGTGGGTCACCTTCTTTTTCCTACTTCAGTTTTAGGTAACTATTTAGGTGTTCTCTGAATTCTTCGTACTATCTTAATTCATATGATTTGTCATTTCTAAGTGGAACAAAAAATCAAAATATCAGCAGTACTATATGGCCAAATAACAGGATCCGAGACTGGCTTCTTCCAGGCCTGGCAGCCTTGTGTATGAGTTTAAACTGATCTATTACCACTTAACTCCCTTTGAGTCCCGGAGTCTCTGTTTCATCCTGCTTTCTGTTTTTCCTGTGTTTCTCTTATTTTCCCTCTCTTCCAACTTCTGTTTGAAATGGAGGTGTTACAAACAGCTACCTCAAGGGACTGTGGCCTTTCTCAACCCATCTCACATGAGAGGTGAGTTAATCTGGTCCCCATGAACACTGTACTCCTTTTGCGGGAGTCAGGAACAATGGTAAAACAATGGTTAAAAATAATGAACACAGATAGTATCAGCAGATCAATAGGATAACTTGTAGTGATTCTATCCTAGGGGTGGCTAAAATGAAAAAGAAAAACAAAATGTCAACATCAAAAAAAACAAAACAAAAAAAACCCGGTGACTCAGCAAAGTAAAGGCATTTGAAAATGTTCCCTTTGTTAAGCCTAAGCACGTATGCACAGAAAATATAAAATTCTACTGTGACAGTTGCTGCACACCTATACTATTCGTTATTAATCACTAGAAAACACAGTTCTTAACATGATTAGAAATATAAAAAAATGAATGTGCCTTCAGAATTCATCAGAGAAGTTTCTTTGTGCAGTGAATGGCCGTTAACACATAACTAGCCAGAGCGCAGAGAGGGTCTGCAAAGGGTTCAGTCACAAATGTGACACCTGTATCTTACTCCTTGCCCACAACCTACCAGAACCATCTCAGAAGAGAGAGAGATCGATGGTTACCTTCCTAATGCTGTGACCCTTTCATACAGTTTCTTATGTTGTGGTGACTGTCAACCAGAAAATTATTCTTTTGCTACTTCATAACTGTAATTTTGCTACTATTATGAATTATAATGTAAATATCTGTTAAAGTTATTTTTATAAAACTGTGTTTCTCAGTTTCTCTCTTAACTCAGCTATCACACAAACAACTGAGACTCTTTTATATTTGTTTAATAATAAGCTTTACAACAAAATAACTGAGCAGTTATTACTCTATTCTTAACCTTCTAAACTAATCTGCTTTCCTCCCTGCATATGTCCTAGAGATACTTGGACTTAGTAGCTTTCCCTGCTCCAGCTCCTCTCCTGGTGTCCCCTTGACCACTGCTGATGGCCTCAGTCTCCTACTTCTTCCTCTAACTCCTCCTCCCCCGCCCGGAAGTCCAACCCTATTCTCTCCCTGCTCAGACATTGGCCATCAAGCCTCATTACTGACATATTAGAAGACAACTGGGGAGCAGTGTTTACCTGACATTGCGACAGGAGCTTCTCAGAAAAAGGATTGCAACCAGATATGGGGGAGTCGGTGGGGTACAGAAATCAGCATTTGAATTACACAATAACCTTATACCTACAAATATCTGATATGCGACCCCAGTGAAAGGTTGTTTAATACCACCACTACCACCCACACACATACAGCAGTCATGACCCACAGGTTAAGGACTGATAATATATCTAAAATATAAGAGCCAGCCAGCAGGAAGGACAGGAGGGACGCACGTCTTCTAGGTATGACAGAGCCACTACCCTCATGTACTCACAGCACCTGTGATTGCATGCATAGGACAGAGCCAGTCAGCCCAGCATGGAGCATGAAGGGCTCCTGAGGCCTCACCCTTAGCTGAGGATACATTGACACCTGGTGCTTTTGGAGAAGACAGGGTCAGTTTTCTTAAAGAGTGTGGGCCCTGGTAGATCAGCCACACTCCAGTGGATGGCCCCACACCCATGAATACATTAATAGCAGAAATTGAACTCCATGGTGGTTATTTATTAAAAGCAAAATGCCATGAAGTTATGGGGGCAAACCTAGGAGCAATTATAATGAGGAATAGGAGGTAAACATGATTTTTTTAAAAAGGCATTGTATATATGTATGAAACTCTCAAAGACTTGGCAAAAATGTTGAAGAAAAAATTCGGGCTCACAATATTTAGGTAAACCTTGGGAAATGATATTAATTTATACTGTCAGCTCAATAAAAGTATGTGTTCTTGACTTATAAGAAAGAGAGACAGTGTTGTATGTGCACATGACTTTTAGATGAGGAACTAAAGAGAAATGTTCTTCCCTACAAAAGCCCTGATTCACAACTCCCACTTAAGTCAAAGTACTAAAACTTGAATGGCCATTGGGAGTTCACTCTCTGGGTTTTTTTCAGATCTACATTTCATTCTCCCTGAAGGAGTTGGGTCATTTCCAATCAGTTTGCCCTGGATTAAGCAAAGCATGGCAGTAAAACATCCTAGGCAGATTGTTGTCATCACTGGCCAAATGGTCACAGTGTCCCTGATCCAACCTTGTCCAGCTTCCTGCTCATTCCATCATGCCACACACGTGGGGAAGCTCTGCCCTCTCCCATGTATTCTTCCTGGGAAACAGCCAAACATCCTTTCATAATCAATGTCTGTGTATCCAGAGACCCCTGGCCGCCAGCCAAACACTTATTGGTCATTGAACACCTTGCATGAGGTAATTTTCAATTATCTTATTAAACCGGGATGGGTGATCTGGTCCTGTTTCCTTTTATTATAAATGTAACTCGTGTGCTTACTGCTGATAATAGCGGTGCTTATTGGTGCCAGTCTCCTGGACACTGTCTCATAGGAAATGCCACCCTGTGCCCTTCATGAAGGAAGACACAAGAAACAAGGAAACTAAGATTTGGAGGATCAGGATGAAGGGCAGAGAACACCATGTGACAGAATGCAGTTCTTATTTCTGATAGCATGGCATCAGAATAATCTGGCAACATTTGTAGACTTCTAGGATGCACTCAGCAGGAGAAAAATAGAGCACATGGACTATCTTGAGGGAAAAGAACAATTATTTTGCTGATACGTGGATTTTTATCTGGACACAGTTGCTTAAAATAGTCTCAAAACAGAAGGTTCAGAAAGCTTCTAAATTTTCTTGCTGAAAACAAAACAAAACAAAAATCATTCCAATGCTGCCTGTGTTTTAGTTAGATATTTAATCATTTGCCAAGTCATTTTATGAGTAGGGTCTACGGAATAAGTTACAGGTGAACATTTAACAACAGAAGCATGGAACTCATGGGTTTGTAGCTGAGGTGCTACATGTGTGATTTTGGTGATGTCGAGCAGAGTAACTGACAGGAGCATGCAGCACAGTTGAGATTAAATGGCATCTGATAGCAGTTCTCACAAAAGCATAATTGTTTTCCTACTTTACTAGCACTGTTTATGACATAGCCCCCCAAATAAACACAGGATAAACATGGTAACAGTTTTTAAACTACACACATAGGAGAGGGGGGACTGCGGAGTTCTTTTCATCTTAACTTGGAAATTTAGTTGTCATTGCTATATTTTTATCATTTAAAAAATGACAAATGTCCAATTTTTCTCTATGATGTCTTAGTTTTGAGCCAATCACTAGTTTAATGAAAATTAAAAGATGGTACATGGTATAATTAAATATTTCCTTTGTGTATGTCTTTTGAATGTGGGAAATCAGGGTTTATTCAATTCATGGCTTTAATTTGAAAGTGGAAAGAGTACAGAAAGTTCACTGAGAGTCTTTCATCAACAGTGACCCTAGAATATTCTGACCCTTGGCCATAATACTTCACACTAACTAAATACTGCCCAAAGGGATAAGAATTTGGGCCAGAACAGTGGTACACACCTGTAATCCCAGTGAGTTCAAAGCCAGCCTGGTCTACAAAGTGAGTCCAAGACAGCCAAAGCTACACAGAGAAACCCTATCCTGAAAACAAAACAAAACAAAACAAAACAAAGAAAAAAAATAATTTGGAATTGCATTTTTCATTGTTACTTTTTTTTCTGTCCACTCAACACAAATTAGAATTATCTAGGATGAGAAATGTCAATCTAGAAAATATTTGTATCCAGATCTGTAGAGCATTTTCTTGATTAATGATTGATGTAAGCAGGTCCAGCCCATAGAGGGTAGTACCACCCCTGAGCAAGGGGTCCTGAATTGTATAAGAAAGCAGGCTGAACAAACCACAAGGCACAAACAGTAAGCAGCACTCCTCCGTGGCCTCTCCTTCAGCAGTTTGCTTTGAGTTCCTGCCCAGACTTCCTCGGTGATAGACTGTGACCTGAGGACCTGAGAGCTGTAAGATGCACTAAGCTTACTTTTGGCCATGGTGTTTTAGCACAGCAATATAAACCCTAAGACAGCATTGTTCCTTTTTCTACATGAATTGTTCCCAAAAACCCAGCAGAGCAAGAAACTAAAAGTTAATACTACGAGGAGGGAGGGAGGAAGGGAGGGAGGGAGGGAGAGAGAGAGAGAGAGAGAGAGAGAGAGAGAGAGAGAGAGAGAGAGAGAGAATATATCACTGTTAAAACATTAGAAATATTTGATGTTTTTCGAGAGGCAGATGTGTTAACTGAATCGTCAAATTGTAATTGATTGGGGGTATTTTATTGCCCTCTTTGTAACTCTAACATTGGCAGTTCCAGGTTGAGTTGGTATTTTTTCAAAATTGCTGCATAAATAAAATCAATTTATAAATATTTATAAACTTATTTCATTAATCCTTTTCTGGTTTGGTGTCATGAAGCTGCATAAGCCTAAGGAATTAAAAATAATAAATAAGAGGAAACTCTTGAGAGAGTCTGTCTGTGGTGCTACTACTTACCCAGTGTGACCGTGTCCTTGCACCTCTCCACCTGTACTTAGACTGTACGGCTAAAGTGTCACACGTCATATGCTGGATTTAATGTATTTAAGTGTTTGGCACCACTCTGCTTGTGACACCATTCATCTTTTCTTGGGCTGCTTGTGCTCACACTGAAATGTCTGTTCTGCTCCTAGGTTGTCTGTGTCTTCCTCCTTCAGATGCTGTTAACCTAATCTACCTTCCTCTCGTTCCTGGCATTAATAACCAGCAGTCGGCCGTTCAGTTTTAATTAGACCTTTTGTTTAGAAAACAGACATTGTATGAATTTCCATCGCAATCCAGGCCCCTTTTGCAGGATGCCTGCGTTTTTGGTCTTGGAATAGTGCTTTTCTCTCATTTCTGCTCGGGTCTGCTCTGGTCAGTGTTCCCGGGTCCTGTATAGATTTATTTCAGTGATGGATACTTTGGATGTAAACTCAGAACTAACGCTCTGTTAGCACTCCCTGCCACACAGAGCACTCGTGTTGACTAGAGCCGAGTTCCAATTGCAGTTCAAGCTTGGAATTTCTCAGCTGGGGAGATTTTGCCTTCCAGGACATGTTTGTCAATATCCTGAGACTTTCTGCTTGTCACGCCTGGTGAGTTGCTTCTAGACTCGCAGTAGCTCAGGACACTGTCTAAATCTCTTTCAGGATAGTCACTCAGCAGGGTACAAAGTCCCTTGTTTTCTCTGCCTCTTTGCCTCAGTCCCTTTTATTTCCTGAAATGTTTTCCCAAACATCTACAAGCACTTAGTGTCAGCCCAGGAGAAAATGCTGCATTGTTTCAAACTCAGCCTAGATGCTGTGAATTCCAAACACAGCCTTCCTGGCCTGTGCCACTGGACACCAAAGCTTTAGCTGCCTGGCGTTCCTGCACTGGTTAGTCTTTGCTCATGGTCTAGGATGTTTATGGCAGGACTTCCTGTAGGAAAGCGCTATCTGTGCCATTTTCTTTTCTGGTATGTTTATGGCAAGCGATCTTGCAGGATAGTTGTGCCACTTCATTTTAAATATTAGATACTTCTAGATGTTTCGATGGCACCAACTATTTTACAATGTAACTAACAGCAAGGCATCTTAAGAAGTTTACTCCGTGCTGCTCTATAAGTTTGTAGTAGTAGAAATGCATCCTAGAATTTCTTTCATCCATAAGTGTAATACAATTTAAAAAATAATAATTTGGCAAGAGTCTCTGGAATTCATTTATTAGATATAAAATGTTCAGTCAAATTGATATGCTTTGATTTTCTTACCTAGGGTCTCCTCCCATTTTAAAGTTAATTTGATTTTTTTTATGAGAAGTGATATCAAGTGGCATATTTTTGTTATGCAGATTTTTGTTATGCAGATTTTTGTTTCTATCTAAAGTATTTCTTTTTAGGTCATTTCTAAGGTATAAGCCCAATGGCTGATGTTTTCATTGCTATTTATATGTAGTATCAAATTATTCCTTTGCTATTTTCTTGTTTCTATGCCTTGTACTTGAGAAACTATTACACTGAACTTGAAAGAGTCACAGACACATGTCCACATGGCATGTCTGCCCCTCATTTGTTAACTGGCCTTCGCCCAAATACTCACTCTATCTGGTTATATGTTGTTGTTTTTCCTTCTTTTTTAACCTGTGGGGTAGGCATAACAAACCTGTATCAAAGAATTATGGGCATTAAGTCAGTTGGTATCTTTGAGTGTTACCTATGGCCCATCAAATCGCCACTGTTCAGTATGTGTGTATTTAAAGCCATCCTGGGCTAGAACTTGTGCTGAGCGCTGGGAATGCAGCCGTAAGGACAAGGGGACCGCCACCTACTGCCACATTACTAGGACACTTCAATCATAAGAAGAGATTCTCCTCTTAAGTCCACGGGATTAAGAACAAAGGTTATCGCTCTTATGTTAGGGCCCTTTGCTGACACTGCATAGTTTACCTGGCTCCTAACTCACAAATCACAGCTCCTCCCTGGGATGATTTCTTTTATTGTTTCTTTAATTCTTTCTCTCTCATGTGTTAAGATAGTGTTTTCCTTATTGGTATTGTACTCAAATGTGAGGTTTTGTTACTACCCACCCCCCTTTTCTGAGGCAATTCAAAGCTTTTTTGCTTTTAATTCCATCTTCTGCAGATGTTCCTTTATCGTTCTCTGAGCCATCAGCCTCTGTAATCCACATGAGACCGTGGCCCCAGTTGTGCCTCTGCTGTGTGACTCCTGTCCTGGCAGCCGTGCCTCCGAGTAACTGGGAGTGTTAGGGAACTCCAGCATCCTTAGATCTATCTTTTGGAGATGGATATTGATTTTCTTGCCTTTGAAGGTAAAGGCCCAGACTGAGCCCTTCCGGCCCTCATCTCTGTGCATGCTGGGCACCAGAAGCTGAAGATGCGAAAGTAACTACAGGAGACTCCATCAAACCAGCGGCGCTGCTGTGAGCAGACCCTGCAGCAGCTGGGGTAGCTGTGTAGGGACTTGACCACGGGTGTGGATAGTTTGTGTGTACAGACTTGGTTTCTTTTTAAAGTCGCCACTTTGGACGTTCCCCCGGAAGGACTTCACACTGAATGTGGGATATCCTTTCTTCATGATCCGATTCCTGCCTTCAGCTATTGGACTGACCAAATCAAAGCTAAGATTTTTGGGATTTTGGAGAACAAGTCCTTTCTTCCCAGGTGGAATCCTCCTGAAGCCCACCAAACCCCAGGCACTGCCCCACAATCGCTGTTTAAAACGTACTCGGCGATTCCTAGCTCCTTTTCCTGTCAGCCCATGAGTGAGGACCGAACTTCCTCTTTTGGAGGCCATGCTTCTCCTTCCGTCTTCAAGGGGAACATTTTCTCCTTAGGGAGGCGCCATTCAGGACTTCAGCCACTTTACCTCTGCTTTCAAATAGAGACGCTGAAGCCACTGCACCTAAATGTGTACAGAGACTACATGCGTGCCCTTCCCCCCACCCAAGGCGAGCTTCGAACAGCCACGCTTTCTCTGTTCTGAGCCATCAAAACCAAGAAGAATCAGAAGTTACATTCGTCAGAGTGCAAGGCTTTTTCATTCTCTTGATCTTTTTCCTTTAATTTAGTTTTGTTTTATTTATTTATTTATTTATTTATTTATTTATTTATTGAGATGGGGTTTCTCTGTGTAGCCTTGGCTGTCCTGGACTCGCTTTGTAGACCAGGCTGGCCTCGAACTCACAGTGATCCACCTGCCTCTGCCTCCCGAGTGCTGGGATTAAAGGCGAGCGCCACCACCGCCCGGCTTTGGAGGAATGTTCTTAAGGTCATTTCCTCACAGCATTTAGTGAGAACACAACTTCATTTTCTTCCTGTTGTTCTTGGATGGAACATTTGGTAGCCTCTTGGCTTAGCCATAAGCTTGTATCTGAGCAAACCTTTTTATTTATTTCTCTAACTTTCTTTAAGTCCAAATCGTAACTTTCTTCTAAGTAAACCCCAAAGCTTACTTTACCTGCTTAGGGATTTTCCTTATATTGTTACAGCCACTCTACATTAAGACATGTTCCAATCTTCTTCAAGTAATAGTCTGTGCGTAAATTGTCCTGGACGTAAATTGCATGTACCACATAATACCCTGGTAGATTTGGAGGCATCGAATATTGTAGATTGCCATCCTTGTACTAAAAACTTCCCTCCCCACCCGGTCTAGATATTGTCACAAGTATCCACGTGCTTCTTCAGTAGCATAGATGTTTGTGTTTTCCATCCATGATAGTCAAGCTTCCTGCTATGGAAATGCTGTTAGTCATGTTTGCTTAATTCTTCCTGTTTCCCATTTGACCATCAGATTTTCTCCTTAAGATTTTATATTCTTTGCATCTTATGGGATGCTATTCTGAAGGTACCCTTTTAAGAATACTTATCTAATTGGCACTATCTTTCACATTTTTTTATTTGGTTTCCTTCAACACTTATTGTTGCTGTTTATCATGTAAGATTTGCATGAGTTGAAGTGGGACATGAAATTGCTCTTTTTGGATTGCACAATGCCCAGGATTTTTTTTTAACCCTCAACTTTAATAAGAATTTCAGCATGTACTCATTCTCAGCTATATGGCAGAACTCCAAAGAATTGTTCTTGTGTTTTTAAATCAGTCTCTGCATACATCAGGCATAGAGTAACTGCCTCTGAGACAGCTCCACCTTCACAGGTAGGAAGCTATAGAACGTGACTTAAGCTTTTAGCGTGTGCAGTTTTGCTTATATTCCTTGCTTGGTTGAAGGTGAGAACTAAGTATTGAAGAACAAGGATCTCTCCAGGGAGAAAACTTGCATGTACTCTAGAGGACTAGAAGATGCAGCGGGGTTTTTATCTGGCTCTGGGATTTTGTGAAAATCCTCAATGACAGCACCATTTTCATAACATGTTTCAAATAAGGCCTTCCTACTTTCCATGTATATACTTCTGTTAAAGGTAGCAAACACAATTTATTGTTTTATGGACAATCATATTATTGATTTATGGACAATCAAAGTATTTCTGTGATGAAGTACAGACTCAGTAACTAACAGCGGAACCTCTTGGATCTGATGGACACATGAATACCGTTCTCCAGTTCTCTTTGATAGAATGTGTTTTATTTGCTCTCTCAAATATCTGAGAACAAAAAAAAACGTCAAAATACCCCTTGTCCTGCCTCACAACTGACAGTAATTCTATCAGAGATGAGGCTCTCGGTTCTTAATATACCACAAGAATCTACTTTGCCATTTTAGGGAAATGAGAAAGGCCAAAACGTGAGTCCAATAATCTCTTCCCTCAAACTCTACCTTCCTTGTAGACCTCAGTATTTGTGCATACTTGCATATTTCTTGTGAGTTTAATTTTTTTTTCCTTTCTACTTCATTTATTTCTGGTTGTTTTAATATAGTTTCCAATTACAGAAATGGAATTTCTAGGGAGAAAAAAATCATCTAACTGCCAATGAGATGAGACTCGGTGGCTTTGCTTTCTTGAATAGCTGTTATTTTTTCAATGATTCATATTAGGGAAATGATGCTAAAACGTGGTACTTCAGAGTTCTATGCAAGCATATACCAAGATGATATAATTTAGAATCCTGCCCATCCTCACTGACATGAACAGATTTTATAAGTAACACATTAGGATATCAGTCTCTCTGACCTCAACTCATGCTATAGACGTTTGACCCTGATGGCTAGAAATCTGAAGTACATATTTCTAGGCAATCTTGAAATATGACCTATTTATGAATTATGGTTTGAACCAATAACCATTAATGATTCTTTGATGGTAGGAAATTGTCCCCTTCATAATAAAGAAGTAACAAAAGCAAACTACGTCCTCTAAATATACCTGCAGTATGTCAGTAGTCTGATCTAACCTGGGTGTTCCTTGGATTCTCTTAGCACGTGGTACTGATTTAGCATGACACGGGGTATGCCTAGGGTGGATTTTCTGTTAATCCCTCTGAGATATTCTTTCCTATGAGGGAAAGGCGGTTCTCAGTTCTAAAATGAAATATCCTGTTGAATTGTTCAAAGGACAGTGTGTTCTTAGATATGCATTCTTAAATCTTTCCAATTGCTCCAAGGAATGACTATAAAAGCCATGTTGCAACATTAGGCATGACCTCTGTCTTCCCTGTCATGTGGCATCAGGTACTGTACCTGATGTGGTCACCATCTAAAATACCATCTACCTTATTCAGACCAATTTATGTTCATTACAAAATAGTGTGTGTGTGTGTGTGTGTGTGTGTGTGTGTGTGTGTGTGTGTGTTTGTTTGTCTGTGTGTCTCTGTGTGTGTGCATATTTGTGCTTCTGAAGAAAAAAAGTGATGTGTATATTTGAAATAAAGAGGAAAAGATAAAGAAGTGCTAATGAATAGCTTTTCTTTATATTTAATAAATTAACACATTTTTGTTAAATCAAAGCTACTTTTTTGTTTGTTTGTTTGTTTGTTTCAAGAAAATGTTTCTCTGTATAGCATTGGGTATCTTAGACTCACTTTGTGTAGACAAGGCTGGCCTTGAACTCACAGAGATCCGCCTGCCTCTGCCTCCAGAGTGCCGGTATTAAAGGCATGTGCCACCACACCCAGCCCAAAGCGACCTCTAATTTCTCTTGACTCCCACGTGTCTTCCATACAATAGCTGTCGTCCTTTATGTTTGGTTCCCTGGACTTTGAATGAACATATTTTATTAAATATTAAAAGTTCAATCAACAGTAGCATACTTTCCCAGAAATGCACACATAAAAATTCAAGAGGAGTCAGCACTTGCGGACCATAAGCTCATGAATCTCAAGAGCTCACCCCTTGCTAGGGCCTCGCATGACCTGTAAAGTAAGGCCTGTATGAATCTCCCAGGGAAATGGACAACACAGAAGCCTCCGCAGGCCCCGGCGGCCTGCTGGGTGGGAGGCACGCTCTTCATACCAAGCTAGTGAATTTCCACAGAGATGCTTCTCAAGGCACTAAAATAAAGCAGTGTTTGTTTTCAAGGGGCAGTCAAATGTTCCTTTGCAAATCTCCCACAGCCTCTGCTTCCCCTCCCCTACATTCCTTCCTGTGGAAATATTTGTATTTCTCTATTGATACTTTTTTAAGGGAATATGTTAATATAGTTGCCACTTGCTTTCTTATTTGGTTCCTCCTCATTTTTAAAATTTTCATTTCTTTTTCTAGGGGGGTGCAGCTGGGAGAGAAATGCTCGTGGAGACTCCTTTTAGAGTTGAAACACTTGCATTTGAATATTTCCTCGATCATTGATCTTCCATGCAGGACCCCATTTATCACTGCAGACAGCACTGCTCTTGGTTCTGTTTCTTAATACGTTACCGGAGGCCTGTCCTACTATATGCAAATCAGTTATTTTAGCATAAACTCTTCTTTGCCCACATGCTATTGGTTATTTTATCACCATCTACTCTGCATCATGTGCTGTGGATTATAATAAAGACATGAAATTCCACCAGCCACAAGATACTGACAGTGTTGGTCAAAAGGCAGATCTCTCTCTCTCTCTCTTTCTCTCTCTCTCTCTCTCACACACACACACACACACACACACACACACACACACACACACACACACACTTTCTAGTAATACAGTGGTTTATGACCTTGCAAGGCACTATATTGTGCATTATGTAGAATTGAGATGGGATTTTAATTGTCCAATAATGACAGAAAAAGAAAAGACTTCAAGAAGAAACTCTATGTGACTGCTTCATCTAGGTGGGGCCTTAATGGTAGACTAAGGCTAGTTTGACTAAAGAGAGAGAGAGTGGCTCGTAATAGCACCAAGGAACCAAGGTCAAAAAGAATAACAAAGGTGGCCACATATTAGTACTACAGCAACCCATGTTGTCAGCCAGGGCATGTGTGAAAGCTATGTATAGCTTCTAAAAACTATACAGTGTTCAAAGCCATGCCCACTTTTGTAGGTGATGAGTCAGAATGCCAGCAGAGGCTGACCTCTTAAAAATACATTTATATAATTTTTCATATAATGCCACTGATGAAAAAGGTGTAATTCCTTGTTTTCTTGTTTCAGTAGGAGCTGTTTCTTTAAAGGTAGATTTTTTTTTAAGCTTTAACTGTAAAATCATTGTTTGGTGACCAGAATCGAGACTCGAGGAGAAGATAATCTTTACTGATAGGGAAATAAGAAGATAAAGATAATGTATTTTCAGAGGGGAAAATCTACTTTCTGAGTAGTTAAAATGATACTGGCTGATAGGGAGCTGAGTGTAACAATTTCTGAGTCTCATGGTAATCTGATTTGTCTTCTTTTAATGATGAAAAGGGGAAATAAAGTGAACTGTTTGCTCCCGTGGTAAGTCTTCAAAGGTGAAAACTCCCGGACAGACCGTGGCTCTGAAGTCCAGCTTCAGCAGAAAGTGCCCAGTGGTGCTTATGGAAGATGGAATTTCCAGTCACCTTTTTGAACACTTAAATCTTGACTTTGAAAAGCAAGGTATTTGTCAACATTATCTGAAGTGCTGGACGACAGGCAAATGCCTCAGCATATGTGTGTTCTGACATTAAAGTGAAGTTGACATGTTGAAAAGATGGTTTTCAAAGATAATTCAGAGGCTGCTAAACTTTTGTCAATAATTAGCCTTCACTTTGCTTTATAGACAGGACAGTCATGGTTTTTTTTTTTCTTTTTCTCACATTTGCCAAGAGCGGATTTTCACTTTCAAATTTCCTCATCCTAGTTTTGCATGTGAGTATTCCAGCCTCCTCACCCTCGGCCACCATGTGTAGTATTGCATTTATTCATTCAACTTCTTACTCAAGTGATGCTATTTTTTTTCTGCCTCTGCCTGACAGCCACTAATAATAACACATGAGGACAGTCAGACAAAATGAAGACAAATGCTGCTTGTCGCAGCAGAATCATAATGTCCTCGGACTCAGTGAAGACGAGCTAACTGTATGTGGATGCTCTTTATAGCTTATTTAGACCCAGGGTTTTTCCCTGTGGTTTTTTTTTTTTTTAAGCACAAACATTGTGTAGAAATACATTAAGGCAACATATGGGCCTGTTAGTTAGCCAAAACAATGCGGAGCCATGGAGAATAGAGATTGCGAAGCACAGATGGATACTGTAAAAAATTCATGAGTGGCATAACAGATCTAAAAGGTAAATTTTAGTCAAAATTCAAGAGGAAAGCATAGTAAATACTTAAGAATTTGGCTTTATGAGGTTTTTCAAATCACATAAGATGAAACATTGTGAATATTCCACAGATTTGTTTATGCCATAATGTGAAAAATCAGAGCTCATCATTCAACAATAATTATGTCTATATAGATTCATGCCATCAGAAGAAGATTGCTGATAAACAATAGTGCTTTGCTCCTATTTGATGTAAACGCTGCAGTATTAAATATCCATATTATTTCCAGCTCAATATTAGAAAGTGTCAGTCATTGTGACAAGCCAGGCACAAGGAGCTCATTGAGCCGTCCTCTGTGTAGCCGAGTGCTGTCGAATAACTAGGTTTTCATGCTGTGTTACTTTGTTGTTAAAATTGAGTTCTGAGCAGTAAATTGGCAAATCATCCTTTCCCTCTTTTACATTTGGTTGTTTTAACCAAACCTGAAGCCTCAAGGAGACATTGAATTTCTTTATGCGCATGATCAAGATGCACCTCGAGTGTGCAGAGCAGTCTTGTCACCGAAGCTCATCATCATGGTCTCGGGAAAACATTATGTTCCGGTTATCTGAGAGCAACCCGCTTCCTAGCCGCACTACAGCCAGTCTCTCTCAGGAGATTTCCTTAGTAGCCATTTCTGAACAAAGGAACTTTGCCTTTGTGGCATAATTTGGTTTCCAGAGAAGTGAAATGGGTAAGAAAGCAGAAAGGCAAGGTGATTGCTCTGTGTCTTAGGTCCTAATTGTCTTGTAAACTGAGACCACCACTAACAATGCCATTGATCCTGAGCAGCAGCATATCTGTTGGGAAGTTTTAGGTGACAGGTTGAGCATGACACCCTATGGAATTCAGATGCTTTGTTCTACCTTTAGGAAGACAAAGCAGGGCAAAATTTTTCTTGTTTAACTGTTTAGGTCATAATTGTGAATGACCTAATTGTGAACTGAGAAAGTATAGAATCACAGACATTAGGCAAACCAATTGTATTGAATTTCCTTCTTCCAGCTAGTGGGATTGTGGGAGAACTTCTAGCAGGTTATTTAAGGAGCCAGAAAATTGTTTGGCATCAAGAGAAAGGGTGATGAAATTGGAGGTGGTCACTGGTCAACAGTAAGTGGGAGTTTTAAATATTTTGGGTTTTTTCCTTATAGGTAATATAAAGTGGGGAGAGGTTTTTGTAGCAAACATATCCTCTTTGGTGGTAAGGCCACGGTTAGGACCTTGTGACAGCAAACTGAACTTCCTGATGGCTGTCCTAATGGGTCTTTCAGATAGTTTTGGGTGTCCTTAGTGAATTAAAGTCTGCATTAGTGAGCTCGCTGAGCAGCCGGGCCAAGACTAATTCTCAGCCCTGTGTGCCATTTCACACATTGTCAGTTCTCAGGAAGTGTTATATGATAACATTTTGAGATCCTCATCTGAGAGTTGATGGGGAAATATCAAATAGCATAGACGAGGATTGCCAACTGACTTGAGCCCAATTCAAAACTATGTTTTAGGATATGGTAAATATGGCAGTGTTTTGTCTCCTTTAGAAAAGAAAATAAATTGCCTTCCAAAATTTAACAGAGATCTAAGAAAGACTATAAGCAAAAGCAAGGGGGAGGCAGGGACAGAAAAATAAGAAATATTTTTAAAAACTTTTAGGTATAAGGAAAGAATTCTTTGTTCTTCACCCTTACTTACATGCCTCTGGTAACCACAGCAGTGCTAAGAAGGCATGCAGAATGTCAGTCATACAAGACTATGTGCACACACGTGCATGAATGTGTCTTGCTGTTTTACCAATCCCAAGAACTGATATGAGCCCCTGCCGGAATGAACAATAGGTATTTGTTGAATAAGTTTATGATGCTTTTCTCCATTTTGCAATTGTCTAAGAAAATTTTTCTGGACTCTTTTGGCCTCTCTTAAAGGTGCTACTTGGTTAATACTTAATAATCAATGTTAGTTGGAAGTAACATATTTTACCAAAGACATGCCCATAAGGTGAAGGAAGAGCAATGGGAACAGAGTGCTTTTAAAGTCAGCCAAAAACTCATCCTCTTTTTTTCTATAGGAAGACTCCCTAGTGGTGGGAACCCTACATTCATATGGCATAGAATATGTACAGGGTAGATACACCAGCAATAAACAAATTTGAAAGAGGCATGCTTAGTGCTGCTTTAGAGTAGCTGGACGCCGTTCACAGCATGCCTTGTCTCCTTAGTGTGGGTGGTATGCAGAGAACAATTCCTGCAACTTTTACATCAAGACAGAATTCTAAAGTAACAGCTTGATGAACATGCGCTAACGAGTCAGGAGCTGCAGTTTCAGACCTAAGTAGGCAGAGTTCAAGAAGGGCAAGAGGAGCTTGCGGATGGCCAAAATCTTTTGAATTGGTTATCCCTGCTGATGATAGCCATTTTTCCTTTGAGTGGGACTCAAGTTATTTAATTTAATTTTGTTTAATTTATGCACTGTCCTTAGCTTCACTCCAGGGAGTTGTGAGGCTTAATTGGTTGCATTTGACATTGTCTTCCAGTACAACCATTTCATCCAGAAATACCATGCTGACTCACTAAAAGTAGAATCTATACCAGAAGATGCATTTTAAAAATTAAGAGTATTCTTTGGTCTGTGTCAGATTTGGAAGTATACATATAAATATCCAAACTGTTTATTGCTGATTCTCATAAACATATATGTACATATAGTGTTTTAAAGACAAAATTGAGAGCAGGCACATGTACTTTAATTCAGCAAACATATTTTGGAATACTACTATATGCCAGGCATATAGATTCAATCAGGATGAACAAAGGGTCTTTCTGCAAGATAAAAGCAGGTGTCAAACAAACAATAACAGATGTGATTAACAAGTTAGGGTATTACAGAAGTTTATAGTAAAGTAAGTTACTATAGGTCAAAAACATGTCACAGAGGATGACAGGCTTACAAACTGTGAGATCTCCCCCTTGTGAAATCTAGAGCATTCTCACAAATATTCAGGGTAGCAAAGGTCACTAGGGGGCATTTGTGGCATCTGAACTAACTAGATTGTGAGTGCTAAAATATGCTAAGATAAGAGGGAATAGTTTTTATACCAATAGCAGAGTTAGAACAGGTATAAATGTAACAACTTACTTTATAGAAAGTAGAATAGAGAGCTTTAAACAGTGGTGTCTCAGCAATGATGTGCTTGATAAGGAAATGCTGGCCATGTTTTACTTGATTGTTATATATTATATACATGTATTGAATACTAAAGAAAGAAAATAGCGTGAGTCAAAACAAGAAGGCAGCATACAAACATTACGAGTAAGTATTTGAAAGAAAGCAAAGGTGGCTTCAGCCAAAGGGAAAAGGGCTAAGATGGTGTCTGAGGGGAAGCACCCATACAGACACAGCAGGACTGGGGGCAGAGTCTAAGCTAGCAGCAAAATGCCCTGGAAGGGTTCAGGGCACAGGAGATCTAATCAGCTGTAGCCAGTTGGACTCTAGTCAGAGGAAGCAGTAAACAGATACAAGCTTGACAGTCAAAGTGTTTCAACTTGCCGGAACTTAGTCAATGTCTGGTAGTTTCCATGAGGAGGAGGAAGAGGTCCAGAAGTGGTGGGAGAGGTGAACTCATCTTATGTCATGTTTATTCTGATGTGTCAAGTGGAGCAGAAAGCATTTGGACACAGACCTGGTGCTCACAACAAGGGTTAGTAAGATACATAGGTATGCAGGCCATATGGATATGGACACAGGGTTGAAGCCACTCAGGTTTAGTGAGATGGAGGAACAAGGTCTGACTCTTGACAGTGCTAACAAACACTCAAGGCTGCGTAAGGAAAGGGCTCACAGGGAATGGAGATGTAGGACGTAAGCCCAGAGAGGACAATGCATTGCCTTGGAAGCCAAGAGGAAAGGGCAACATGTTCCCAAAAAACGAGAGCATAAGTGATTTCAAAGGATGTGGTCAATCAACAAAGACTGATCGGAAATCATCTACTGTAGTCGAGACTATTAGAGTGATACAGAGAGAGCACTGATGATGAGTAAAAAGTATGGAGGGCATGCTGGGATTGAGTGAGGGGATGGAATGTGCTTGTCATTCAATTAATTTATTTTTAAATAAGTGAGGAAAATAGGGGTCTAACTCCAAGAGGATAGAGTTCAAAGAGGATGCTTTTAGATGGCCAGGTGTTGGTGCATAGGTTGGTTGTGTTTGATTACAGGTAAGAGAATACCTAGTAGAGCTTTATTAATCTTTGTATTATTTATTTAACATAAATGTAAGACTGGAGCTCTTCAGTAGGTACCTGGTGGCTGCATTAATTCAAAAACTACATGGTCAAACCGGTTTCTTCCTGTCTTTCCATTGACATATATAGACACTCACAGACCTCTTCGGTTCTATTTGACTGTATTTAAAGTAGTCGCAAGGGAGGGAAACAGCCTTTATTCTTTTGTTTTGTTTTCTATTCTTGACTTTTGTTTATTTATTATATGGAAACACAGTTTTCCACTTTTATTCCTTTGGGTAGCTGATGCTTCTTCTTCTTCTTCTTCTTCTTCTTCTTCTTCTTCTTCTTCTTCTTCTTCTTCTTCTTCTTCTTCTTCTTCTTCTTCTCCTCCTCTTCCTCCTCCTCCTCCTCCTCCTCCTGCTCCTCTTCTTCCTCCTCCTCCTTCTCCTTCTCCTTCTCCCTCCTCCCTCCTCCCTCTTCCCTCCTCCTTCCTCCCTTCTCCCTTCTCCACTTCTTCTTTCTTTCAAGACAGAGTTTCTCTGTGTAATAGCCCTGGCTGTTCTGGACTCGCTTTGTAGACGAGGCTAGTCTTGAACTCATTGAGATCTGCCTGTGTCTGCCTCCCAAGCACTGGGACCAAAGCCATGCACCACCACTCCTAGCTTCCTTTAGACTTCTTATATATACTGGCAAAACTGAGTTATTTTCCTATCTCTAAACAAGCCATCAGCAAAGAAGAAGCAACAACCAAGCTTGGCTTAGATCAGGGATCCTCAGAAGGGACTTCTGAACCCATAGTAGCATCTTCACACTTTGGGAATTCCTTAAGAATCTATATCCTTGGCCTCCAATTGAGTCATACTGAGTCAGAAAGTGGAGCAGAACCTATTTATCTGTATAGAAAATCTTCTGAGAAGCTCTGGTGCATTTTCAAGCCAGAATTGCTTTCTTGGGAAACACGGGGCACAGATGTAGACAACACTGTCATTCACCTTCTAGGGAAATGAGCCAGTAAAAAAGGGAGACATCAAAAGGATCTGGCGAGGAGAATGGAGGTGTGTTACAGACTCAGGAGAAGGATGGCCTGCTCTGAGAACACTGCTCCTCTATGCTGTGAAGACAGACGAGAGAAAGGGTGTGGACAGAAGCAGATATGCTGGAAGGAGGAACGCTGGCCTGGGTGTTCATTCTGTTAATCTCTGAGGGGAGAAAGTTGTATGCACGTAGACTGCACCATAATTCTCAGATGAAAAGAGTGCTCAGATACCTCAGGAGTACATTGACTTCCCCCAGAATCCTAGGGGGGTTTTGGGATGGTGATCTGCATGTGATGATGAAGTCTGAGTGAAGAGTGAGCAATTCCCTGGCTATGGAATATGCAGCTGAAAGATTTAGGCTTGTAGTTCAGACAGTCTGAGACCTTTTAGGGCATCAGCTGTTAAGGCGAGAATGAAGAGATGAACCAAAGACTTGATGGCCAAGGGAGATGTCAGGAAGGGATAGGCAATAGGCCCAAAGTCACCCTGTTCGTATACACTTACTATGCCTTTGATAAAGTCTCCCTTGAGTGTGTACATCTCCCTCTCTATCAGGGAAGTTTGAGGTTGGTCTGAAGATGGCACATCTGTAAAGAGCCATTCCAGATCTTCCTTATCACCGTATTCAAGACAGTAAGCCAGAGGCTTTAATTTACCTTACCTTGACTGCCTTCTGACCTGCTCCACTTGTCTTCCCTGATGGGTAACACTTCATGGGCATGGTTTTATGGTCCTTGTGCAAACCCTGGTGAATTATGTGTGCAGCATCAGGTGGAAGACCTCATTCTAACCAGCTGGCTTCATCATTCCTGCACTGTAGTGGAGATGTGGGTCTCATTTCCTAAGGCATATGAGGGTTTAAATGACATGGGCATTGTATTTTTGTGAAAAAAAAACTACACCTCATAGAATGGGTGTTGTTTGGGAAGATTGGACCCTTCTCCTTATCAACATGTTAAATGACCACTGTGAGTCCCCAGATGTTGCCCACTGAGAACCTGGAACCTGTTTCTGATACCTAATATAGCACCCCCTGGACTGTTCTAGAAAGAACAAGTGTAAGTCTATTAAGTGGCAAATGCACGTGCATACACACACACACACACACACACACACACACACACACACACACACGAGTTTCTCACTACAAACATTACATGAGTCAACAACCATAAAGACATTACATTTAAACCATGACAGGTTTTTAAAATATCTGTCACTGATTTTGTGTATGTGTGTTTATACACGTTAATTGTATGTACAATAGTGTGCATGCATGAGTGTGCACACATGTTTGGGGGCCAGAGGTCAATGTTAGTTATTCAGATTACTTTCTCAACCACTTTCTACCTTAGTGTTTAAAGTAACATCTCTCGCTGAACCTGATGTTCACTAATTCGGCTGGACTGGCTGGCCAGTGAACCCCAAAACCTCCTCTCACCACCTCCTTGGCAACAGGATCACAGGTGCACAGTGCAACCCTGCCTCCCCCCCCCCCACCCATGGGTGCTATGGATCTGAACTCAGTTCTGAGCACTTGCACAGCCTCTATTCCACCTACTGAGCCATCTGTGTAGTCACTGGCTCTGTAAACGTCCGCTGCAGCATCGCCATCTTCTCCATGGATGTGGCTAGGGAGAAGCAGAGTGGCAGAATCAGAATCTCGTCATCCATAGTGTGAAAGGAGCATAAAATTTTCTGCACTCAGGGAACTTGGAAAAGCCAGAGACTTTGAACCTTAACAAAGTCATTGGAACCTGAATTCCTTGAGGACGATGGCTTTGACAATTTGTTCACAGCTTTATCCCAAACTCATAAAAAGGCCTGACACAAAGAGGCGCTCAAATTATGGTTGTTGACTAAAGAACTGACTTTGAGAACTCAGTGTTCTATAAATGTGCCATAACAAAACAGGTCTTATTTCTTAGTAGTGATGTTGGCGAAGAAGTTCACTATTCCAGAAAATGGGGAAGATGTTATTAACTCAAACATCTGCAATTATTCAACGTTTACTATGAACTAAGCCAATTCTTTCCCAGTATGACTTCTTCCTGCATATAGCTGTGAGCATTTCCACTCACATAGCTATTAGAACCGCTCAGGAGTGATGTGAGTGTTTGTCATAACCCTAGCTTGTATCATGAGAATATTGCACTGAGGATTAAGATGAAGAATCTATAGACTCAAACTAATGCACAGTAGCTTAGGCTTTGTCTAAAGCTCTTCAGCGAGGCTATTCATTCAAAGCAAAATGGTTCTTACCATAGGATAGTGGGCCACTCATATAGGGAAATGGTGTTCCATGAAATGCAACAGGCTTCGGGTCCCCTGTTTGGCTGCTTGTTGGGAGACCTGACACATTATTGTTTTTCACTCCTCTAACATTTACTGCCCACTTTCTAGTAAATAAAGATACTCTGCTAACTTACATACCTATTTCCTAGCCGCTGAGATTGAATGAAATATCAAATACTAGTCACTGAGCACAGTGCTCGGCACAAAAGGGGCTGATTTCTGTTAGCTGTCATTATCGACTATAATTAGTTTCTAAGATCTGCATACAAATTTGTTTACAGATGTATCTAAATCCCTACGTGTGTTTGCTGGTACTAAGTTCAAGTAAAGTAGCGTAAATTACAAGGTTGCTAATGTTGAACATTAATGTTCATTATAGATTAAAACATGAAAATTTTACCTCCTCCAGCATCCCATTTAATCTGGCTGATTAAGAAAAGTTCCCTTATGAAAGTGGCACGTTAATGTGTTCAGTGGGTGTCTCCAGGCATTTAGGTTCATTGAGCACAAGGCCAAGACACAAGCGGTGGACTTAGGACCATTTGTGAACATAGTCCATGTAATTAGCATGAGGAGCTCAGTGCTCTGCCTCTAAGTTCCCTGGCTACCATGACTGTCACTGATTCTGTATGAGAGGAACAGTTTTCCCTTCTGAGTAATGTCATTGGCTTCAGTGTTTTAGATAATTAAAATCAATCAGCCTTCACACGGGCAATACTGACTGCAGTGTAGGCTACCGTGCTCTAGTATTGTAATATGTGGAGTATACTCACAAAGCCAACCAGCTTGTGGGTGCTTTCCCCAGATATTTTTAAATAAATTTAATTATGGGTAGAGTCTCTAAGAATGAAACTAATATGATAAGGAGCCTATGAATCATATTGTTTGCTGTTGAAGAAACTGCAGATATTTTAGTTAGAAAAAGAAAAAAAGATACTCAATGAAAATATGAAGGTGGCCCTCAAATACGTGTGTGTATGTCATGTAAAAGAGGACAGACATGACACCGTTACACTTACAGAGGAACTATTAAAACCAACTCTGTGTGTAAAGGAAACTCCACATTGGTGTTAGTCAAAGAACTAGTATCTGTGACACGCATAATGATGCTCTAAGATACTTCATTGCTGACTCTCCTTCCTAAGCTGGGGAACATGGTGGTCAGGGATCTTATAAATACCAAGTATTCTGACTTATATCTAGGGTGCTGTTGTTTCATCTCGCATCTACATGATGTTTAGCACATCTGTTTGCAGACTTGCTGAAACCAAGTTCGGGTCTAAGATCAAGTTTCCCATGGACACATTTGTGTATTCAATTATACAATGTTCCTGACAATTTAGCCTTAGCTTTTAGTTTTCTGGTTGATGCTATTAACTAAAATGGGACCAGAGCCTAGATGGAACTGCCATTACTAATGAAAAATATTTAAAGAATATTTATTTCCTTAAACCATAAATTAGTGGTAGAATCTTGGGGTATCATGGCACATGTCTGTAATGCCAGCCCTAGGAGGTAAGGGACCCCAGAGCTGGCTGGCTAGCCATTTCACAAATCATTAAGCTGTAGAGGAAGACACCTGTCTTCACTCTCTGGCCTCCACACGCTCACCCACGGGAACACACAAAAGCACACACAACACACACTGAGGAAAGCATAGGATTATGTTCTTATTTTAGAATGAGTTGTAAAACTTCTCAGTGTTGGCATAAGCATGGGTATTATTTGCTCTCTGCATGTGAACATGAGTGAGTTCAAAACAATAAACTTGAAGAAATGAAAATGAAAAGATATCCTATGGTACCTGCCAAACTAAGCTGCAAGCAGCCATAGGAAACTCTAGGTATATTCAGGGAGGCAAAGAGAGATGGGTATATTAGTTATAATCCTCATTGTTGTGACAAAATACATGATAAAGCAGCTAGCAGAGAAGAAGTTTGTTTGGGCTAATTGTTTGAAGGTACAGTGCATTATAGTGACAGGAGGCTACTTGCTCATATCTGGGTGAGTCAGGCACCACAGAGATGAGTGCCAGGTCATCTGGCTTCATTCTATTTCCCTTTTTATTGTTCCACGACTGGATAAAATGCGCTTCCACCTACATTCAGGGTGAGTCTTCCGTCTTCTTCGGTTAAAGGGCTTTGGCAACACCCACACAGACACACCCACAGGTGTGCCTCCTAGGTGATTGTGAGTCCAGCTAAGCTGGCAGTGGAGATGAGCCCTCACACAGGGTTTGTAAAGGCAAATGGTCACATGGTCACATGGGTTGTGTTGTCAAGAAGGGTCAGTAGCCACCAGGGTGTCAGTCCCTGCTTGCGCGGGTAGTTGCTAGGCGTGTATCTTTGCCTCTCAGAAGTATTTGCAGGGCCTTTGTACAAGCTTGCTGTGGTTGTGACAGACTCTTGTCAAGCTGCCTAGCAAACATTCATGGATGGAATGCCTTCATGACCTAGCTTTCTGTTTTTTCCTTCCTTCCTTCCTTCGTTCCTTCCCTCTTTAGGTTTAACACATGGTGACATTTTCATTTTGATAGCTTGTAGTAATGATGATTTCATAGCCTGGTTTTTCCTTAAGCAATCAGCTCTAAATTATCATATGTTTTTATCAATATTCCTATTCAGAAAATTGCACAGATAAAGCCTGTCTTGGGTGGGAGATGCCCCTGGGCACTGGAGCAAAAGACTGGGAGCAAAGTGAAGCTCGGGCATTTTTTTCCTGAAAACTGGCTCATCTGGTCAGTTCTGGTGAGAATATTTCCCCTTCATTTAGGTACCAGAGCCAGTACCAATGTGGTGTACATACACAGAGGGAACGCTTTAAAAATCTGCACTAGAATCTGAGTGGGTATCCTTAAAATTCTGCTAAATTTGTCAAAAAAAAAAAAGCACTTGATGTGGATTATGAAAGAGCAAGGGAAGGGAATCACTGCTTTCATCAGCATCCGAGGCAAGTTGGGATCATAAGCCAGTGGGGTAGACAAGGTACCAATTAGTTTCCTGTTTTTGTTACTCCTTTCCTCCCTTTTCAGAAAAGGAAGCTGAAGTATTTCTTAAATGCGCAGCATGAGCCAGTGGGTTGTTTTCTCCTGTGATTTGCTAATGAACAAGCAGAACACACCTTAAGTCCTTGGGTGGCATTGAGAAAGCCACTTTCTAGAGTTTTATCATATTCTTCAGAATATTGGAGATCCTAGAAGAGCTAGGCACGACTCCATAAGGTCTGTCTGTCTCTTCCAACCATGTTTCCACTCCTTTGAGTGCTGCACTGTGACAAGACAACCTTTCCTGACACCGTGGGTCTCAAGCAGTGGTTCGCTGATGCTTTGATATTTTCCTAGAAGCCTGAGTCGGGATATAGAATTGGCTCAGATACTGTCGGCACCAAAGTGAGCACTCAGGGACAGACTTCCACTTGATTCCTCCATCCATCTTCTGCCTGTAAATTAAATTATTAATTTTCCCACATGCCGCCTTGTTTAATGAGAGGAGTGATGGCCTTTATCTGGGCATGTGTGCAAACAAAACATCACAGCATGCGCTCCTGAACTGCCCAGGTGAGCTGAGGGCTTAAGTAGATACGTGTGACTGTCTTGATACAGTCTGTGTCGTTTGTAGAGGTCTTGCTGGCTGCTGGCATCATAGCCAAGAGAGGACACAGGCTTCAGTGCGCTTCCCCACACACACAGCCATAGATGAAAGCTCCTTTTATGAGTACAAAGGAAAGATCAAAAGAGGGAAAAATAATGGCATTTAAAATGCACATGTGAAATGCAGTATTATTATGTGATTGTTTTTCTAGGTTCTGTTAGAGTGCTCCTGTCTTCTGAGACCACGGATGGTTGATTACCTTCCATGTTTGAGGTAGTAACTATCCATATCAACTTGATTTTGAGTTTTTGCCGTATGAATTCTGTAAACCCGGGCCTTTCCAGCTCCTCACAGCAAAATCTCAGTAGTTAAATATGGGTCTGACCCTTAATGCCACAAATCCCAGTGCCTAATTCTAATTTCATAAAGAGACATGCGTATCCAAGTAAGTAGTTTATTAGTAGAATTTCATATTATTAAATAGGAAATTGTATTTATTCATTCATTGATGATCCTATGCATGGATATCAGATGTCCCGGGCATGTTCACCTCCATTATTCACCCCTGTTCCTCTTATGCTTTGATGGAACACCTCCTTCCCAGAAGGTTTCCTGTCTACTGTCATATCCTTTAAACAGATCTTGTAAATGAATCTCTGAGTTTCATTAGGGTCAATGGCATGAGTGCCAGGGACCAAAAGGCCTGAGGCCGACCCCCACCCATTCAGCATTTGCAGCAAACATCCTGCTGGGCCACTCATTAGGTATGCAAGGCATCCGGCTTAACCCTGAGAAGACAGCGATCTGATCCTAAGATAACCACAGAGACATCCTGCTTTGTCTCACCTGGAAGACCCCTCCCCTTGCAAATGTTCCCGGGGCTCAACCCAGAAGATTTTGTACTTTTCCACTACTCTCCTTGCGTACCCCCGCCCTCCCTAAAGCAGGTTTTAAAAAGCCTGCCATTACCCTCAATAAATGGCTCTTGACAAGCAACTGTTCGCTTGAGCTCTACATCTCTCTCGCCCACTTCTTTAAATACAGGTTGCGACCCCCCTCGGCCCCCCAATAACTGACCAGCTGGACTGGTCGGTGGACTAGTTATCGTTACATGGACTAGTTTACATGAGCATGGATATGAGGTTCATTTGCTAGAGGATGAGTAGCCCCCATTCACTTTCTACACCTCTCCTGTAGCTAGTGGGTCCTCAGAGAGGGCGGGGTCTCCCAGGTTCCACTCCCACTGATGACAGAATGAAGGGACCTTCTTAAACAGGTCCTGTGCACATACCCACAGCTCATGAGTGCACAAGCCCTGTCCTATGTAGGACACAGTGGTTCACAATGATGCTTTCCATCTTCCAGCTCTGAATCTCTCCACGTGCTCTAACATCGTATTCCTTGAGTATTTGAGAGAGTGATAGAGATGCCCCAATCAGCAGGAAGATAGTATTACTACTTTTTATGTAAAGGCCAATAAATACTTTGTGGTTTGTTTCATGTTATTCAGGTATTGGAGTTGCTGCCAGCTTGGGAGCAATGTAATCTTATGTCTTAATTCTAGAGTGTTTGATTTATGACTGCCTGACATGAACACATGTCACCTTAGTGATTACAGAGGATTTCAGACTGTTATTTTAAAGATTTGTTAGTGCTTGCCTTTGTTTTGTAAATGTCAGTATCTTCTTTAGGGATCCGAAGTTCACCTTTTCTCCAGAAGTGGAAATGATGTATCCATTTATTAAAATTAAGTGTAAGCTTTAAGGTGAAGCTGAGAGAGGGATCAGCTTTAGTCACTCTCTCTGTTAACTGTAACAGTTGTTGAGGATTCTTCTTGTTAGTCACTCCAACAGGAGAAAAACTAGTTTTTGAGTTGTTACACAATTCAACCCCCCTTTGGAAAAATGACGTCATTCAGTCGATGTGAGATGTAGAATTTTAATGTCACCCATTATAGAATGTGGTGGTGCTTGTCACAACATTTTGTTTTAAGAATACATAAAGTTATGTCTTTTAAAACCTGAGTCTTCAACCCCATCAGAGACTTGAGAAGGAATAAAACTTAATTCCCTGAGTGAACTGGAAGTGCAGGTTAGCAGCTTCCAAAATGAAAAAAATGACAAAGACAGTTTACTGCCTGAACTCTATAATGTTGGAGCATCATCTTCAGCCTTCTAGCCCAGTGTATCTGACAGACATATTTGAGAGGCAGGAGCTAATGACTTGCTTACCCTGTCTTGGCAGAGTTCAGCCATTGACTCCCTCTGCATCTAAACTTGTCCATTTTTAGGCAGAATTCTGTCTGTGGCAGAAATGAGGACATTTTGCTCAGATAGTTTAGTCTTACAATTAAGCTTAGTTGGTTAGGGGTTAACATGTTTTTGGATCACGATAGATGTTTTAAGTTAATAGAGATTAGATATGAGAGATATTGATTTATATTCAGAATTTTAGACCCAACAAGATAGGAAAGGTGTTTACTTCAAGTTTGCCAAATACAAATATCCAAATCACTGTGAATGTAACATTTATATAATTCCTGATTGTCTCGTGGTTTTTCTTGCTGTGTGTAGTTTATTTTAATCATATGTAATAATATAAATGTATATGTTTTAAAAATAAACATAATAAAAGAAAAAAGAGCCCAAGCCAAGCCCAGTACCTCTCTCTCTTCTCCTGCTGCTTGTACATCCAGATGTAGAACTCTCAACTACTTCCCCAGCACCAGGCCTGCCTGTGTGCCCCCACAGCACTTCCTGCCATAATACTGCACTAAAGCTCTAAAACTTCAAGTGGGCACCAATTAAAGGCTTTCTTTTATAAGAAAAATGAAATAAAATGAAAACTGAGGGAATGGGGCTGGAGAATTGGTTCAGTTGGTAACGTGCTTGCCAAGCAGTCACGAGGCCTAGCCTTCAAATCCCATCACCCATGTAACAAACCTGGCTTTAATGGTGGGTGTCCAGAACACCCCAGTGTTGGGTGAGGCAGAGACAAGCAGATCCCTAGCTAGGCAAATGCATGAGCTCTAGCTACAGTGAGAGACCCTGCCTCATAACCTAAGGTGGGGAGAAGCCGAGAAAGACACCAGCCTTCCAGCTCTGGCCTTCACATGCCTGCAACTACATGTGAATGCTGTCACACTTTGGGTCTCTATTGCTGCGATGAAACACCGTGACCAAAGAGCAAGCTACAGAGGCGATGGTTTATTTGGTTTGCATTTTCATATCACTTTTCATCATGGAAGAAAGTTAGGACTCAAACAGGGTAGGAACCTAGAGGCAGGAGCTGATGCAGAGGCTACGGAGGGGCGCTGCTTACTGGGTTGTTCCTCGTGGCTTCCTCAGTGTGCTTTCTTTTTTTTTTTTTTTTTTTTTTTCTTTTTTTATGTTTTTTTTAATTAATTTATTCATATTACATCTCAGTTGTTAGCCCATCCCATGTATCCTCCCATTCCTCCCTTCCTCCCACTTCCCCCCTACTCCCCTCCCCTCCCCTATGTCTGTGTCTGAGGGGGACCTCCTCCCCCTGAATATGCTCATACAGTATCAAGTCTCTCCTTGGTGACCTATTATCTTTCCTCTGAGCGTCACCAGGCATCTCCATCCAAGGGACATGTTCAAATATGGGGCACCAGAGTTAGTGTGAAAGTTAGATCTCCTTCTCCACTCACCAGTGGAGAATGTCCTGTCCATCGGCTAGTCTGGGTAGGGGTTCGAGGTTTACTGCCTATTTTTTCCTTGGCTGTTGCCATAGTTTGCGGAGGACCCCAGGGCCCAGACTCGCCTGTAGTTTTCCAGGACCCGCTGGATCCTTCCATTTCCTCTTTCTCCCAGGCTTCTCACACCTAAAGTCTCAATGGGATGACCTCCCCTCTTACCCACTATCCTGGTAGGTACAGTTTTTCATGGGGACGTACACCTTGGACTAGTGTCTCAATATAAGTGAGTATATACCATTTAGCTCTTTTTGCTTCTGTGTGAACTCACTCATTATGACAATTTCTAGTTCAATCCATTTGTCCACAAATTTTGGAAATTCCTTGTTTTTAATAGCTGAGTAGTATTCCATAGTGTTCTTTTAGAAGCCAAGACCACTACCCCAGGTGTAGCACCACTCACAATAAGCTGGGCCCTCTCTCATCAATCACTTAATTAAGAAAATAACCCACAGCTGGATCTTAGGCAGTTTTTGGTTGAGGTTCCCTGCTTTCAGATGACTCTAGTTTGTATCAAGTCAACATAAAACTAGCCAAGATAAATGCTCCCCACTTGCACACCTTCGCATACACATGAACATAATACACACACACACACACACACACACAATTATATATATACAATTACATTAAGCATTCTTACTTACTACATCTAGATAATTAATAAAGGAAAAAAATCCAAAGAACTCCCAAACACTCTCAGTTGAACAGAAGGGGACCACCCTTCATTGTCAACTAGAGCTTCTAATAAAATGGGAGCATATATAAATATATATTATATATGAAAATATGTATAAGTATATATATATATATATATAGAATGTATATAGTTTAAAAGACACAATGTATCATATTCCTTTGGGGGGAATGGCTTTCTTCTAATATTTTTATAAATTAGCTTTGTGTTGCTATATAAGCATAGTGAAATGTAACATCTAGTTATACAGTTTGTGGGCTCCAGTTTTGCTTGTATTTGATCAAGAGTATCTGGCCTTAATATATTTTATATTTTCATGAGACAAAAGTCTCATACTTAGCCACTTGTAAGTGTATACATTTCCAACTGTAGGTCGATTGTGAAGCCATTGCCTAGTTTGGAATTGACCTTTCTCTAAACCTCAGTGGAGTTTATTCAGCGTACCATGTTGTCTCTACTATGAATTGTGGACTCATTTTTCATGATCATTTCAAAGGAGCCCTCTGCTGGACATGCTGCATGATCTCACACGCACACACATGCACACGTGCACACACACACACACATGATTTATAGGCCATATCTAATATAGCCCGAAAGACATTTGCAATGAAAACTCCACTGCTGCAGATTGAATGCATCACTGAAAGCTGTTTTGTCATCACTTTCTCATATTTAATGAACACGCAATTGTCTAAAAATAAAATGTTCGTCCTTAAAGTTTACTGTAAATCACTGTACATCAGCATATTCCCACACATGAGATAATCGTGCTAAATTAACATTCATTACCAATAATTTTAGTAATGAATTATTCAGCTGATTTGCAATTATCACACACATTTCTAAAGCAATTACTTTATTACATAGGTATTCCATGTCATTGATTTTACTTGTCTGTATGGCATATGTAAATGTAAGGAATCTTTACATCACCATATGTGAAGGGGGTTTTCGTGTGTATTTATTCAATGTCATCAGGTTGTGAAAGTATATGTTTAATATTAACTACATTTCAAGAAACGTACAGATGTCAGAAAATTGCTATGGTAAAGTGATGGAAAAGAACCGTCCCTCTACACACACACACACACACACACACACACACACACACACACACACACACACCACCCTGGGATATTATATAACTGGCATGTTTTACTGAGTAGTTTAGTAGTTCATCAGCAGGATTATAATGCCAAGACTGTATTTTGAAAGCTGCTATTATTGGGGAAAAAATTGTGGTAACTGATAACTTACAGTTGTGGTTACATCTGCAGTTAGCCTTGACTGTGAGACAGCACAGGGAATACACATAGATCAATACTGTCTTTGAAGTCAGAGGGGCTGAGTTCAAGTCCCCCCTTTGCCACTCAGAATTACTTAACCTAATCTTCCCACAGGAGGCAGTGGTGCAGTCTGAGAGCTGAGGTAAGGGTCAGTAACACCTCAAGTGCCCAGCAGACAATCAGGTAACTGTGGTGAGCTGCTAAGAACTCTGCACACATGTGGAGACAATTGCTCTGTTTCTTAGATCAGGTTCCTGCTGCTTAGTAGCAGGTAAGGTAGTAGCCTCCGTTCTGGGAGCTCATTCCTGAGTAATGGATTAAGCACAGGGAGTGTTAGTCATCTTCCTGAATTTGGAGTTAGACCTGAGTCAAAAATCCTGAAAACAGACTCTTGTCTAAAATGGTCTAACAGATGTAAGATGTGAAAGTTTTCTTCAGTGCAGGCATATCTTTTTTAAAATATGCTCAAATATATAAAGAAAAGAAAGGGTATAAAATCATTTAATAATTACTATTTTAGAATATTTCCATGATTAATGATAAGATCCAATGATTAATGATGAAAATGTATTGTTAGGCCCCTCACAACTCATTATAATATTCATTCATTAAAACTCAAAATTATTCAAATTGATTTTTCAACATACCTAAGAAAATTATGTATATAGTTTTGCAGTAGCTTATACATACAAATGTACTTTTTTATAAAAGTGTAATGAATTTCTCATCATATACTATAAGTTTAGTGAGTTTTGTTTATACAGAAGAGACAACAGAAAAACAATAATAAATAAAGAGAAGAAAAACAGATCATTCATTCTAGTAACATACATTTAAATATGCTTCAGTCAGTGAATGCAGCCAGATTCCCAAGGGTGGGACAACTGTCCATGCACAGCCATTACCTCAAATGTTTGGTCTTTGGTGAGGAGCCGCAGGTGGATAGGAAGGAGATAGAACCTAGCTCTTTTTTTTCTTGGTGACAAAAATGTTTCATGGAGAAATAGTCACCTATAAATCGAAAACATTTAGTTCAGTGACTTCTGCAAAAATTATGAATACAGTATGAACAAAAGCACACATTCTAATTTATTGAAATTTGTTAGCTATCCGTTCCTGTAAATAGTGTTCTGTCACACACCAAAGGCCAGACAAAAGGAAGAGTTAGAGTCTCTGTTTGCGTCTAAGAAATTCGAATCCCAGGTGGCCTGGGTGAGAGCATTGCAGGACAGTGTCAGCCAGAGAGGCTTTGTGAAAGTTGTATATCTTTAGGTACACCTAGACATGGCATCATTAGGAATTTCAGAGGTGTGTGTGATATGCATTCTGTTTGAGATATTATTATTTTTAGTTTTAATTAAATTATCATGTACAAGTAAAAAAGACTCATCATTATTTTAGTTTTCTACCTCTCATTATGTCATAAGGTCATTCTATATTTAAAATATAAGTTAAGAATTGGGGCTTTTAGCCATGCCTGGCAACAAGTGCCTCAAATCTCAGTTACCCCAGAGTCAGCGTCTGAGGCAGTGAGTGGTAACTCTGAAGCCAGCTGGGGAAACTTAGTAAAACCCTATCTCAAATTTTTACATTTTAAAAAAGGTATAGCCCAGGCTGGCCTAAAATTGGTGATTCTCCTGACTCGGCCTCTCAACTTTTGTCTGTTGCCATGTGCCACACAGCTGGCTCAAAGTAAAACCTTTTAAAAGGGCAGCAGATCTATCTTATTGGAAATGTGCTCATAAAGCTCTGGGTTAAATCCCTAGCACTAACAAGGTGGTATTTAAAAAAATATTACCTTTGATAATTTTCTCAGGAAGATACATCAATTGGAAAATTTTAATAATTTCCCTCAATAGCTTAAATATTTCATAAAATTCTGGGTTACATCAGACAGAATGGATGACTTTTTTTTTTAACCATGATTTGTGTTAATGATGGTCAGGGCTGGACAATATTTTATCTTCTTGCTTCCAACTTCTAGTCAGTGGTACAAGCCCAGAGAGAATGTACTGGAATTCTTTACCAGTGAATGGACATACCTAAGTGCATAGTATTAATTAAAACTTAGAATGAGGGCAGGCAGTGTGGCTCATTGGGTAACGCAGCTTGCCATGCAGCCATGTCAACCTGAATTCAACCCCAGGAACCCATGTAATGTGGAGGGAGAGTATAGACACCACAAAGGTATCCTCTGACCTTCACATGCATGTCACAGAATATGCATGTGTATGTGCACATATCTGTACTGTACAATAATAATAATGAATCTCAAGTTTAGTATGTATAATTTGTTTTGTTTTTGTTGTTGTTGTTTGGTTGGTTTTTGTTTGTTTGTTATTTTTGTTTTTGTTTTGAGACAGGGTTTCCCTATATAGCTCTGGCTGTCCTGGAACTAGTTCTGTAGACCAGTCTGGCCTTGAACTCAGCTATCCACCTGCCTGTGCCTGCTGAGTATATTCATTACCACTGCCCGCAGACTTTCTCTATGCTCTTTCAACTGGCCATAAACTCAAGATTCTCCTGCCTCAGCCTCTCCAGTGTTGAGATTGCAGGTGTATGCCACACACCAAGCTCAGAGTAGTGTATTCATAACTGCCATGGGCGTTTTCCTCACCATGGTCCTTTTCCATCAGCAGTTTGTAAAGAGCTAGCATTGTTCCGCCTCTTCTCTTTTACATGGAGCAGGAGACTCACAGTCATGATCTGAGACCCAGTGACAGGCTACTTTATCTTAGGAAACCACTGACGCTATACACAGTATTTTTGTAGTAGATTCCACCAACCTTAGAAAAGAAGATACATTTGTCAGAAACAAAATCTCTTTTGGTTGATATCTCTACAAACCGACAAAAGTCGGATTGCCTGGAGTTGAGTCTGAGAAGTGAAGGAGAAAAGCACACCAGCTAGGTAATTGAGAGATGGCTCCCTTCTGTATGCGTTGTGGCCCATTATGCCAACAAATCACAGGCTGCAGTGTGTGCACACAGTTGCTGCCACAAAATAGGACAAATTCATCACTGATAGGAGTTTTAGGACTGGCTTCTGCAAGCATTTGAACTTACAAAAGGACAGTTCTAGTTAAGATCAGAGGGGTGAATGTAGTAATCTCCCGTGTGGTAATGATGTGGTGGAGCCGTTTAACCTTAGCATCCTAGGCTATAGACTGGAGGGATGGCTGCCTGTGCATCCATGTGCTGGATCACAGAAACACACTAAAGCACAAGAAGCTTCCTCAAGTGCTGTCCCCCATCTCTTTACCTTTTCCCACAGCATTTAACATCCTCAAAAAAAAAAAAAAAAAAAGAAAGAAAGAAAGAAAGAAACTGCTCTTCTGTGAGGCGATGTTTCAAGTACTGCTGGCTACTCTGTAGTCCTGTTCCTGAAAGGTCATTGCGTGTATTTAAATTTTCCCTGAATACCCAAGGATTGCCAAATATTTCTCATCCAATTTACGGCATCTTTCATCAGTGTAAACAATTAGCTTCCCTGAATGAATATGTATTTCTGGTTGTCATGCCCTTGAGCCTCTGAGGACACAATTCAGATGGATACATTGAAACTGTTCAACTAACTTGCAACTAGTTAGAAATCCAGAAACCAAGGACATTGGCTATAATAACCCTTTTCGTTAAGGAAAACTAATTCTTCCTTATTGAAATTCTAGCCACTGCGGCTTTGTTTTTGACTGCAGTGTTTTCATTTGGAGGACTATTGTAGCTGTGTTGCTCCTGCCTTTTTTGCTTGCTGGTGTGCTTTCTCAAAGACTTGTTTAAAGTCACCTAGTAAGAGGGTGAAAATTTTTTCCAGTGCCAACGTCTAGGGGTGATCCTAGTACAAATGTGGCTCTGAGGGGGGAGATTTGTTTCTGTGGGCCAGAGCTATATCTCATTATATGATTCACTTATATTTTGTTTTGTATAATACCTTCTAATTAGTCAAGCTCATCAGCTGTGTAATGAGAGGGTCAGTTTTAGTATCACTGAATTCCTAGTGTAGACCGTCATGACAAAATGGGATCCATCTTTCCAGACTTGCTTACTTAGGAAAGAAGAAAACAGTGCACAGACATTACCTGATATATCTGTGACCACAGAAAAGTCAGGTTATGGAGTCATGGCTTATAATTGAAACCTTTAGGCCCTAAGCTTTTGTCTTCTTGATAGTTTTTTTTTTCCTATCTGTATTCTCCAGTAGAGTATTTAATGAATCCAATTGACTGTCCCAAATGTAGTGCCCTCTAATCTTCCCACAAGATTGATAAAGAGAACACAAGCCCCTTACTGTACTAGAGTAGATAGGTTTTTCCTTTTGGGAGGACAACCACTTCAGGATTGACCTGGCTTAAAGAAGGGAAGGCCATAACTTGACTTTAACCCTAAGCAATAATCCAAATATTTTATACTACAACCCACACAGACAAAGTGAAATTGACTGTAAGCCTCAAAGCATCCACACAGTCCTGCTAAAATAGTGGCTATGGCCAGGGTCTTCCCTGTCACCACAGCAGCAGTGGGAGAAGAGATTCAGTTACCAGGAGAAGGTATCAAATGGTGGCCAGGACTGTTATAGGCTTCAAGGGAGTCCAGATGTCCCACCCTGTTTCTCAGGAAATGCTCGTCACTGTCTCCTTATAGTGGCTGTCAGAGTTGGTGATTCTTAAGTGTGTCGGGAATCTTTAGAATGAGATAGAAATGGGGGAAATTAAGCTAGAAGGCACTGAAGTCCTGAAAAGACACTGTGGGGTATTTGGGCCATCACACATGTATCTCAGTCAGATGGCATTAGAAAATCATGTAAGGAAACATAACTGATCATGTAGTACCATGTGGAATCTCTGATGGTTGCGGAGCAGAAGGAGATGACACGTGCTGCAGGGAGCTAGTGATGTTCTCGCCCCATTGTTCTTCTTTTTTAGTCAGATTAAGTAATGCATGTAAGCAATGTTTCCACAAGAAAAGGAAGACTGTCCAAACGGCAGGGAAGTGGAACAAAAAGCAGAGCTGGCACATACTTAATCTGGTAGAGG
>NC_140489.1:61155122-61355122 GCF_964271855.1 Acomys minous | reverse complement strand
CCATCCTGATTTCTTTTTAAATCCACTACTGTCTATTGTTTTATGCAATGTTACTGGGGCCTCCACCTTGGCCTCTGATCTGCCAAACACCTGTTTCCTAGTCTTTAGTAAAACCCCTCCATCTTGACCAGTGACGAGATTATAGTTCTGTTACAAGATGGAAAAAATTTTCATTCAATAAAATCTCTTGACTTTTCTCACACTAAGTCATAACCCCAAAGATGAAAATATCCCCCCAAGGCCTCTAGTCTCCGTGCCAAGGCCTTAGAGCTTCGAGAGGCCATTTGAAGCACTTTGTACAGCTGCCACCTGCTCTCTCTTCCAGCAGCAGTAGTGGATAAGCTATCAGATTTGGTGGGTAGCCTTTGCAGAAAGGATGGTCCTAGTTAGTCACATTGAACCACCATGCCAGCAGCCTCTAGAGCGCCACCAACTGGTTCAGGGCCTTGCTGCCTGGGGACCCGCTCTGGCCCTGGGCAAGATCCTAATTCAGCCACAGTGGACAGTGCCATTTCTACATTTTAAGGCTTTAGAGGAGCCGAATTTTCCCTTCTCTTTTCCCTGGATGAGAGCGTCAACTCTCTAATCTTCTGATGTTCCATTTCGTTCAGCATCAACCCCACCGAAATCTTTTTCTTCCAGCTTTCATCTTGGATTATTTTTTCCATCTTCTCTAGGAACGCTTCATCCTTTCTAATAAACTAGAGAAGACACAGAAATTCCACAGATTCTTTCACCTTTTTCACTTGATAGCTTTCTCTTACTCTGCCTGGGAGTGGGAGCTGGGGCATTGTTGCCAGTTTGTACAGAAAATTCTTGATTGGACTCAGTAGCTCCTACTAAATCACACTTGATCTTATTTGTTTTTAACATGTGTTCTTAATTTACTGCTCACTTTTAAAGTATTAATTTTACAAAATATTTGTCATTTTTCATAAATTCTCTTCATGTTTTGTATAATGTTAATTGCTGAGAATAAAATTTGTAGGATTATTTTTGTCTGATCTGACCAATGCTGAAACAACTCAGATGCTAATGTTTTCCATGTAACCTAAAGTCTCTAATATTATGTTAACAAAGTAAAATAGTATGTTGGAGGCGTATAGTAAGCTCATTAACTTATACCACTGCATCTTTAAGTCGCCCTTCACAGCGTAATGATTCTTATAAATGTTTGCTAAATAGCGGAATATACCAGCTGCTATTCTGAATTATAAGACAGAGGGATCTTTTTTTTTTTTTAAAGGAACTGGTAGTCTCCTAGAAACTAATAGACCTATACCATAATGATCTAGTCTCTCTCAAGGCTATCACAGTGCCAAATACAGAGGACTTGGGGTCCAAAATAAGATGATAGAGACTGAGAAAGTCTGTAAAGAATGGAACTTTTAAACTAAACTGTGATGGATACATAAAATGTCACATGTGCAAGAGATTTCTAAATGTAACAAACATACATAAAAGGACTCAGCATACTGAGAGCTGATGTATAAATTTGGTAGAGTTGAGATTTTCATGGTGTTGGCAATGTGTGTGTGTGTGTGTGTGTGTGTGTGTGTGTGTGTGTGTGTGTGTTATAGGAGGTATTAAGAAAGTTGTTAGCAGCCAGACATGGGGGCACATGCCTGTAATCCCAGCACTTGGGAGGCAGAGGTAGGTGGATCACTGTAAGTTCGAAGCCAGCCTGGTCTACAAGTGAGTCCGGGACAGCAAAGGCTACACAGAGAAACCCTGTCTTGAGAAACCGAAAGAAGAAGAAGAAGAAGAAGAAGAAGAAGAGGAGGAGGAGGAGGAGGAGGAGGAAGAGGAGGAGGAGGAGGAGAAAGTTGTTAGCAAGCCAGGCACGGTGGCACACACCTTTAATCCCAGCACTTGGGAGGCAGAGGCAGGTGGATCGCTGTGAGTTCAAAGCCATCCTGGTCTACAAAGCGAGTCTAGGACAGCCAAGGCTACACAGAGAAACCCCTGTTTTCAAAAACCAAAAATAAATAAATAAATAAATAAATAAATAAATAAATAAATGTTATTAGCATAGCTTAAGCCTATTAGAACTCATTAAATATGCTAAGATATTTGACAATTTTATTTAAGCCGTGATTTTTTTTTAACCAGTTTAGAAATATCATTACATATAAAGAAGGGCTTCGGAGGTGAGAGGTAGAATGACCCACTTTGGAGGAAAGAGACATTTGTGAGGGATTGAAACTCAGATAACAGAGAAACAATGGATTCAGCTGGCGTGTTAGGGAGCAAGAGCAGAGGGGCAGAGCTGGGGGCGGAATGGTTAAACCAAGGGTGTGAGTAGCTGTCTGCCCCAGCACATCTGGACAAAGCACATGAGTAGATAGTGATAAAGATAAATTGGAGTCGTGTAGGAGGTCAACAGAATTAAAGGACAGTGAGACAATTAATTTAACTGGGGAGATAAAAAGAGCTTGAAATATTGCTAAACGCCATAGGTCAGAAGGCTCTGGTTAGGCTTTGAGACTTGGCAGCTTATAGAGCCAGGTGTGAACACTGGCTGAATGACTGTATGCTGTCTGCCCTAAAGTTCATGAGTTTTGGTGGACATCATCCAAGGAGCCAAAGTCTTAAGAGAGCCTAAAAACCCCCGAATCCTATGAATTCTTTAACTTAACCACAAAACGGCTGACCATCCTAGGGAGGGTTGAAGTGAACGGACATCTTGAAGAGGGCAGTTGAAATGTGGGGTGGCAGCGGATCCACTCAAAGGGGCCGTGTGGAAGGATGGGCAGGATTGATGGTGAGAGCTTTGTTGGATGTTGAGTTCACATCGCATTCTGCAACGTTCATATCACATCCTGGGTATGCGGTGCTGCCATTGTCTCTTTGAACTGAGTAAAGTTTCTAGCTGCTAATGCTCCTGTGTGGTAAGATCATTTACAATGCTAAGGATATGCCATGAGGAAGAATTCTGCTCATACCGAGACTGGCAACCTGGTGGACAGTCCCTCTACCATCAACAGCTCCTCAATGAAAATGTCAAAGATGCCTTGAGACAGGATCAAACAGGCTTGAGGTGCTGTCCTACCCTCACACCTTTGCACAGATGTGCTTGGAAAAGCTAGCAGCATTGGAGCAGCTGGCCTGGCTTGGTCAGCACAAACTCTGAGTGAGCAGGCCAAAACCTGTCAGTGCCAGATGCCAGCAGGCCCAGAAAAGCCTACAGTGAGCTGAGTTGAAAGCACAGTCCCTGACTTATTCGTGACTCAAGTAATTAGCAATAGAAATGAAAGGGCACATTAAAAAAAAAAAAAGATGGTGGAGCCAAGGAAAAGAAATTGAAAAGGGGAATTCTTGGGTGTCTTGGGAGAGTTATCCCCCCGAATCGTTCTCTGGCATGGGCGTGGGAGCAGAGGTGGCTTTCTGACTCGGGAGAGAAGCTGTGGAGAACTGACAGGGTTCAAGGCTTATCTCGAGGGTCAGATCAAGTCTTTAGATGACAGTGCTTCATCGACATAAGAAGTTTGCTTATGTTTAGAAAGAGTTTCTAGGTTAACTTGACTCTTACTGCCGACATCAGCAAACTCTATCCCAGGTGCTAAATCTAGCCCTCCGCTGGTTTTTACAAGTTCATTTTTGTTGGCATCCAGCCACACCCATTAATTTATGTATTGTCATGGCTGCTTTCAGGCTGTAACAGCACAGTGAGTGGTTGCAACCGGAAATGTATGGTCTGCAAAGTCTAAAATATTTATACCCTGGGTCTTGACAGAAAATGTTTTCTGACCCCTGTCTTATGATGAAATCATTTTAGCTGGGAAAGCAGCTGTGCCTACATTCATCTCATGTAGCTGGACCCCGCTATAGCATAAATACATAGGCGCGGGCGCACACACATACACACACACACACACACACACACACACACACACACACACACACACACGAAGCAGAATTTACATTTCTAAGAAATGCAATCTGCGTCCTGACTCTGAATTATATTTTTTTTAAATGTCACATAGACGTTGTTTGGATTACCCTCTTTCCTCCCCCCAGGCTCCGTCTTAATCTTTCCAAGTGAAATCTGTCCTTTGCTTCGTGTTGTCTTGTCACTGTATTTCAATAGCACTTAATCAGTGATAAAACTGCTTTGATTTAGTCCCAGCTGTGGATATTATTGTTGAAATCTGTGTAAGTGTTCCAACGTGTTATGATTGGAGCAATAGCACTTACGAGTCCAGAGGCAAGTCAGAAAATTAACAACTGAGTTTTCTGATGCCTAAATTAACTGCACAGACAGCGCTGAGGACAATGAGAAAGTTCTGGGATTCAACGCTGCAGTGTGTGAAGCGTGTAAATGGCGTCTTGGAAACACGCTCCCGTCGCATGCCCCTCCTAAAGGCAGTGCAGTGGTGTCATGTAAAGGACAGCTGGCTGCTCTTTCTTCTGGGACTCTGTTTTTTATGCAACATGCAGGTTGCTGATGTTAATATATCTAACATGACGTTCCTTAGTTTTACACCAGGATCGAGACCCAGTTGTGTGGCTGATGGTGGCTCTATTGATGCATCTGTGGCCATCTTACAAGCACATTACTAAGCAAGACAAACAAAAACACATGATTTCAGTCTGTGTCATCACCCAAAACAGAGGATTAGAGAAAATACACCAAAATGTGACCCTAATGCTGACATCTGGAAACAAAAACCCCTCTCTGTGTTGTCTCCCAATGTGTGTGTGTGTGTGTGTGTGTTGTGTGTGTGTGTGTGTGTGTGTGTGTGTGTGTGTGTGTGTGTGTGTGTCACACCCCACCTCATTTTTGAGGCAGAGTCTCTCATTGATCCTAGAGCTCACCAATTAAGCTAGAGTGGCAGGCCAGTAAGCCCCGAGGATCCTCCTGTCTCCACAGCCCAGTGCTGGGACAGCAAGCACATATTTCTGTGACTAGGTTTTTACATAGATGCCAGGCTTCTGGACTCAGTGCCCTTTGTTTGCACAACAGGCTCTCAGCTGACCGCATCAAGTCTCCATCCCTCATGTTTCCAGATTTTAGCTCCTTTTCTTAAATGTATTTCTTAAGTGTCAACTGGTTTTCATCTGAATCATACAATATTTTAGAAGTAGACATGAAATTACATTTTTGATGTTTTTCTAAATCTGAATTTGTAAAATTGGAGAGCTGTTCAACATATTTTACTTGTCACTGGTTTTGCTCTCTTCTTTCCATCTATTGTTTATAAATACTACTCTACAAAGCTAAGCAGTGTTAGATGGTCATCCTAGCAGCAATGCATTTACTGTATTGCTGTTCTCTTTCTAAGAAGTCAAATTTATTTTTTTTTTACAGGAAAGAAATATCTTTTGCTCCTATAGGAATGTAGTTGTCATAATTCTTCCTTGCAATGATATTAAATCTTTTTCAAATATGAGGCGAAACTAACCACACGTATAAGTTTGTTAGCCTGACTCCATCGTTGTGGGTCCCCAGCCATGCTCTGAGCTAATTGAGAGGCAAGACTGTATGCTTTATCTTCGAATTTCCAATATATTGTCCAATATCTGACAAACAAAGTGTACCTGATTGATAACTGTTTGTAGAATAGAGGGAAAAATACTGGAGCAAGTAGGGTGTCAGAATCATGCCTCCTTACTGGCCGTGAGTGCTGGCAACCTCCCCTTATGATGACAGTCATACCCAAAGTGATGAAGAAAGCAAGCTCTCAACCTCTAAGATTCTAGGCAAAATTCATGTCTGGGTTCTTTCCGTTATTGACCATGTGGCTTTGGTGATATCTGATGGCTCTTGTAGAACTACTACATACTGGTACTGCAGATGAAATAGCATCACACCCTAAAGTGCCCCACCCATTTTCAGTGCTCACTCAATGGTATCTCCAAGTCATTGCTATATATTAAAATGGTAGCTTCCCAGTTGTTTCATTGCCAATAATCTGTTATTGTTGGTTTGGATTCATTTATCTTTTTTTTTTTAAAGACAAGGTCAGAAATATATCCCATCCTGGCCTTAAGCTTGAAAGCCTCATGCCTCAGCCTCCCTCGTGGTATGATTACTCCACTGATTCCCTTCCTCTTTCCATCTAGTTCCTCTTCTAGCTTCATGTGTGCCTTGTCCATCTGTCTGTCCTTCCTTCCTTCCGTATTTACTTTTAATGACCCAGTGAGTTTCCTTATTGTTCCTTACAGAGTCCTGAGTAAGGAGTTATTTACAGGAGCTTGGATGCCTTACCAGTGCCTTTGCCACTGAAGTAACTATCATTACCAGCTACCATTACCTACATATAGGCCCTGAAGAATGGGCTCAATGTCCCCTCCTCTGCAAGAAAGGCTCTGCGCAGGAATTCACAGTTGCTGTGCAGTCAAGAGACACAGACAGCACAGCAGCCCACTCCCTTTATGCTCCATTCTTGCCTTCTCTCCACCCTGTCTTCCACTATGTCCCCAGAGGCCTGGGGGTGTTGGGATGTCTCATTCATTGTTTTTACATCCTCTCTGCTGCGTTTTCCACTATGTCCCTGGAGCCGTGGAGGAAGTGTTTGGAGGTCTTGTTTGTGGCTGAGCGGTCAACATCCCTTATACTCAGCACTTTGGACAATTATGAGTGTCTGCAATTACCACTGCCCACTGCAGACAGGAGTTTCTTTCACAAGACCTGATGGTAGCACTAATCCATTAGCATAAACATAATTATATAGGCAGCAACTTCATTTGGCATATCTTGTCCATCTAATAAAATGACAGTAGTCTCCCCACTAGGGCCTGTGACCTCCACAACCAAAATCTTTTGACCAGAATTCAAATACCAATGATGGCTTCTCTCCTGTGATGTGAGCTTCAAATCAAGTAATGAGGCTAACCAACCACTCTCCACTTTTTAATTGCAGGTTAAGAAGCACTATAGTACTTCCATAGGCTGACTATCCAAGCTGGCTTGCTAGGCACGTACATTAGCTGGCTTGCTGTTAGAGTGGGAAGTTGAACATTAAAGAAAAAATAGGGCAAAGACTTATATCCTCAGCTATATGTGGATTGTGTCTGAGGGTGAGGGTGGTGTTGAGGCATGAGGATCACAAGTTCAAGGCCTGCCGGAACTACAGAGTGGATTTAAGGATAGGCTGGGTAATTTAGTTAGAGCCTGTCGATAGATTGATTGATAGACAGACAGACAGACAGACAGACACATGGGTGGATGGATAGATGGATAGATACATAGATACATAGATACATAGATACATAGATTAAAAAAAGAATGCAGGGCTGTAGCTCAGTGGAAGACTTCTTGCTTTGCATATGGCTCTGGGTTTGATGGCCACCACAAAAAGAAAGAAAGGAGAGAGAGAAAGGGAGGGAGGGAGGGAGAGATGGAGGGATGGAAGAAGGCAGGGAGGGGAAGAAAAAAAGGAGTTAGAACAAAAGAAGTCCTCCACTGAAGCTCTTTTTTGACTAAAACCTCACTTCCACATGAGGCTCTGTTAAGTACACATCCACAAAAGTCCAATCCATGGCCTCAAGCCAACCTAAACTCCCACCTCAGCTGCTGCGTTTGGCTGCAGTCTGTTAACAGTGATAGTATCTGCATTAATTTCATGACGAGATTAAAATCTGTTGTTGAAAGAAAAGTTTCAATAAAAACCCTTTCGTCTCGCCAAATTAACACTGATACTCTCTTAGGCCAAGACTTGACCGCAGCTGCAGCCAGATTCAGTGTTGGTTTAATTTGAAATGGTCCTGTGAACAAGTGCACTCAGACAGGATCATGGAAGGCCCACAGGGCACCCTGCTCCCAGAGTGCACTCAGATGGGCTGGCATTAGTGCGGTTTGAAACTGCCCACTTCCTATTTCCATAGGAGGCACTGGTTGGACTTTTGGGCAATGGAAAATATAGCTAGTCAGTTTTGTTGTGATCACAGAGGCAATTGGATTCATTAATAAGCATAACAGGAGTAGATATTCCTAAGCGGCCCAGGATGCCTTTTATAATTTCAAAAAAATTGACAGATGCCTTCCGTCTACAAACTTTTTGAGAAAATAGTTTAGAAAGACAACTTGATGAAGGCGTCAGCACATGATGGAGTCTGGCAACTCTTTCAAGGGGCCTCAAGTGTGGATGCACTCTAACACTGTCCTCTCTCTGTTTTTGCTCTTCGGGTTTTGATTGATCAATAAAGAAAAGCTATTAGGTATCCAGAGTGCCTTCCTAGCAGACACCAACTGACTGAACTGATCCTGGGCCTTGGTGGCTCAAACTGCGCATGCCGGTAGCCTGAGTTCATTTGGAGCGAGCTAAGCAGGCTCCCCCCATGAGGGTACCTCAGCCAGGTGTGCTGGCCTCAGCAAGCCCCTGCTGCTGAGGGAGGTGAAGAGGGCTTGATCCCGTCCATGCTGTTCTCAGCTAGGAGTCCATTGTTAAGACCTGCCTGAAAGCTGGCAAATGACATTCCCTGGTGTGATTGAGTTTTAATGTAAGCGTATAACTGTAGATCAAAGGGAGGAGGACATTTGCGCAGGGGCTCTTAAGGGTTTTAGAACCAGAGCATAAAGGAGATAATTACACTCTATGATTTCAGGTTGTTTCTCCACGTGTCACTCAGGAGCCAGGCTTGTCCTGTAGTTTGGGAAGGGCTCCAAGGGGGGTTCAATCTTTTCAGTATTTCCTATGTACTACCTATAAGGCCATTAAATCTGAGACCAAGGAAGCTAGAATGACAGGCCTTTCCTGATGACGACAACCTTTTCCCTGGAGGAGACAGTCTAGGTTTGTTGTCCATGGACTAGAAACAAAAGGGAGAGAAATGGGACCAGCAATCTGATGGCGTCAAAGCTCTTTCATAAGGCAAACTTGAAAATAATTCGACCCCAGCGAGGAGGACCTTTGACTGTCTGTGTTGACCTACTTTTAAAAACCTGTTTATGTTGAAAACCTTTTAGGGTAGCAAAATCATGCTTCTGACATGGAAACTGCCCTTCACATTTTACAGCTTCAGAAGAATGACAGAGCTTCAGCCATCCGATATGCTTCCCCTTGGTGCCGTGGCCACCCAGAACAGACCCCCATGTTCTTACTGTGGCTTCCTTTAGCCTGAATTTCTGGAAATTTCCTTTTGTAATTAACTGATGTTTTAGCCCACATGCTATCAAACACATTCTGCTGTATCCCCACTCTCTGTATACATCTAGTTGTCCTTATGAAATTTATTTTTAAACTATAATCTTCATTGCAATCAGAATACAAGAAAAAAGTTTAGCTCAAGTATTTATAAACCCAAGAGCAAAAATATGAAACATTTACCCTAATTTCAATAATTAAAAGATAATTTTGTCACTTAACTTTGTGTAGCTAAACTAAGTTGGGAGTCATAAAGGACTCCACAGGCTGCTGAGCATGGACTGTGCCACTCTGCTGTACCCAGAACTGTGCTGGAGTAGCATGTGGTTCTGGTGAGGAGAGGGCATTGGCTCTGTTGCTAATGTCTAGGCAGAGGTGTCAGGTCACGGTTGGAGGTAATGTGGGCAGGTATGCAGTAAATTTGTGCTGTCTGAAACATGGGCTGCCAGTCTTGTTCCCTAGGGGAGATTTAGGGAACCAGCTAGGGCGTTGGGGAAAGCATCTTGATTTTTTTTTTTTACTAGTCTCAGTCCCTCCTCAGCACCAACTAAGTCAGAATCCACAAGACTAAATGTATAGCTTCGTTCGGTAAGTGTTGAGATCTTGATGCCTGCTGACTGGCCCCACTGAACTGGAATCAGGTTACCTTCTGTAGGTAGGGAAGGGAAGTGGCCTGGAGGCTCATAATCTCATCAGTGTTTAATGGGAGATGAAACAGGGAGAGAGTGAGTTGCACCTTGCACTGCTCCCTCTGGGCATGGAGCCATGAGCATTTAAAAACACGAGCATTTCACTTGTGTGTAGCCGCATGGAAATGTGCTCTATCTGGGAGACTGATACCCAGTGTCCCTCTTAAGGCATACCGTCATGTTTGGTAGGTGTGACTTGCAGTGACCAAATTCACAGTCATTGCAAGTAAAGGCAAAACAAACCAACAAAGAGAAACATGAACATTGTTTATGTTTTAAAAATTCACATTTCACCAGTTTATTCTATTTTTTTATTAGTCTGAATTAATGCAATTTTACTTTAAGTCATTGTCTAAGCTTAGAAGATTTTTAAGGGTAGGTAGAATAAGGCAGTTTGAATCTAAAACCTTGCATTATGATTTTCTGGGCTTTTAGCTGCACACAGCACTCTCTCTTTGTCTCTCTCTCTCTCTCTCTGTCTCTCTCTCTCTCTCTCTCTCTCTCTCTCTCTCTCTCTCTCTCTCTCTCTCTCTCTCAAGAGAATTCAACCCAAGAACAGGCAGAAGACAGCATTTCCCTCCATTCCTGGAAGGTCAATCCTCTTACAAAAACAGTTTTAAAATCACATGTCATATACATAAGCTGAGTATATTTGAGGAATCATCAGAAGAAAAAGCTAACGGCTATAGGCTTCAGCAGCTACAGGGTGAGTTTTCAGCATTTCTGAATGTTACAGGTGCAGGCCCCCCCTCCTTGTCTGACACTGCCCTCACCACTGCACATGACTGACTACATAAGTGCCAGCATGTAAGGTGTTTTGATACCTTGTATGTCTGACATAAACTAATGATGTAGACTGCTAAACATGGTGACATGATTAAACAGGATGCTAATTAGTGACTCCTGGAAGGGTCTTGATCCTTCCCTTTAGCAGCCTTTGTCATGTAGTGTGCAAAGAGATGGCCATTCTCGGTGTAGCTTCTAGTAATGGTGATGGAAAAACACGGAAACTTCTGGCAAGGCCCAGAGGCTTCATCTTCTCCTGACTGGTCCAAAACTTGGTCTCTGTGGGTAGGAAGATGGCAATTTTCCTGAGGGCAGTAATCATTTGTACTATTACGTAGTTGTCACGTATTGATGATCCCATTTCAATCAAACAGATCTCATCCAGAGAGCTTTTGATGGGAGGAGTTTTTGGGAGGGTTTAGGAAGGCTAAATCTGTGAGACATGGCTTCCATCTGGAATGCATTAGCTACAGAGATTTATTAGCCAGAGTGCCTCTGCATAATGTTCCATGGAAAGCAGCCTCTGCATCTCATTTCCAGTGTGATGTCTATATGAGGAGTGACCGTTGAAATACCATAGGTGACAATCAAGTTTGTTATAAAAACAGTAGATGCCCAGAATTTTCATGGCGGCTATTTGAAATCCCTCATGAGGGCTGCTAAGCAGGTAGTTGATTTGTTGGCAAATGATAAAACTGTAGGAATGGCAACATGCATGTAATCGTGAGACAGGATTCTCTGCCCTTTAGGCAGAGAAAGACTGTGAGGAAATTTGGGCATTTAGTGTTTTCATTTACCCTATCTCTGGCTAGGATAGTATTAATGAACAGTGATGCCCATGTTCACCTGTGTGGAGAGGTGCAACCCCTTCCTGAAGGAACCACTTTTAAGAGCCTGTTTTGTTGATCAATAAGCAAGGCAGGGAGAGCTTTATAATGTCTCTCGTTAGACGGCCTGAGACGGCTTGGTTCTTGGTTGTAATGGGACTAATAGAAATTAGAAATTAGATGGTGTTGGAATCCCAGCTTCGTTCATCCCTGTGTGGAAGGAAAGCAGAGAAAACTAGGAGGTGAGGTTGAACTGAGCTGTGGGAATCAGGAGCAGAGGACAACGGCCTCCATGTTCTTTGTAAACCTTGTTGTCATCTGCCAACATTAAGGTAACCAAATGAAAGCAAATATGTCCCACAAAAGCCCTTTGTACCATCAGAAGGGAGCAATGGTATAAGGCACCTTCCCTCCCCTGTTGTATCATCCTAAAACTGAGGTGCAAAGAATTAACGGTGGGTAGAAGAACAGTTACCCTCCAAATACTTATTTGTGAATTTAGGTCATATTACAATGCACGGTTGTGTTGTTCCCTCTCAACATAGGGAAAAAAAAGTGTCCTGTATCCTGGATACAAGTTCAATACTGAATTGTTTTCCAAGGGTTACAGAGAATCGCTGGAGATCAGCGGTTTTCTTGTGCCCTCTGGCTGGGTTTTTGTGCCTTGGGACAGTTTGTGCCAAGCTGGAGGATTGGGAGAGGTGTGGCAGCCATACACACATGATAGACGTGGAAAAGAGGGTTTGGGCTTTTCACTTTCTAGGTGAGTAACAAGAGAGTCCTAAACTTGATGCTTCTGCATCTTCTGCATCCACTGTGTGTGTGTGTGTGTGTGTGTGTGTGTGTGTGTGTGTGTTGTGCGCTATAAATGACACAGCTGAGCATAGCCTTCTGCTACAGAGGGCACAGTCCCAGACACCCATTTGTAGGCAGCTTTTGTTGAATGCAATACATTTGAAGATATTCAGTTCTTCCACTTCCCACGTGGAAAAGTGATGGAGGGAGGGGTGGTCCACACACAACTGTACCCCACAGATACAGTCTTCCAGACCGCTCACTGCAGCCTTGCTATCGTTACACGGGCATACTGCTTACCTTTGTGAGAACTGTGGGCTGGTCCAGGTGGCCCAGCAGAGGCCACTGTTACTGAGGAAAACACATCAGTGCCTTCACACCTCTTCTTTACAGCAGTCTGGTATTTACCAAGTTCTCCCTGAATTCCGAGTCTTTGGATATGTTCTAGTAAAAACTAAATAAAATAGCAACATAAGCCATGACAAGGTCTCAATGACACATTTGCTGAACTGTTTCTACCTTTAGCGTATGATAGAAAATACATTTTAGGGCACGCCTACTGCCAAAGTTGTTCATCTAAAAAGTTCGAACATTGCAGTAAGACTACCTTTGGCCTGTTGGTTATATAAGTTACTCCAAACTGCTATGAATCCAGATTGCCTCCTGTTTCTTCCCCAGCTGGTACCACTGTTTTGGGGAGTGCTCCTAGCTGGCAGGCAGCAGGAGCAGGCCTGTTCTACTACTACATCCAGTTCCTGTCCAATTGTCTGCTTCCTGGCCTTGTCCAGTTTCTGAAGAGATGCCACAAAACCGCCCCATGTCTATCCTGCCACATTGAACTGAACCCTCTGAAACTCTGAGCCTTGTGTTGTGTCTGACTAAAGCAAGCGTTCACTGATGGCATTTGCGTGAACTCAGTTTTCAACATCTGCTTTGTTTCCACTCATTATGTGTTTACCTTAAAGCAAGTAAAATCCTTAGATAATGTCCCTGTTTCTCAAGGAAATCCTTTGATTCTAATAATGAATTTTTAAAATATTAATCAAGAATTAATTGGCTAATATAGATTTATACACAGAAATATTCCAAAGCCAATTTCAAGCACATCTTATGGGAAGATAATCCATTGTCAATCATGTCACAATCTATGTTGCTTTGATAGTTTTGAATTATTTTCCATGTCCTGCTTTGATTGTAGTTAGTATATTAGCACAGAATTATTGTTAATATGTCTGAGTTCTAGAACTTCTTTTATATGAAGCACACAAAAAGAAATACCATGAAGTCCTGTAAGGAAGGCTCTGTGGACAATTATCAATTTCATTAAATTGAACATAAGTATCTATTACAGTTAAATTGTGTGTGTGTGTGTGTGTGTGTGTGTGTGTGTGTGTGTGTGTGTGTGTTAAAGGCCATGTCTGTGTGAGTTGTCCACACGAGCATGAAAGTGAGAAGCCAGGCACCGATGTCAAATGTCTTCCTCTATCAACCCCCACCTTATTTGTGGAAACACGGTCTCTCACCAAACCCGGACCTCATCAATTCCATCTCTACTGTCTAGATTGGCCGACCAATGATCTGCAGGCATCCACTCATCTCTCATCTGCCCAGCAGTGAGGTTAAGGAGATGCCCCACTCTACAAGGCCTGTAAAGTAGGAACTGGGATCCTCATGTTTGAGCAGCCAAGTACTGTACTGACAGCGCCATCTTCCTGGCCCTAGATTTAAATTCCTGAAAAGAGAAACAACATCTCCGTGTTAATTGACATCTCTGAAACACAAACTTAGCATCTTGGACGTAGGTTTCCCTGTTAAAGGCAGTCACAAGGCTGTGTTTTCTGTATCTTTCCAGCATAAATGTTGCCTGGATGCTCTGTGATACATGAAAGAAATGTTGTGCCTGTCATTTCAGTCAATTCAATAATAATTAGGAAAACTGTAAAAAGAATGAGAGAGGGACTGGGGAAGGAGAGAGAAACTGGGAATGGGGGGGCACCCAGCCTATTGATTTGTGACATGATAGTTTCCTGGGCACCAGTGAGGTGAGAAAACTATAAAATATGATACAAGCATAAGGTCTTCTTATTGATTATTGATTCCTTAAGAATGTCTGAAGATTTAGTTAATTGAGTATCATAATCCTGGACTGTGTGGTGAAAATGATCAACAAACATATTCCTGTGTGGATACTCAAATTCAATGTCACCTCAAAGTCACGTCATGGAGCAATCAAGAAAATCAGCTTATCTCTGACTTATTTGTAAACATGAATAATAATTATATTTTATCATGTTGCTGGAATGATCAGAGGCATCGTTGTAAAGGCGATACATAAAATTCAATTATTTTCCACTTTGTGAACTTGGCCCACCCCTCTCACAGCCTCATCTCACTGTATCCTCAAGTAAAACATTGCACATCTCTCACTTTAAATATCACCGACTCCATAAACCTCCCCTTCGCATGAGCCAAGCTCCTTTCTTTTCCCTGTTTCCTTAACATACAATGTTTCATTTTAATGATAAGTTTGCTCCCCACTATAGCTGTTGGAACTGTAGATTGTTTAAGGATAGAGATTATTTCTGCCTGGTGCCCATTATAGTACCTGGCATATACTACTGGTTCAGTAATCACTGCACAAAAGGTCACTATAGCCCCTCCTTGCAGAGATTGTATAATAATATCAAAGATGTGACATTCCACCAAATGATAAGGGTCTTATAACAGGTGTAGGTGTACATGAACACAGCCTTTAGGCATACTGTTATGTATTGTCTTATCAGTGACATTGACATCAAGAACAAAGGGGGATGGGGTGGTTGTCTGTCTCATATGATCAAGAAAAGTTTTGATAAGTGTTTCCTGTTCTGAGGGAGAAATCAGACCCTAATGGCCATTGGAGAAGAGTTTCAGCAAATGGTGACATTTGGCTAGGATTTATGCTCCCTGTGTGGCTTTTTGTCTGAAGCAGAACCATTGCCATGCTTATCCTAACCGAGATTCCAGGTGTCAGCCTGAGATCTGAGCTTCCTTCGCAAATCTAGTGGTAAGGTACGTCATGCGACCTTTATAGAAGCATTTCATTGCCTTGAGCCTTAAGACTAGGGCTTGAAGGAAATGAGGGTCCTTCTCTTAAGGTTTCTTCCAGCTGATTTGGGATTAATATTACCTTTGTAGGGGCCAAAATAAAATTGGGGAAATGGTTAAACAAGCTAGGAATAGCATTTGTGGTCCACTTGCTAAATGCTGAGTAATTCCAGGCTTAACTAGAGTCCTGTATGGGACAGTCTGAAATGCTGGACCAATTGGGACTAGACGCTTTCTTTGAAAGCATCCTGGGAGCTGTCTTGCTCTGATGAGGAACAGCAATTGAAGCACTTGGTCCTAGAACATGAAGGATGCAGAATGTCAGTGTCCGGCATGCTGAGAGAAATGAATCCTGTCAGGTCTGACCCAATGTCAGTGTTGGATTCTTTTGTTCTGAAAGCATACAATTTCTCTCAAGCATTATACAGTCCTAAAATTATGAATGTATAAGGTGTGCATGATGTACAGAGCAGTTAAGGCTGATTTTCTGCTCTTAGTATGAGCAGAAAAAAGGCATCTGTAAATCTTCATTCATGCCATATGAGGAATGGCATTTAATAGTAATTCATAGGGGTTCTGTAGCCAACAAGAAGCACTGTCTATGCCTAGACATTCATGTCTCAGCCAGTCTCAGAGCTAGTCCCATATAGTTTCTACCATGGACAGAATTCTGCCTTAAAAAGGGCAAGCTTGGATGTATACAGAGTTGACGCCCAAACTCTGCCAAGACAGGGTAAGCAAGTCCTCAATAGTTCCTGCCTCACAAATATGTCGGTCAGATATATTGGGCCAGAAGGCTGAAGGTGATGCTCCAACATTATAGAGCGTTTTGGGTGACTATTTAGGTAACAAACTGTCTCTGTCATCTTCTCATTTGGAAAGCTGCTAACCTGCACTCCCGGCATACTCAGGTAATCAAGTGTATTCCTTCTCAAGTCTCTGATGGGGTTGAAGACCAGGTAGTTTAGTTTTACAATGAAGCTTAGTTGTTTAGGGGTTAAGATATTTTTAGGTCAGATAGATGTTTTAAGTTGATAATGACAAGATGTGATGGAGATTGATTTACATTCAGAATTTTAGAACCACCAAGATAGGAAAGATGTTTTCTTCAAGGCTGTCAAATACAAATAGCCAAAACACTAAGAATGTAACATTTATATAATTCCTGATTGTATCATGGTTCTTCTTGCTATAGGTAGTTTACTGTATATATGTGTAATAATATAAATGTATATGTAAAAAATAAAAAAATATTTAATTAAAAAAAAACAGACTAGGGCTTGAGATACACCCTGCATCATGATAGTTGCTACTCTTCCTGGCTCACCTCTGGCTGCCTTTTTCTGGGCATAGAGATGATTGAATTGACTTCCTTTGTCAAGTCTGGTAGGGGTGCATAACTATCCCTAGCCATGTGATCTGAAGTGATCTGATGCTAACACATTTGTAACAAGTTGCTGTGCAGTTCTTCCATTTTCCACAGCAAAAGTGTGTCTTCCCTGCAGCCTGATCCCTAGAGGGAGTCATCAGGGAGCAGAGGACCCACTGGCCCATCCTGGACTTAAGGATACAGGAGCAAGAAGCTACCAATTTTTAAGACCACTTACAAATCAGGGCCGTTTGTTGCTATAGATCTCCCAGCCTAAGGCCCCAGTGATGACTAGGGGAGGAATGGGTGTTGGAACCCATAATGGCCATGACTTATGCTCCACATTTAAAACCTGGCCTAACATACTCCTGGCAGCCTGGCCTTGTACTGTTTGTTGTATATCTGAATTTTCATTGATGATACCATTGATTATTTCCTTGAGCCAGCATAAGGATAAAATGAGGTCCTGCATGCAACCTTGTTAAAAAAAAAACCTGACAGACAGTATGTATGTAACCCGTGAAAAATCTGTTATTCCAGTTTTACCATTATGTGACTTAAAGATTCCATCATCTTTCTGCTCTTCTTCACGTGGCCATGGAGACACACTGAAAAGGGTAGCAATGGAAAGAGCAAAGGAAACAACGTATGAGCTCTGGCTCTTACTGGGAAACGGACATGTCTCAGAGGTAGAACATAGCATCTCAGTCAGCCCCTGCCCAGGAGAGGCCAGCCCCATTTCACAGCCGTAGTGGTCCCTTTTAAGACACCATCGTACACCCAGGAATGTTTGCCTGCTTCATCTAGCATAAGGAAATTATGGATATTTTTTGGTCCTACCTTAGATCTTGCAAATTTATGTCATGCTTTGTGTCTTTAAAGCTTTCGAGCAAATATTAAATGGATGATACAGTAAGGGCAATGGCTCATTTGGAATATTTACAAGAAAACCCCCATAGAATGAGCATAATGAGAAAAATAATGAAGCAGTAATTATAATTCTCAAGGCTAATAATTTTAATAATAATTTATACTTAAACAGCTCTACACAGAAAGAGATTTCCAAGGTTTATAAATATTAAGTAATCTGCATATGTTATATGGTTCCTAGAACATTCCTAGCACCATTTGGTGTTATTGATCTCATTTTACAGAGAGATAAACTAAGGCAAAGTAATCCTGCCTGGAGTCAAGAACCCTTGGCAAAAGATTCTTGTCTCAAATACGTGCATTCCAAAGCAAGGCAGGACTACATAGAGGGTAGTAATTGATACTTTTATTCTCAGTCTGCTCAGGTATTAAATTGTGCGGCACTGACTGATTAAGAGACTAGAAGGCTATGTGAAAATCAGTTGCAATGGCGGTGGCAGGTCTTCATGGCATGTGAGCTGTCCTCAGTTAAGTAGGATGGAAGCCTCATGTTGGATTCTTGGCATGACATACCCAGAGGTCATCACTGTATGTGCCCTTTTCCTCCCCACAAGGGAAACCAGAGCCCATAAAAAAGCTGCAGTCCCTGCTTGGTTTATATAAGGCTTTTTTTTTTTCAGTTCCATTGTGCTCATTCACACATGATATCCCAAAACAGTGAAGCAAAATGAGGGATATTATATCTGTCACACATGAGGGAACTGCAGTTATGGATTCACTTAATGCATTCATTGCTTCTTGGGCTCCAGAATCCCCTGGGCAGTGCCACAAATCTACATGTTGGCCCCCAGTTCCATATTCTCTGTGGGTCTCTCTAGTGAAGCCAGCATGTGTATCAAAGGTTCATTACTATTGTTGTTAATTTTTTTTTTTTTTTTACTTTTATAGCTCAAGTGAATTGGCCTTAACTCATAGTAACAGTAAGGGCTGCACTGCCCAAGTACATTACGGCTAATCTATTGTTGAAATGGCTCGCTCCCGGCCACACAGTGAGTGTCGAGGCCCTGCCTTCTGAATTAATACCATTGCATCGGTCATAGCGCCAGCCCTCAGCAAAGAGCCTAAAGTCGCCGCTCCTTTGGAGAGTTTTGTAGGATATCTGCCCCACCTGTGTTTTCCAAATTCTACTGGAGATTGATTACTCTGGTCCGAGGATCTCATATCAGAGTAATGGTGAAGTTTCCAGCGACTTATTCTACAAACATTTCTTGCTCATGGTTCTGGCTGGAGGTGTGCAGAGCATATGCCTTCTTCTCCAGTCATTCCTGGGGATGGTTCCGGCATATTCCCATCATGGGCTTTATTTGAGAGGGGCCAGGAGCTGTTTGAGTCTTCCCATACATCATCTAACAGAAAGCCTTCGTTCAGAGACTCACTTGGTCCTACGTGGCAGGGTCAGGACTTGCACTTACCTGAACCTCCATACTTATAGACCCAGGTCACGACACACAGACAACACTCAGTTCTCACTGCTCTCACGGCTGCCTCGTTGTCCTCATCATTACCATCGTGTTCCTCTTGTCTTTCCTTTGCCTGTGTGAAGGGATTCAGCTTTGGTGCACCGAAGAAGTGGTGTCTATTTTCAGACACTGTTAACCTGACCACAGGCTCTTTATGGCTGCATGATCAATAGCCAGGAGATATATAGGAGAGACCATCATACTTTCTGTCTCATAAACAATCCATGATGACGGGGCCCATTTTGATTTGTCTGAAGTATTCGTCTTGTACACAATAGATGCTCAATAAATGTAAGTAGATGAAGTCTTTAGTTCTGTAAAATCAAACCTTTCCCATGTGGTTATACTTAAGAAGTTTGTATGTTTGTACATTTCCTATATGTTTTCAGAGTGAAAGAATATGAAATATAACTATTGTATTTAAGCAGGTATAGGAAGGACATCACTCACATGCATGTGAGTAATTTTAAAATGAGATGATATGATATATTTATTCATTCATGATTTTTACAGTTCTTGGTGTTAGCATTGGCTTTATTGAGCAATTAGTGTGTACCAGACACTCTATATATTTATCTTATTATTAATATTGTTAATAAACCTCTCTATATTATTATCCTTTTTTAGATTTTTTTTTAAGACATGGTTTCTCTGTTCAGCTCTGGCTGTCCTGGAACTTGCTCTGTAGACCAGCCTGGCCTTGAACTCAGAGATCTACCTATCTCTGCCCTCTGAGTGCTGGGATTAAAGGCGTGTACCACCACCACCACCTGGCTATTATTATCTTGTTTAAGTCTCTTACACAAAAAATATCTATTGTTTCCATTCCTGTTTTCTAGATGAAGAATCAGAAGCTTAGGAGGTTACATAAGTTGTCCCGTGTGCTATTGCTTGTGAGTAGTACAGGATATAATATGCTTTACCTCTGAAAAAAAAAAAACCTATTGATATGTCATGTATCCACTAAGTCAGTGAATGGTTTTGAAAATAGGATCTGAGTAGTGAAGACATGAGTTCATCCATAAAGCAAATAAATAAGAAACTCAAATGTAATGAATACATTCTAGGAGTTTCTAGAACAGGCCAGAGAAGGGAAGAAACTAACTCCAGACATTTTAGACCACGCGGGAGGCATAACAGTTTGGGAAACCATGAAATGAGCCATGGCCCATCTTAAGAATTTGAAGCCTTGTGGGGAGATTAGAAGTCAGGTCTATGGGGAGCCCCCAAACCAGGATCATTCTGCTGTGGTACCATAGTTCCTAGCTAGAGTTTCAAATTCTAGTGTTAACATCAACACCACACACACACACACACACACACAAACATAGACAGGCATACCACACACACACACACATCATTCACACACAGACACAGACACACCACACACACACAATACACATATACATACCACATACACACACCATACACACATATGTACCACACACACCATACATACATATGTACCACACACACATACACATACACAGCCACACACACATACACACAAACACATACAGAGACACACATGTGCAAACATACACACACAGACACACCACACACTACACACATACCCGCATATGCACACCACACACACCACACAGACAGATACATCACACACGCACACATACACGCACACTAAACATACAAAGACACACTACACACTCACACACCATATACATAGACACACAGACACACACATGTACTATACACACACACACACATACCACATACAGAGACACCATACACACACCATACATACATACACACACACACATACACACAAACACATACAGAGACACACATGTGCAAACATACACATATAGACACACCACACACTACACACATACCTGCATATGCACACCCCACACACCACACAGACAGATACATCACACACGCACACATACACACACACTAAACACACAAAGACACACTACACACTCACACACCATATACATAGACACACAGACACACACATGTACTATACACACACACACACACATACCACATACAGAGACACCATACACACACCATACATACATACACACACACACATACACAAACACATACAGAGACACACATGTGCAAACATACACATATAGACACACCACACACTACACACATACCCACATATGCACACCCCACACACCACACAGACAGATACATCACACACGCACACATACACACACACTAAACACACAAAGACACACTACACACTCACACACCATATACATAGACACACAGACACACACGTACTACACACACACACACCACATACAGAGACACAATACACACACCATACATACATACATACACACACACACACACACACACACACACACACACACACCATCACCATCACCACCACTACCACCATCACCACCACCACCACCACACCAGAGAAGAAACAGAGGATGATTAGTGATTCTTTTTTTCTAACCTCTTAGCAAATAGTCCATAGAAACCACCTCCAGTGCAGTTATCAAAATAAACGTGTGTGCCTTGTTCACCTAGCAGTTGCAGGCATCCTGAAAAGGTGGGAAGGGCATGGATGGTTACAAAGGGAACCCTCAGGCAGAAGTTTCAGGTCTTCAGCGCAGTGCATCTGCTAATTGAAGTGCTTGTTCTGTTGTTTCTCTGTTACGGAATCCCTCTGGGAGTTGAAATCGTCCTAGTGCTCATAAAATTGTTCCATGGTTTGAATGGACCTTGAGGCCAAGAGCAGGCTAGTGTAACTGGTTGCTCTGGGGATGGGCTGACTGGCGTGTGCTCAGCATCCCAGTTTGAACAAGGAGGGATTGGTGGATTGAAATAGTCAAATTTTACATTTGGACTTCGTATGCATGCCAGTTCAGAAGCACCTTTCCCTTTTGATGTGTACATAGGGAAGGCCTGGTTCTAACACTGTGTAAATTGGCAAAAGAGCTGTCTTTCTCTCTTTAGGGGGAGAGTAGATAGAAAACAGTCTAGTTTTAATTAAAGCTGATGTCCTGTTGATGATCATTTAAAGGCTAAAGCACCACCGTCTGGAGGAGACAGTCCGCTGACTCATATTTTACGTGAGCTGTTACGGAACTCACTTTAGACGTGAGGTTCTAACCACTCACCTTGGAGCCATTGAAAGTAAATCTGGAAAGCAGTGTGTGTGTGTGTGTGTGTGTGTGTGTGTGTGTGTGTGTGTGTGTGTGTGTGTGTGTCCAGTCTGTCCTGCTTTGTTCTCAGGGGAGCTGAATACCTGCAAACCTTCCTGGAAATCCCACTGCCAAGGATGCTTTGCTATTGTCTAGGCAGAGGCCGCGGCCCTTTGTATGCGACAGCAGTGACTTCGTTAATATAAGTAGCGTGGAGCATGAGACTGTGAGGCCTCAGAATCAATAAGGAGCCTTTAGATTTAAAACTAATGATTTTCTGTGTTCAGCAAAAGTCAAAATCTCTCAAAGTTGCCATTGCCGGCTCTGATTCCTCCCCCGAGAGTGAGGGAAGGTGATAAATCATGAAGCTTGCAAGGCAAATAAAATGCACGTCACAAGACACTTGAACTGGGCGGGAGATGGATCATGTGAGCCCTAAACATCTTAATTATTTCAGCCTTGGATTGAACAAATCCCCCACATAGACTGAAGGAGCAGGGACGGTAACAGTCGCAGACACGCCATCGGACCCGGTCATTCCGACCCCCAAGAACATAAAGCAACCCATCCAGGAACTCGAGAGTAGCTGTTTCCTCCCAGCAGAATTTTAAGCAGTTGAAATGGATGACGTCAAATGTTTTTGAATGTTTCTATAAACTGCTGTTGAATGTACATAAAATTTCACCAGACTCTCTGATTTAAAGCCCTAGAGAAAGGCCACCAGGCTCGTATGGAAATTAGTTCAGCATAATTTATTCATGAAAGGCAGAAAAGCCGAATTAATAAATACATGAGTATGTAAACTTATAACTGCATAAAGATGTGTAGAAAAAAAATGAGAGCCAAGCTTTGTTAATAAGGCCCCTCAAGGTGTGGTCACTTGGTCCTTTTTGGCAAACAGTTTTGTCTTCTGTTTTGAAAGCTAATATGAAATAAATAATAAGGTAAGAAGTGTATTTATTTTTAGAGGGTCTTTTTTTTTCTGCAAAAATATAGACCTGCCTTGTGGATGATGTTCTATGAGAATCAATCCCAGAGAATTATTTTTTAAAATATTAATGAAAGCACTAATTCCACAGCTTTAAGAGTCTGCTTCTCAGTGGGTTTAACTCATACCCTGTCTGGACTCTGTTCTGAGAACTTTCTTGCCAAGTATTGTCCTACGTATGAGGTCTCGCTTTACTAAGTGAGTGGCCACAAATTTCCCTCTCATCCTTAGCTTCGCCTTGCTATCAGAATCCATATCAACGCCATCAGCCCCATGAAGCACTGATTGAGCAAGTAGAGATTTATGCAGCAGGAGCCAGAGCAAAGTGCACACTGCTCAAAGGCTGGCTTGCCCTGGACTGGGCATGTCCGCATAAAGCTTTCTTTCATGTTGGATTCCGAATGTCCTGACCACAGAGAACACTGGGCTAGAATCTGCAAACCTCGTCGGCACAGGTATTATCTAGCAATCCGAGCAACAAACACCTCAGCTCATCATTCCTACAGTTCTTACCAATTTCTCTGAATATATACCAAGGGGACCTAGCACTGCTGTGTTTATTACCATGGACTGCATTTTAGTAATTAAAAACCTGCCTGAAACTCTGTTCTAGAAAACATTAATCTGTGGTAAGCTTCACCCATGATCAAGGGCTGAAGACCAAAACAAACATGTAAACCTTTTAAAATTAATCTTCATCAATAATTATAATTCGTATGAGATATACTCATCACCAGATGCTTGCTTGTAGTAACATCCACAATCAATAAAGACAAACTTTTATTTAAAAGCTGCTACACACTAATTGGGTGCTGATCATAATGTGCTTTATAATCATGAACATACTCAATTCCTGTGTCAACTCTGTGGTGTGTAGGTACACTTGCATCCATTTTATAGGTACTGAAAATGAGAAGCCAAGGGATACATAACTTATGCAAAATCTCAGAACAAAATATTAAAAGCTGGCCCTGATATTGTAGATAGATTTTTATGGTTTTTTGAGCTTAGTGTTTTAATTTTGGTCCTAGAATGTAGTTATCCTGCAATAAGAGGTAAAGGGTCCTCTTCATACCATGGGTCCTCAAGGCTGAGAACTTTTAGAAGAAGCAGTTGCCAGCCCTTGATGCAGTGTATTCTTTCCTGTTTTTAAACAGTCACATGTAGCTAGAGAGAGCCTATGCTGCTCTTGCAAAGAACCCAAGCTTGTTTTCCAACATCTACATTTGGCAGTTCACAACTACCTGTATCTCCAGCTCTGGGGGATCCCGTGCCCTATTCTAGACTCTGTGGGTGCATGCACTTATTTACATATGCCCCCAACACAGATGCATATATACACATAAACAAAACAAAGTATGTCTTAACAAACAATCAGAGCCCCTCTTTCCATACATTTCACACGTGTGTGGTCATCTGGCTTTACCAAAATGACAACATAAAAATTAAATGCATAAGCGAAAAATAACAGGGGATCTGATTGTTTTGCATTTAAAAATGTCACTCCAAAATTTAGTGGTGTGAAAAAAGCAGCACCATTTATTTTCATCAGAGTTTGAAGCTGAGGGAGGTTTAGCAGAAATGGCTTTCTCTCTTAGCATAAACCAGGCAGCTCAAATGCGTGGGCTTTCAGTTAGCTGTAACCCATGCCCACCTAATGCCAGTGTCAGAGCTGTCTATCTGCCTGAGTTTCCTCTAGCACCATTACTCATCATTACTGCAACATTTACCTTCATGGGGGCTGCTTGGTGTCCTTGACGCATGGGGACCAGAGAACCAGAGATCCAGAGAAAAGAGCTAGTTGGAGAAACCTTCAGAAGTCATGTAGTGTCCTTGCCACATACTCCTTGGGCTGTAGCAGTCATAGAATTCTTCCCAGGTCCAGGGGAAGTATATGGGTCCTGGACATCCTAGCATCACTTTGAAGATACGTACCTAGCATCGGTATGTTAGTCTTACCATCTCTGGGCAGGGATTCTCCCATAGTTCTTAGTTTCCTAAGCATTTAGGAATACCAATCCAAACAAGTGTTTTTGTTGAAACATCCCTTGCTATAAGAAATGGGATCTTAAAACACAACTGTAGGGAGATCAATGTCCAAGGAATCGAGTTTTTCCAGGAAACCAACTCCCATATTAGATAGAAATAATGAGAGAGAGAGAGAGAGAGAGAGAGAGAGAGAGAGAGAGAGAGAGAGAGAGAGAGAGAGAGAGCTTTTTAAATTTAATTCTAGCCTTGCTTCTATTTCATAGTAAAAAAAAATCTTCCGAGGTGGGAATTCCCCAAACATATGTAAGGTGGTTCATTTAGGCTGATCACATCCCCAACAGTTGCCTAAGGATCCTATGCCAGATGCTATCGTTCTAGCTCCCATCAAAGAGCTGTGCTGTGCGATGCTCATTATTTAGTAGGAGAACAAGAGAAGAAAACTTTCAGGAAGTTTCCTCCCCATGGATACCAGTTGAAGGTAATCAGACACCTTGGAGGAAATATGGCAATTGTTTTTTTAAGATAGGTCCTAACTGAAAACTCAAATACTAGCACAGTACCTGTGGGATGTGTTCCACTGTATCTGTGAAGACGATAAGAGCAATCTCTGCCATTTTTTGGGATAAGGTAGCTATGGATGTCCTCTTGTCTCTTTGTAACGAAAGCACCATGCAAAGGAAGTAGCTTCTCTGGACCAGTAACCAAACTTAGGCTTGCTTTATCATTTCCAAAATAGTTTCACATCCCTGCCCATAGCACATCTTTCATGGGATTTTTCATATGGGACCTCGAGAGCCAAGTCGCATTCGTGGAAGAACTGGGCAGTGATCTCATGACCACTCATCATATGTACCTCTCTGTTCCCAGCATTAAGCCACAGCAAACAGCTTCTGATAAAGCTGTATACGGCTGAGCCAATGTGATCGATAAGAGAAAGCTGGGACTGGCAGGTGGTAAACCCAGGGATTCTTTGTTTTGGCTTTGAGATTCATCATCACCCTCTAACTAGACACAACTCCTAGTGTAAGGAAGGGAAGACCAAGCTGCCCCCAAAAACTATGACTCAAAACTTACCCTGCCTACAACAAGAGGGGCAGGGATAAAAATAAAGCAGAGATTGAGTGAATGTCCAACCAATGCCTGGCCCAACCCTAGACCCACCCCATGGGAGAGAGCCAACCTCTGACACTATTAATGATACTCTGCTATGCTTGCAGATGGGAGCCTGGCATGGCTGTCCTCTGAGTGGCTCCACCTATCCGCTGATGGAAACAGATGCAGAGACCCACTGCCAAACAATGGCTGGGGTGCAGGGAGTCTTGTGGAGGAGTGAGGGAAAGATAGAGAGACTCAGAGGGAACAGGAGCTCCACAAGAAGACCAACAGAGCCAACTAACCAGGGCCCAGGGGGCACTGTGGGGACTGAAGCTCCAACCAAGGACCATGCATGGACTGGACCTAGTCCCCTACAGAGATGTAACTCATGTGGTTACCCTAGTAAAGGGACCAGGAGCTGTCTCTGACAAGGACTCTGTTGCATGCTTTATGATCACTTTCACCTGGCAGGGCTGCCTCGCCAGGCCACAGGGGAAGAGGATGCACTCAGTCCTGATGTGATTTCATATGCTGGGGTGGGTGGGTAGAGGGGGCTCCCCTTCTTTGAGGAGTGGGGGAGATGTGGGAAACAGGGAGGAGAGGACAGAGGGGCCTATGACCTGGATGTAAAATTAATAGTTAATAATAATAAAGATTCATCATCACACCTTGATATGAAATATGAGAAATGATCTATTAGTTTCCAAGATTAACTTTGATGTTGTCTGTGATCTCATGGTACCTCATTGAAAGGACTGTATAGTAGATATTGCCATCCTTATAGAAATCAAATAGGTAGGCAGTAATAAAATTGTAAAATGAATTTTTAATCCAATAGATTTAGAAGAGGGAAGATTTGTCGGTATGCTGTTAATGTTTTAAGCTAGAACTATATGAGAGAGGAACTTCAAAAAGAATTCCTTTTCTTGCTAAGTTGGTAGTAATTTACTGAGCATGTAATATAGTTCCACTTACTGTTTTTACAGACAAGCATACAAGATTCTCACTGGGCATATATTATAATGGGACATGAGAACAAATAAATTATGTGTATGCCTGATGATTAAAAGTACTAGGGAGAAAAAAAAGAACAGGAAGTGCTGGGGCTGAAGGGGATTGCAATTCTAAACTGTTGATCCAGTGGCGTCTCAGTGGGACAGTGGTATTTGAACAAAGATCTTAGGAATAAAGGGAGTGAGTCTGGGAAATCCCAGAAGTCATCTGTGCAGCAGCGTGGAGTCGGGAGGCAGGGTGAGGGGAAGAACTGTCTTAGGTAGGGTTGCTGTTGCTGTGACAAAACACCATCACCAAAAAGCAAGTCAGGGCAGGAGCTCAAGCAGGGCAGGAACATGGAGGCAGGCGCTGATGCAGAGGACATGGAGGGATGCTGCTTACTAGCTTGCTTCCCATGGCTTGCTCAGCCTGCTTTCTTATAGAACCTAGGACCACCAGCCCAGGGATGGCATGACCTGAAATGGACTGGGCGCTCCCTCATTGGATCACTAATTTAGAAAATGCCTTACAGCTGGATTTTATGGAGACATTTCCTCAACAGAGGCTCCTTTTCTCTGATGACTCTAGCTTGGGTCAAGTTCTCACACACACACACACACACACACACACACACACACACACACACACACAGGTTTTGTTTGGTGCTGGGGGCCTTGAAGACTTTTGTAAGGTGTTTAGCTTTTATTGGGAATGAATGAGTGGGGTACCTTTTGGGTGGGTGATTTGAACTAAGGAATTACATGGTTTTAAAAGAAACTTGTAATGTGCATTATATATAAGTCTAAACATCAAACTACAAAACAACAATAAAGTCACCCCCAATTGCCAGCTTGCTAACCAACTTCTGAGCAGACAAGGAACTCCCAGTTTTCCAGCAGTAAGGGTGGCAAGAAACAGTCAGGGTCTGCACAAGTGGATGTGTCGTGGCTCTTCGGCTCTGCTGACCCACTGGGTCAAGGAGGACCCCCAAACAAGTGGGTGCATAGACTCGCTGTTTCCTCCAAGGAACCTGTGAAGAGGCAGGGCTGGCTGTGCATACATCAGACTTGAAGAAAAGAGTCAGCTGAAGTCATGAGATGTGGGGGAAAGCAAAAAAAAAAAAATTCCATGTATTATTAATATGCTTATATTACTTAACTTTCCCAGAGGATTTGAAGAGGCTTATAATAAAGTGTACAGCTAGAATAAAGAGGAAAACCACTTAAAAAGAGTGAAGGCTTAAAGCCACCCAGGCTGTGGTAGACCCCAGAGGAAGTCCCACAGGAAACATGTTTCCTAGATTTTTGCAGAGTGGTATTGGTCAACATAAAAATGTGAAATCAGAGGTAGCCAGCTTTTGTTCAGAAGAAGCAGTCATTGAAAACCATCCTTGCAGACACTCATTTATTTGCTCTCTTCAAGAGTGCGTGGCATTGATTTGTATATCACACTTGTACATTCTCAAGACACAAAGGTGAGCGTGCGCAGGCCCATGCTTGGGTACTTAACTGCTACAAAAGGTAAACCTGCATCCGTGGTTTTAGGAGCCAGTGTGTTGGTTCACTGAGTGTTAATGTCAGGCGGAAGTGTAAGAGTTAGGGAAGGGTTTCTGAAGAGTGTCCCCTGAACTGAAGAAATCTAAAGGAGTAAACAAACTATGGCCCGCTTCAGCAAACGTAGCTTGCAAATAGAGTTTAATTGGAACCATGGCCATGTTTGTTTATTAACATGTCAGTGACTACACTAGTGCTATAGCTGCTGAGCAAAGTGATTGCCACAGCAGCCATATGCCCAATAAATCCGCCACTATTCTCTACCTGGCACATAACAAAAGGTTTGCCAGCCCCACATTCCAGAAAGAGGAAGGGTATGATGTACTGTCTCAGGGGCTGTGAACAGAACATTAAGGCAAGTAAAGGCAGTGGAAGAAACTGGTGAGGTGGGCATGCAAGAATCCATTTACTGGGGCTCTGCGCCTGATTTTAGGAAATTTGAACTTTATCCTAAGCAATGGAAATCCATGAAGGATTTCAACAATGGTGCTTCAGAGTCACACATGAACTTAAGATAATTTGTTCTATACTGTGCAGATTTACAGAGGGCAAGAGTGTTAATAGGAAGGCAACCATTAGGAAGCCAGGAGGGATAATTTAGGCAAAATCTAGTTGACTAATTAAAAGTTGATGATAACATCAGAAAACCAAATACCGCTGATTTGTCATAAGAGACATTACACTACAGTGCTGGAAGATGAGGACTACAGTATGTTCCGTAAAATCAGTCAGGAAACCTCCGTGCACCATTGTATAAAACACAAGGGAAGAGAACACACTAACAGTACCAAAAGTGTCTGACAGCGAGTAGGGAAGGAGAAGGTGTGGGTGGCAGTTGCCTTTAAGCATGCGCAGTTCAGTGCCCTTTGATTGTTACTTTTCTCAGGAGAAAGATAAAGCAAGCTGAGGCTATACTGGGTCATCACCAGGGAAGCTGTGGTCTAATGTGATAAACCCCGAGTAATGAAAAGGAAGGAGTAAGCACAAACTTTGGAGGATACTCACAGCTAATAGATCCTTATGGTCACCAAGGATTTTTTTAATTTATTTATTTTAGATTCATTCCTACTTTATGTGTATGGGTGTTCTGCCTGCACATATGATTGTGCACCACATGAGTTCCTGCTGCCCACAGAGGCCAGAAGAGGGTGTGCGATCTGTTAAAGATAGTTTTTAGCCACCATGTGGGTTCTAAGAAGTGAACCTGGGTCCTTGGGAAGAGCAGTCTGTGCTGTCAACCACTGAGTCGTATCTCTGCCCATGATCTCCAAGGCTTTACAAATCAAGACATGAAATAAAAAGCTAACTTTCCTCTTGTTATGATTGAATTCTTCAACAGCAGGAAATCAGGCATATTGTAAAAGAAACCATAGGGATGGGAGAGGAAGCTTAACTTGGTAATGTGCTTATTGTGCATGAAGGGCGCTAGCAGGCCAGAGCATAGCAAGCAGGGCTCGGGCAGGCCTTGCTCCTTCCCTTCCCTCTCCCTTATAAACCATAGATTACCACCCTAAGCTAGCCACCAATGTCTATGCCCTTATTTGGTCACTCTCTTTTGCCGGACTCATTCCTAAGGCTGATCACCAAGGTCCAAATGTCCAAGTATTGAAGTCCAGCAATCAAAAGCCCCCGTTTGGCTGCCCTTATTAACATGCCCAACCAAAACATACCACTGTATCCTAGCCCACTCTAACACAGACCTTTCCCCCCCCCCTCTTAAAAAAATCACACCTGCAAGGACATTTTCTGCTAAGTTTCTGCCTAGGTCAGAAATCAGCCACTTTTCTTCCCAACTTAATTAAGTGCCTAATCTGGGAAGAGAGCGCCCCAATATGTGTGGGTCCCTTCAATGCGAGCATGAGTTCCATTCCCAAAGCCTTGATAACATGCAAGTATGGTGATACACACTTTTACTCCAGACATAGGCAGACTGAGACAAGGCATAATTCTGGGGCTCTGTGGGCAGCCAGCCTAGCCTTCTTGGTGAGCGCCAAGCAGTAAGTGACCCCATTTTAAAAAAAATAGGGTGGCCAGCACCTGAGGAACAAACAAACAACACCTGAGGTTGTCTTCTGGTCTCCACATGCACAGATACACATGGACACACAAGTGCACCTGCTCGTACATATATGTGAGCACACACACACACACACACACACACACACACACACACACAATTAGAAAAAATAAATCTAAAGTTTTTCATTGCATTAAAACGTGTCTAAATTTTGTCTAAGTTGGTCAACATTTGTGGGATGCTCACTATGTACAAAGCATACTGATGCTACAGCCTTGCTTCTTTAACTAGGGAGAACTAAGGCGCAATGGGTAGTTCCCTTTAGGCTGGCTTTAATTCAAATAATTTGCGACGCCATACACTCCTCTATCCCTCATCTGACTGCCACTGTCTACTCACTTGAGAAATCTTTCCTAGAGGAAAGAAGGTGTTCCCCATCCTGTTCGGAGGAGGGCTGGAGCCAGAGGTAAAGTGATCTGCCCAAGGAGATTCAGGTGGTCCTAGTAAAGGAAAGGAGAATGATGCATGCACTTCTCGTGGAGAAGGCAACAATTTCTCAATGTGCAACTTTATCCTGGCATTCAGCCATCAGATGGGGCATGGACCAGAGGGAAATAAATCCTGCCAGCTGCCTAGATGCCTTCCCAGCTCTATCACCACCTTCATTTAGAGCTGGGAAGCCAGCCTCGGTTGCCACTTGCAAGGCTAACTGGTTTTAGTGAAGACCTAGAAGGCACAGCCGAGATTCCGCTCAAATTGCCATGAGGGTGTAATGACGACGTTTCTGAGCCAGTGTCCTGGGTGCTCTTTGCTTCCTTTCTAATACACTATTGATTTCCATCCAAATATAGACATGGGCTTTCAGAAAAAGAAATCAGCTTGTCAAGACTGGCCATCCAACATAAAGTTTGTACATCAAATAAAAACGCGTTTTTGACACAATAAAATACTTTCCTGCTCATTGTAATTCACTTTATGGCGACTCACTTAATAGCGTAACATATATCATTTATACTGTTATCTTTCGTGCTCTTGAGCTGTAATATTCTTTCAGCGATGACTACTTGTCAGCTCCACTGATCTAGATTTGATTTCATAAATTAACTAGGCCAATTAAGTAGAGAGTTGTCATTAGAATAAGAAGTAGAAGCAAATAAATATTAATCCTCAAGCTTTGAATGTCAGTATTCCAACACAACCTTGATCATACTTGAATGCTACTTAAGTGGTGGTTGTGGGGAGCAACACCGCCACCACTGTCAACTTAGCATTCCTTGGTTTAAGCATCTAGGGGTATTTTCCACCCATATCTGCCTTCCTGGTTTGGGGCAGTTGTGCTTCCTATTTTATCAATGTAAACTGTAGCAACGACACATTCCCACGGTAAGGACTCTGGTGGAGCACTTTGCTCGCCATCTCCACACCCTTGCCTGTGGGGCGTCTATGCTGACATCGGGGCACTGTGTCACAGCTGATAGAGAAGTTTGCCAGATACACGTTTCTGAGTGTCGCTTTAGTCCCTTTGCCACTTGCCTGACAGGAAATAATATTTTCAAATGTAGCCTGTTTGAGAATGGCTCTTTCTAAAACATAAGCCCTCACATAAACGGTTCTTGTTATTAACTTGAGCCGTGCCCTGTGTCTCCTGGAATTAGAAGAACTAACACTGTATACAAATATCCTGTGCATGAGTTCAGTAAAAAACCCTTTGTCTATGAGTTCAATGTAGGAATTTAACAATGCGGACTGCTGGCTTTCCTAGGTCCTAGTCACTGTCTTTTGTCTTTTAGGTGACTTGGTGGTGGGTGGGAGAGACTGTTCCTCTCAGCGCATCTGCACAGGGTCCCCTCGAAGTTCCGGACACATTCAATTGCTGTGGTTAAAGGAACTGCTTCCCAGTCTGCCTCTGACAGTGGCCCAGAAGAAGACATAATCCAGAGAGCACGAAACCACTTGCTCCCTGTGTTTCTGTGTTACCTTTTCTCACCGTTCCTCCATAACTAACTCCGTGCCGCCCAGTGACACACCCACCACCCACACTCACAGGCCTGGGAGTGCCTAGCCTGAGAGATGCTCACCCTGGGCTCCACCTTCCCAGCTTGTTTTGATTAGGAACTTTGCATCTTAAAGCCAGCAAACCAGAGTGTCTTAAGTCTTCCCGACTTTACTTCTTCCTTGCAGCCCTTCAAGCCCCAGTAGCTTTACCATAGTAATAATTTTTCCCTAAGAATTTTAAGCAAGACTTTGCCATTGGACAGCCTTTGAAACAGTTAGCTTTGCCTCACTATTTTTTGTGACTTGCCAAAAATCACAAATAAAAGGGACTATGTCCTCTAATGCTTCTTCTCTGGTCATTATCTTGGAAAATATGCAGCGCCTGGTCCAAGTAGAATGCTCCCCAAACCTTCCTGTTACTTTGAGAATCATTTTAATGAGGCTGGCAGCTGAGCCAAGCTCTCCTGTTGTGTTATTATTTGGGCATGTGGAAGCCCCGGTGATTGATCTGTGTGGGAGAACTGGCAACACTCACATGCCCTCTGGGTAGAGGCAGAGCCTCCAGCAGGAAAAATTAGGGAAAAAGAAAAAAAAGGAGAGGAAATGTTTATCGCCCATCTCCTTGCGTTTTATGGCGGCATGCTGGTGAAGTGGGAGATGGATGTGTATATTCATGGATTTCACACCACTTTAAGCACTAATAACATTAAATCAACCTTAATACTTCATGCCAAATGTGTTCCAAAAGAGGGAATAATGGGAATTTTTGTTGACTTTAGTAAAGTATCAAAAGTTACACTGGAAACACATAAAATGCTACAATGCAGAGGTCACAATTATGCTAATACCATGATAATATAAAATATTAAGTCACCAAAATGACAGGATTTACAACCAAGCATCCTCAGTCCCCAGAAGCCCTGGCTGCAAACTCACTGTAAACACAGCAGCCTGTCCTCCCAAGGAGTCTGATTACAAATTTAAATATGTATATGATTAGAACTCTGCCAGTCTCCCTCCCCTAGAGACAGATGAAGTAAAATTTGATTTATATCATACCTGGAAACCCATTGTGCAGGGTTCACTCTTTTGCAGGATCAGTACGAGGTCTGATGAATTTTGCATTTACTGGGATGCTTTAGGGAAAGCCCGGGATGACTGTTAATGGTCTTGAATGCCTCTGCAGTCTCACGGAGTGGGCGAGGAAGAGCCAGATGTTTGGCAGTGGAGCCTGGCAGACCAAAACCTCTTCTTAGGCTTTTCTTTCTCTCTTCTCCATGTTCTGCATTCAGTGCTGAGGTTGAGCTGCAGTGGAAACACAGAGTCCATGGCTTTTCATTTGATTTGATTTGGTTCTTTTTGAGAATTCTGTACAATGTGGTTTGATCATATTCTCCTCTTCCCTCAACTTCTCACAGAGCTATCTCTCCTTCCCTACCCATCCGGCTTTGTGTCCTCAGTTTCTGCAGCCACCAAGTCAATTTGTGCTGCCCCATATCCTTATGGATGTGCTGGCCTTCCTCGGGAACACGGTCAGTTTCCCATGAGTAACACTCTTAAAGAAAGCTGACTCTCCTATCCATTGTCAACTGTTCCTCAACGGGGGTAAAATCATGCCTAGCTCCCCTCTGTGTCCTGGGGTTTGGATTGTCTTAAACCTGCACAGGTCTTGTGCATGCTGTCACGACAGCTGTGGGTTTCTATGTGTAGTTGCACTGCCATGTCCAGAAGACACTGTTTCTCTGTAGTTATCCACCGCTTCTGGCTCCTAAACTCCTTCAGCCCCCTCTCTCAGCGATCCTTCAGCCTTGTGAGGAGGGGGGATAGTGTAGATGCTCTGCTTAAAGCTGAGAATCCCAGAGTCTGTTATTCTCTGTACCTTGACCAGTTGTGGGTCTACGTGCTGATCACCATCTACTAAAAGAAGAAGCTTCTTTAATGTGGCTCAAGAGATGATTAATATACCAGCATAGTTACAAGTCTGTCTAATACTGTGTTCATTTAGCAGAGCAATAGTAGTTGGTTCTCCCCTAGGGCCTATGCTGTATCTACCCATAGGTTCTTGGCCCACGAATTGTACCAGATATGGGTTTCATCTTGTGGAGTAGGGTTTAAATCCACTCAGAAAGTGATTGGTTGCTCCCATGATGCTCATGCCACTCCTGAGCCAGTGGCCACGTCATGCCAAGCCTGTTGTTATTGTACCTCACAGGGTTCACAGCTGGATAAGACACTGATGGTTACTTTTCCTACTGTAGTGTTTATACTATGAAAACCAGCCAGTAGGCATGAAGCTTCCAGGTCAATACCAGTTTGGTTTCCACATATTCTGTCACTCAAGTCTATGGTATTCAGCAATAGGCTCTTGTTCGCAAGTTCTGCAGGGTAACAAAGAATATTGACAATACTTGGTAGTGTTTGGGAGGGTGAGAGAGGTGGGACCTCACTGCTTCACTGGCCAGCAACTTTAAAGGGCATAACACATTCCTAGCCTTCTTTTTTCCTTTTTTCTTTTTCCTTCCTTCCTTCCTTCCTTCCTTCTTTCCTTTTTTTCTTCCTTCCTTCCTCCCTACCTTCGATCCTGTCTTATCTGTGCTGTCTATTTTTAACCCCATGGTCCCCAGTTGGGGCAGATTATCCCCTTCCAGAATTTCCTAGAGTCAGGAAAGGCAACAATATAATAACCAGGCAAAAAGCCCTTACTATTATCAATTCTAGCCAGATGATTCTAACTTCTATTTCTCTTAACTGTTATAATTATGAAAACAGAAGCCAAGGTAAATACATAATTAGACTGTTAGTATAAATCTGTGCTCTTTAATATTATTCATCTGTTTTATTATGCCAACTGGGGTCCACAAATGCATGTTTGCATGGGGATATATGCTTTTCCTTTTCTTTGCTAAATGCCTAAATATTGCCTGCACAGTAGCTTGCTCTGGTAAATATAATAAATGTGCATATTCTTTGCCCCTCTATGGGTCTGATAGGGACCATCCTCCCTCCCTACTCTCTACCTGCAGAACATAGAGTAGCCTTGCTTCCCAACTGTAAGGCACACTGTTAGGAGGACAGGTTCCTCTCACAAGGATGCTTAGCCAGACCATGGCTTTAACTATATGCCACTGCAGCATCATTAGTGCTAATGTTAAGGATGATGATACAATAAAACCAGTTACCCCTGAAGGAACTCCTAGTCCTGTGTGGTTCCACAAAGCTCTAAAGCCGTGGTTTCAAAGTGTAGCTGGCAGTCCCTGGGGTTTACAGCCAAGTTCTTATAGGAGCTGGCACCATCAAAAGAGCGGTGTGACTCTACGGGCACTTTTCCCACTCAGCCCTCCATTTTGCAAGAACCAATCAATAGTTCTTGATCTCCAATTTTGTGCAAAACTCTCTTTGCACTGAGCCCTGCTGGCGGCCCCCTTCTTTGCCAGCTTCCTCTTTCTGAAACAAAAGGAATGTGTTCTTTCTTTGAACAGGATGGAACTTCTGAACACAATTTATTTTCTTCAATTCATCAAGAATCGGTTAGAGTAAGAGAGTTTCTACAACTTCTGGTGTGACTTAGAGGCTATAGATGTATGGAAAAGGCATTCCCAGCATTGTCAAAATGGTATTTATTTCTAAACAAATGCAGTTCTTTTCCTTCTTTCCTCAGAAGCTTGAGTTGGCTTTTCCCCAAACACAACCTTTTGGATAATAAATTCTTTTTGAAAAGAAGCACAGAGCCCTTTTGATGTTATAAATAGTATACATAGTGGAAGGGAAAAGGCCCTGTAATTGCGGCACAAACCCTGCACAGTATCTGTGGAATAAAGTGGGTCTTATTCTCCACTCAACACTTGGTAACTTCCATTTGAAGATATATTTTAATAAGCCTGGAGAGATTGTTTTTACCTTTATTACCACTAATCTAGCTATATTCCCTGATCTGTAGACGCACATCTATGACTACAGCTAGCAGACATTTAATGATGGTTCAGTCATCTGCTGCTGTCATGTGCTGCTATCATGGCTCTTCTGGGCAGGCCTGCTCTAAGGCAAATTATAGGCTGAGATAAGTTCTGGAAACGAGTATGTTCCCATGTTCCATGGAATTCCTAGAAAATGCCAACGGAGATTTCATTCATATCCTTGCCCCTCACTTCATCCCTCTTCCCTTCCTCTCTTCACCCCATCTTCTTCCCTCCCCATGTCCATTCAAACACACACACACACACACACACACACACACACACACACACACACACACCTTAGAAACATCACTTCTGACCAGTTTCTTCAACACTGTGACCCTTTCCTTCAGGTCCCCTGCTCTGATTTTGGCAGGCAGTAAAAGCCCTGAGAACATAAAGCTCATTTTGTCACTATGGCTGTGAGGCCCAGCACATCAACGTATGTCACTGAGGTGTCAGCCCTTTGCATCATAACTGCAGTTCATTTCTCAGGCTGACAGTGATGCTCCTAGTGAGTAAGGATTAGAACGGGCACACTTCCAGATCATAATTGCATCAGGCGGAAGGGTGAGCAACAGCGTCCCCCCCCCTTTCCCTTGGGAGAGAGAAGGGGTGGGGAAGGAGAGGGACAGTGATGCTGAATTTGGTCGTCTAGTGCCTCATGCGTCCCGTTTATCAAGAGATAATAGGATTAAGCTAAGCTATGGGACTTCTCTGGCTAATGCTGTCTTCAGCAGGGGTCTAATAAGGATAGATATAATTGGGTAAATGGTGAATAAGAACGAAAGAGTACAGAGTATAAGCACAATGCTTAGGAATAAATAATGACAAATTGGATTTTGTCCAACCTCGGCAGACTTGGTTAAAAAATCTCATATCCTACACTGAATTATAAGGGTAGCATATAGGCCTGCCTGCCTTCCGCCTAATTTGACTTCTTTGCTTCTCCCATCAGAAAACATCCTATCAGGTTATCCCAGGTCTATCCACACTGCTCACCCGAAACCAAGAAGGAACATCCAAATGGGGTTAAAGAAACAGAGTAAATTAAGTGCCTAAAAACAAATGTGCTAGAAATTGAAGTTGGTTCCCCTGACCCTTGCCCATTTGCAGAATTTACCCCATTAACAGCTGAAAATTTATTTCCACTTTCTTCACCTCTCTGAGAAGAAAGCAAACATACAACACAGCCCCAAAGGAGTAATTAATTAGATCATTTACTGACATGGACTTGAATAGTTTATTTAAATACAAATCTGTTATTTATTTATTTTACAGCATTATGCAAGAGGTTGAAACTCCTGTTCTCATTTGCACTTAGCAAGAAGCTCTGAAAAAAATATCACAGTGAAGGAAATAAACAAAGAGCCAATGATCAAAGGGCCACGCTGAGAGAGGCATAAAAGAAACTTCACCAGGATGCATGTCACAGTCTTTAAAAAAAAAAAAAAACCAAGGGTGGGTTGAGTTGGGAGGACATGACTGTTTGTTTGCTAGTCCCATGGGCATATCCTAACATGCATAATTGGCTCATTGATAAGATGCCATATGAGAAGGTAGGCAAGGAAATTTGGAGCAAGTAGGATGATAGGTAAGAGACTTCTGATGAATACACAGAGCAGCACAAAGGGTTAAGGTGGCTTTTGAATGTTGGCTGTGGAAAATTCATGAACCCGGAAACAATTAAGAAATAAATAACTGTCCGGCCTTACAGAGACTAAAAGCTATAAAGTCTTTCCCAAAACGAATGACTCTCTGAGAATCTCTTTGAAGGCTAGAAATGAAAATAGGAAATTAGTTAACGGAAGGGGAAATACTGTGTCAAGAACTGAGCCGATCCTTTCTGTAAAAAATAAATAGTGGGAAACTAGGGTAGAAGTACACGTTGTATACCTTCAGATAAGTGAATGGTCCTTAAGTTGCCTAAAGTTTCCAGCCAATGAGATTGTAAGGAAATCCGAAACTCAACAGGCATTCATGTCTCTCAGCCTTATTCCTGGAAGGGTTAAGAAACTGGGGTCACTATAACTCTAGAGCACACACGTGTTTCTCCTCAATCCTGTTATCCTATAGAGCTTAAAGACTAGAGCAGAGGAAGAGCAAGGGAGACGCAGAGGCGGCATGCTCTCTCGCTTTCCTTTCTGCCATCCATTTTTCTATCCTCCTCTTGTTTCTCTCTCCCCCTGTTGTGACTAAGGAATTGTTTTGATAACAGTTTTTTAAAAAATGAAAATATGCCAATCATGCAACAAGAAATATTTTTAAAACTACACAAAGCATTTGAAAAGATAGCAATCAGATGCCAGTTATGAACATAAAGAATGCTGGATTAAAATGCTTGTATCAAGAGGACAAAGAATGACCAAAGCAGAGAAGAGTATCTCAGGCACATGGGTTGACTCTGGAGCCCTATGTTTGTGGGGTTTTAGTACTATTTTTATTTATATGCATCTGTGGATATGTGTCACATGTATGAGCATAACAGCAGAAGCCAGAAAGGAGTTATCAGACACCCCGAAGCTGGAGTAACAGGCAGCTGTAAGCCACTTCATAGTTGTTGACAATTGAACTTTATTCCTCCAGAAGAAAAGCAAGCACTCTTAAACACTGGACCTTCCCTGCAGCCCCATCTGCACGGTTTTGTTGTTGTTGTTTGTTTGTGTACTCTTAAATTATTTTTTATTTTGTTATTATTTATGTCTGTGGCATGACCTTGAAATGAGCAAAGAAAAAATGTCCCCATCTCCAAGTGACTCAGGTCAGTATTCTTTCTGTCATTTTTAAAGGGCACTGTGGACCTCAAAACAGGCTATAGCTACCTGAACCAGCATCGGTGTGCCTACGTTCACTTGTGGGCTCTTTGAAGTCTGATAGGAAGTGGAAAAATAAGGATTATATTTCATTAGGACGGCACATTTACAGAGTTAGCATTTTCAGAACCTAGCTGCGCAAAGAAACAACCAACTGCAATGGGCCTCTGCCACCGTACCCGGAAACGCCTAGGCACGGACTCTGGTCAGCTCTAAAGGCCAGAGCAGAGCAGAACAGTTCTATCTAGCCCACAAAGCTTCCTCAGCACAGCCACCTGGGCTGACAGAAAACAATGGGGCCATAGTGTCATGTAAACAATAGCCTTCCATTAGGAGAGTGCTGCTTCTCTCATCACCACCTCCCTTAAATGGTTTCCCCCACTTCCCTCCCAAGTTCACTTACTCCTGCCCCCTTCCTGAGCAGTGTCACCGGTCTAGCTCTGCCGACCTGGAAGACCCAGACCACTCTGAGGTTTGCAGTGAGGCTTCATGTTTCTGTGGAGCTCTACGTTTGGCAAGGTCCATTAAGAAATCCAACTATACCATTTGAGTCTTTCTGCTTCTGGCTTAACTCACTCATTATGATCATTTCTAGCTCAATCCATTTGTCCACAAATTTCGGGAATTCCTTGTTTTTAATAGCTGAGTAGTATTCCATAGTGTATATGTACCACAGTTTCCTTATCCATTCTTCTACTGAGGGACACTTTATCTGCATACTAGCCCAAGGGGCATATCCCATGAAAGCCTTCACTTACCAGGAAACTAGGACAGAGGGGATGACATCCCATTGAGACTCTGGATGAGAGAAGCATGGGAGAATAGCAAAGTAGAAGGATCCAGAGGGTCCTAGAAACCTACAAGTAGAACATTATGGTAGGCAGATTTGGGCCCAGGGGTCCTGCTCAAACTAAGGCACCAGCCAAGGACAATACAGGCGATAAACTTTAAACCCCTACCCAAATCTAGCCAATGGACAGAACATTCTCCACAGTAGAGTGGAAAGTGGGATATGACTTTCTCACGTACTCTGGTGCCTCACCTTTGACCATATCCCCTGGAGGGGGAGACCTGGTGGAACTCAGAGGAAGGACAGCAGGTTACCGAGAAGAGACTTGATACCCTATGAACATCTACAGGGGGAGGTAATCTCCCTCAGGAACAGTCATAGGGGAGGGGAATAAGGGGAAAATGGGAGGGAGGGAAGAAGGGGAGGATACAAGGGATGGGATAGCCATTGAGATGTAACAAGAATAAATTAATAAAAAAAATTAAAAAAAAAGAAATCCAACTATATGCATTCATTCCGCAAATGTTAGGTACCTGCTATATTCCAAGTGGTGGGTCTGGCCACCAGGAGTGATCAGTGAACACAGTAGAGAGAAAAAAGTTTGCCTCCATGGAAGTGATGGTTGGATAAGAGATGTGTCAGGGACTGAGAAAGTAAAGAGATTACACAATATTCTGAAGCCAAGAAACTTTATGGAAGAAGCTAGAGCTTGATGTTACGATCAGTGTCGGGGCGGAGCTATCGTATGGGTAGGCAAGGCTTCGTAAAAAGTGGCATTTGGTTGGGGGTGGGGTGGGAAGACTGAATGGGTGGCCACTGAGCACTGTGAGGTGGGATCTGTCCATCTCATCCCAGACACTGGCCATCAATGCTCTGGGGTTCAATTCTTGACGCACTGCCTTACTGGGGGAGCAGGTGGGGTGCAGCTGCCCCCTCACCCCACCACTACCACCAGCTTATTTCCCTAGCAGCTTTGACAGCTCTCTACCCATAGTAAATCCTGAGAGTGGTCTGATGATAAAGATCGGGGGGGGGGGGGGGGCGGGGGGTAAGGTCCAAAGGGTAATTGTGCATTGCAGTGTGGCCCCACACATGACTGTGTTGATGCCCCGTTCCTCACTTCTGAGGATGTGTATGGAAAGACAGATAATACTGAGAACAACCTAATATCAGGTCTCACTGAGTTAAACACCCAGCCATTTGCCATCATCAGCAAAAGAGTAGTGTAGGCTGGTGGAAAGACACTGTTTACTGGGATCACTCTCCAACTGCCAGCTGGTATGTGTGAATATTTGAGAGAAATAAGTAGAGCCTGGGGATTTCCAGCTACTGCATGAGATACAAACAAAGGTGAGAAAGATTAGCACTGTAGCCCTCCCAGGACTCCCTTCTGTGTTACCCAGTCCGTGTAGAGCAATGGTTCCTAACCTTCCAAACGTTATGATACTTTAATACAATTCCTCATGTTGTGGTGACCTCTACCCATAAAATTATTTTTTGTGGTTACTTCATAACTGTAATTCTGCTACTGCTTATGCATCACAATGGAAATATCTGCATTTTCCAATGATCTTAGGCAACGCTTGTGAAAAGGTCATTGGACCCTAAGGTGGTCGCGATCCACAGATTGAGAATCACTAATCTATAGCTTCACTCCTCAGTGAAACAGGAAGTTTTCCTGAGCGTACAGATGGAAGCCTCTGCTTTTTTGGCTGACAAAGCTGACTTACTTTCTCAGGTAGCCAACAGTCCCAACGGAAGCAAGCAGGTGTAAACACAAGGCTAGACAATACGAATCCAAAGACTCACTCTAGCTCCCTCATGTACAGTGATTCCTTCAGGGTCAGTAACAAGAGTCTGTTTTGGATTCGTCATGTGCTTAGCCTCCTCTCAGTATAAAATTCTTCAGCATTCCAAATTATCACCAAGAATCCATCTCCCTGAAGATGAGGCACCAGGAGCAAAGGAGATTGTGGAAACAGGAGGTGTTTTGAATGAGATGCACAGTTTAATCACATTCTACTTTCGGAAAACTACTTCATTTGAGTCGGTGCTTGCCTGGGGTAATAATTTATGCTCCGCACTTGAGTAATCACTAGGAAGATTGCTCAGAACCCATCCCATCACAGAAACAGCCACCAATATTCACACGGCCTAAAGTAAACTTCTGGAAACTCAGGATCTACATACCCTCAGCAAAATTCAGAGCTCCGGGATTAGCGGTCTTTCCCACCTCCTGTCTCCACTCGGAATGGCTTCTCATCACATTAGCATGCAGAAGAGGCACTTTCATCCTCATCAACACGGTGTAAAACTTCGGGTGTATTATACAAAAAAAAAAAAAAAGCCCAACTTCCTAAGTATACTTTGCATCGCAGGAATTAAGACCTACAAAATGTCAATGGTGGTCATTAAATTTGGGTTTTCATAGGATATTTTTCATGTTAGAATTGATCCAAATCAATGAAATGCTTGGGTCTTCATAACTTCAGAAATCTGTTCCCTGGACCCCTAGGGAGCATTTCTACTTGGGGATGTTCAGGTTGTAGAGAACGTGAGTGTCACATCAGAGGGGGAATCACTTAGGCATGTGTTTGGCTACTTGTAGCCTGTGCTCTGATTGCTCATAGGGCCAGGAAAGGGTGTGGAGAAGCTTTGTGGGTGTGGTCCTCTCGGGGACACTGTGCAAACCAACCCTAGGCAGGGCAACCAGGAGTGGCTACACAGGTGGTCCTCATTCGGCTGTAGACTAGCTTGGAAGTATTCTGCTTGAAGAAGGGTTGTATTTTTCTACCTCACAAAGGTGTATGTGGACTGACTTGTTCTGGTGAAGACACAAAGAGAAAGAGATGCAGTTAGGTGCATGCTTAGATGTAATTACGATCTCTAAAATAAATAATAAAATAAAATAAAAAGAGTAGCATTTTCCCATAATTCGTACTTCAGCATTATTCTTCGCTGCTCAGCTCAGCTCAGAGAGTACCTTCCTCTTCCTCTACCTGTAAGGACAGAAAACAGCCTGTATTCTTAAATGGCCAGGAAAGCAAGCAGTGCTAACCCAGCTAACCAATGGCTTTCTTAACTTGAAGCAACTCTGGCCTGACCAGAAGGAGATGGTGCTTAGAGTCTGGCCCTAGATGCACTGCACTCAGCTGTAGTTTCTCCTCAGCAATACCAAGAAAAAAAAATGTCCATCTCCCATGTTTCCAGCTCTGAAACTCTCCAGCAGTCTTGATTGATGAGATGCTGAAGCTGCCAAGTGGATGCTGTCAGAGAACACCATAGCACCCCAGCGTCAGCATCCTGCCTGCCCCAGGAGCCCAGCAGATGTGTGAGGCAAAGGCCCTCCTCAGACAGGTTGGGAACCACTCTCTTCCACAGTATAAAATGCCCTCACCTACCCTTTAAGCTTTCCAGGTGTTAGTTACCCCGTCAATCCAGACCAAACTCGGCCGATACTTCACTAAAAAGAATAGAGACAAACAATATCACTTTCCTGCCAATGCTGAGCAATTTTCAAGCTGCTCTGGCCTCCTGTCGGGAGCCTTCATGCTTGGTTTGTTTATGCTCTCCGATGAATCTGTTTTGAGGTGTTTATTCCACTGGTTAAATTTGAAGAGGTGAAGAAACGTCAAACTCCCATATTGCCTAGGAGGAGTCTAAAATAATTGGTCCACATTGAAAACTTTTTAATTCTGAGAAAGGAAGAGAAGGTTCAGTTTAGTACTAAAAACAGTTTTCCCAAAATTCAGAACCAGAAAACATAAGGAGCAAATTTGCTTTTTTTCCCCCCAAAAAGTGAAGGTGATAATATTCTTTTAATTTGGCATGCACATCAGATAGTATTTCATAATGTAATTGCCCACTTAATTTTTTTGTTTCATATTTATCCATTCCCTTAACCGAGTTCCAGACATAATCATTAAAATTAGTGGATCATCTTTCTGAAATTATACATTTTAATTATAATTATTTGATAAGCATTTCAGACATTCTCGCCCATATATCACATAAAATCAGAAGTAAGTGTGTATATCAATAGCAGTTTAATCCCAAATGGAGGCTTTATTTAAACTACTGAGGACTTGATTACAGGAGCTTTGAGATTAGAAATGAGATTTACAGTTGGCTAGAGGGAAATATTTAAATATCTTTGCTAGAGCAAATTATAGTCATTTTTTTAAAAGATTTAAAATATGAGTGTGCTGAGAATTTCCTCTGAGATATCTTATTATTGAATTAGGCTTTTTTAAAAGTCACCTCTTCAACCATCTAGAAAACAGCTTGCCTTGAGCAAAGAGCACCAATTTCATATCTCCTAGCTAAGTAAGCCAGCCTTTGTGAGAAATGAATTTGAAATTTCACGTAAAATCTAAGATGAGAATGTATGCACCCTTCCTTCCTTCCCTTCCTCCCTCCCGCCTTCCTTCCTTTCTTTCTTTCTGCCATGACACAATAAAAGTGGTTATTTTTAAATATTTTCGGCTCCAAGATAGTTGTGATGAGCTGCGACTGAGCTGTTGAGGAATTCACATGTCCTGGGTGTGAATATTTGTGAGTCTGAACAAAGACAATCTCACCACTGCTCCAATCGTGTGTCTTATAAGCCTGAGCTGGGTCCTCAAGCTGCCAAGCATGATCTTGGCTCACGTCTTCCATGCTCCCTCTACCTCCTGAACCCTTGGGCTTCCTTCTGGATAGCTTTCTGACTCTCTCTCAACTTACAGTCACAGGCAGATCTCTGTCTAAATGTCTGGTCATCAAAGGCTTTCTTAACCACCACGCCGGCAGAGGAGCCGCCCATGAACCCACATTCTCGGTCATCTGTTTCCTACTTTGTTGTCCATAGAATTTATTAGTAGATGTTATATCATATAATTATGTCGCTTTGAGTGTTATTGTCTGTCTTTCCTTGTCTCTCCAGTGACAGCTGAGACTTAAGAGTCCTTCTGTATGTCTCATGTCTACAGGTTTGTTGTTTGTTAAGTAAATAAACTTAATTAAACAGAACTTAAATAAACAACTGTCATTCTGAAACTGGTAACCAATACAATTAAAACTACACATCCAAGCAGTACCTGTCAGAGCTTTTGTACCTTCACTGCTTTAGTGTGGCAGTGGGCTATCCGTCAGAGGAGCAGTGTGTCCCAGGGGGAGTCTGCTACCCTTCCCTAGGACAGGGAAGCAGTGGGCTGCATAGGAGGGAGTGGGAGCTGTCCTGACCTGGAATGGAGAAACTGATGGTTTTAAATGAGAACATGTTGCTCTTAACCAAACAGAAAAAAATTTAATGGAAAGACCTGATTGTAGGAAGAGATAACGAACCCGGGAAGAGACCCTGATCCAGGGATCAAAGGACATGCAGGCAGCTGGGTTTACTTAGGACCAGAAGACGAGGTGGAGGCTAATGGTAGGTCCCAGGGTGGTGAGGGAGAAGTGTGTGGTAAGGGATTGGCGTAGCTCCTGGAGACAGCAGAGAATCCAGAAGCTGTGGATATGAAGAAAGAAAGAGTCAGATAACTCATTGCAACCAAAACAGAGTGAGGGATGGCAGGGGCAAGTGTCCCAGTGCTGCCATTTTAGTTGTGCTGGCTCCCATATCAGAGTGTTGTCTAGATCGAGGAAGCAATTAAAGGGTAAAATAAATTAAGGCAAATAAATTTCTGAATACCCATCACCTTTTAGCTCACTTTCACTTACTCAAAAACGATAAGCTGGATTGCACAGTGGGGCTGGCAACATGAATCAGCCATTAAGAGCCTATTCTGCTCTTGCAGAGGACCAACACTGGGTTCCCATCACCTACATAAGGCATCTTACAACCACCCATAGCCACAACTGCAAAGGATTCAGGACCCTATGCCGGACTCTGCTGTCACACTCACATGTACATACACATGGATATGTATATATACTTGTAATTAGAACAGAAATAACATCTTTAAAAAATAAACATGTCATAAGAATAGCATAATGTTATAAGAATGGTAGTTCAATAATAGAGAAGAAAACAATGTCTTTAAGTACATGTACAAGAAAGAATTGTTAATCTATTCCAAACTTCACTTCTGTTTTTTGTTTGTTTGTTTGTTTGGTTGGTTGGTTGGTTGGTTGGTTTTGGAGTTTTGTTTTGTTTGTCTCCTGGGATAGTATCTTGCTGTGTTGCCCAGGCTTGCAGTCCTCCTGTTTCAGCCTCTCCACTGCTGGGTGTGCAGGCACGCACACTACTCCCTCTCCCTCCAATAGGCGTCTGCATTTAGGAGTACCCGAAAATACATGCACACATTTACACATGCATGCATGCAGACATATTAAGAGAATATGTCAGTGCTGAGGAAGTGGTCAGAGTCTGGAATGGGGCATTAAATGGAGAGGCTTCTCTGGAGAAGGAGGGCTCACTTCTCTGGTAAAGAGGCAGTTACGTACAGCCCCCAAGGGAAAGAAAGCACTGGGGCAGAGAAATTGAATCACAAGAGAGAAAGCAGCATCAGTAATAGTCTAAGAGTGAAGACAGACTTGGAGTCTGGGGAGACTGAAGGAAAATAAATATGAGTACAATTTAGTGAACTTTCAAGAAGGTGGCATGAGACAGGTCACACTGGCCCTGTACAGGACTGGTAAGTCTCTGAATTCTATGTACTGTGGAAATTCATGAAAGGACTTTTAAGCAGAGTAGTGACAGCAATTGGCTGTTAAGATTTCTTTTGGCTCTTGATCTCTGTCTCTGTGTGTGTCTCTGTGTGTGTGTGTCTGTATCTGTCTCTGTGTCTTTGTCTGTCTGTCTGTCTGTCTGTCTGTCTGTCTGTCTCTCTCTCTCTCTCTCTCTCTCTCTGTGTGTGTGTGTGTGTGTGTGTGTGTGTGTGTGTGTGTGATGGCTTCATCCTTGTCTGTTAGTGTGCCTGCTTATATGTCCAGACATCTGCCTCTACCTCTCCTCCTGGAGGTCCTTACTCCTCTCCCTTTCCCCTTCCCATTCCCCAAATAAACTCTCTTCATACCACAAAAAAAGAATTCTTTTGCTGTATAAATAACAAAGCATAGAAGGAGAAGAAAGAAGCAAGCAGAAAGAGAAAAATTTGAGGTAGCCCACATATAACTCTAGAGTGGGTGGTAAGCTAGACTAAAGCAGGGCAGCACCAGTGCTGAAATGGATCCAGAAGCACTGGAAAGCATGACAGAAAGTGTTGGGACTGACCCTGGACTGAGCTACTGGGTTGATGGACATTCTGCTACCTACAAAGGAGAAGAAGGGAAGTGTCCCTCAGTAGTGGGATTAGATGGATTGCTTGTAAAATTTAAGTGATCTATACCATGCAGAGAGGTAGAGCCATCTCAAAAGTTATTAACATGGATGCTGAGGCACAGGAGTTGCAGAAATGCTTATATGAGGTTTTCTTGGTTAGGTTAATTGAGGAGGGAAGACTCCACCTAAAAAGTAGGTGGCACAATTCCCTGGGCTTGAATACAGACTGAATACAAAGGAAGAAGCGAGGTAGAGCACAGCCTTCATTGGGCTCCGCTTGCTGATGTGAACATACTGGGACCAGCCCCACCTCAGGCTCCTGCCAGCACGTCTCTATGAGAGTAGATTATACCTTCAAACTGTAAACCAAAAAAGATCACTCTCTCTTTTAAAAAAAATGGAGGTGGTCCAACATAGCTTTGAAAGATATTTAAGAGCTTCTTACAGAATTTGTTCTTACCAAACTAGCTGGCAATCAGTAAGTAACGGGGGAGCAGTGGAGGACGGCAAACAGCATCAACTTATAGCCTCTACATTCGTGCCTTTACATGTGCATGTGTGCACACACACGTGTGTGAATCTGGGCGCACGTACACACACACACAGAGGTGGGGGGAGAGGAAAGAGAGAGGGGCACATACGCGTTTTTGTTTAGTTTTAACAGAGAGGCTATTTAAATTCCTGGAAAATACTTAGGAAAGACAGAACAGCTGAGCAAGCTATAGTGGGCCTTCAAGGCTTTGGAGAGAAAGAGTTCTAGACAGGAGCCTGTGAGAGAACTACGGTGTCAGGAGGAAAGGCAGCACACGATGGTGAGCAGATTTCTCATCAGCTCCTGCAGTGTCCCTCACCTACTCTGTCCTGCTGCTTGCTTCATTATTAAATATACTTACCAACCATCTTAGATGATGGGATCGTATAGTGGGAGGAGTTCTCTCTGATGCTGTCTTTGAGATGTCATCATGACAGTGTCAAGGTGGTATTATGTAATGGGTACATCATTTGCTCATAGTTTTATGAAAGCCCTCAGTCTTGTGATGGATACACATGGATCTCCTCTCTTTCTTTCTCCCTCTCCCTTTCCCTCTCTGCTCATTGACTACCCACCTACATGCAGATTCTGAGTCGTTTGAGACATCGCATCCCATGCAGAAGCTGTGTGAGGACCCTTGGTTAATCTGAGAAAGAGGCTGTTTAGTTCCCAGGAAATCCACACACCAAATCCGGCTTTGGGGACCTGACATAGGAATTCCAGAATGCACAATTACATTAAGAAAAGGAAATGTCTCCTCTTAGACTATTTTAAGAATGCACTCCACTTGTATATCTCAAAATAAGAAGTAAAATTTGTAAGTTCTTAAAACAAAGAAACAATAAATGTTTGAGGTAAGACAATGTGCTAATATCCTCACTTGGTCATGTTATGATGTAGGTGTTCCATGAAACAGCATTCCATGCTCCATGTCCAAGAATGACACATCAGCTAAAACAAAACAAACAAATACTGAAACAAGAAAAAAAATGGTGATAGTATATATCATATTACTAGACGTGGCTAATGATATTTTGGTGTTCTTACTGAATAGAAAAGCTTGTCTTAGAGATGGCAATGAACGTTCCCTTTTATGCCTGAAGTCAGATGTCCCCCTGGGCTCGGGAGCTTCCCTGCTGTCTTCTGGCACAGGGGAGGAGCGCCCAGAGTTGGCCTAACTGGAGAAAGGGGAATTTTTTGCTTACATTCTCACCCAGTGGCTCTATGTGTGGAAGGAGTGTGTGCCATATTGAGGCTCTGTGTGAAAGCGTGAAACACCAGCGTGTATAGGAAGTTATGAACACGGGCAGCGACTTTGCTGTTCTTCCTAAAGATGCTCTCATCACAAAGCTGGCAAGCCCAAAACCCAGGCCCATTCTGCCGGATTGCTGGAGCAGCAAACCTTTAACCGGCTTTGAAAGCAACAATAAAGCTGCTAACTGTATCTTTGAATACTCATCGTATCCAGTGCCAAAGAGGGTTTTGTTTGGCTCTTTTTGTAGATATCTGATGTGATTGAAGAAGCAGCATAGACTTAAATTTTATTTATTTCATGCAAATTGACAGGCCGGGCATAAATAATCTGTGACTTCTACTCTTTTGGATTGGATCCTTCAGCCCTTTTTGTTTCTATAACATCAAGTTTCAGCGTAGCTCACACGAACAATAGCCATAGCACTACATAGAAGCATAGGCCTGCATCAGAAAGGATTCCGATAGAGTCTTGTGACTGAGATTGCTTTCACTGAAATCAGAAGCTGTGTTGATACAGAGAATGCTGTATATTTTCTTCTATGTATAAACCACAGCATAAAAGTTATTCAGTAAGAGACAACTACCCCCATAATGTAGAAAGGCAATACCTCAGCAAATGCCAGCCTAATAATAAGATGCAATGTCTATTCCTCTACTTTGAAATAAATGCAAAAACATTTTCATGCTTAACATAGTTGTTACTTAAATCGGTTTTGTTTTAGCAAACCCTTTTTTATTGCTCTTTATTAGCTTTCTTTTAGTTGGAACACAGTATCTCGTTCTGTACCTTGGCAGATGTGAATCTTTCCCTTTCAAGTGTAGGATGAGTAACCCCCAGAATCTATTATAAATTGGCTGGCCTCAGAATAGGGGGAGATGATTAGATTGTCGAGTTTCCTGCTGAGTGCTACATGCTTGTTTTGTAATACTGGTTTATGAGCCAGGGACTCAGACAGAACATGTAGGTCCAATTCAATACCTCAGCACTGTTGATCTGCTTTTTATTGATTTTTCATCTACTCAAATCTGGAATTCTTGGTAGGTTTCAGGAATGTTGTGGCCAAAGGTTGCTGTGGCCGGGCTGTTAGTTAGAGGGGCGTTGTTTCTCTGAAACACTGTGAGCCATTCTGTTGCTGTTTCCTGAAACACTGTGAGCCATTCTGTTGCTGTTTGGCTTTGCTTTACTATAGTCACACAGTCTGATCGTTGTTATCAAGGGAAAAATATGTCATCTCTGCAGGACCAAGTTAGAGGCCTGAGAGGTCATAGGTTTTACATCTGAACATCACTGAAGACAGTGCCTTATCCTGTATACATTTGTTTCCTGGACAGGCAAATCATCCTGTATTAATTAGGGAGACACCGTGCCTATAAATTTGAGACTCATTATATACCTATCAATTTTCCACGGCTTTTCTGATGCAACAGTTGGAGAGAAAGCACTTTTATGCCATGTGAAACGATCCTCTAAAACTCCACTATTTCTCTTTTTCTTACCACTGCCTCTGTTGGGGTTTCTTCAGCATCCACTGGGCAGTCCACTCGGCATTCTCAGCGAGCTATGTCTCCACAAGCTGCTGCCTCTTTAATGTCCTGTGCTAGTGTAGAACCCTGAGCTCCTTCGGAGAGGTTTAGAGCCGGCACATTTCTAGAGATTGGAGAAGGGCGACAGTGTATTTACAGCTCCTGCAAGCAGACCTCTTTGGTTGTCACGTCCTTTTTAGCACTGATAAAAACGGAAGGGCGTGTGCATGCTGTTGGAGCCTTTGAAGGCAAGAAGAGGCGCAGTGGCGCTCACGTACAACCCGCAGAGCTGTCTCTCCAGCTGCAGGAGCTGCACTGGAGCAAACCCATCCTTTTGTGCCTGTTTACTTCTTTGTCTGCTTTCTGTACCTGTGGAGAATGAGTTCATAGACAGGAGCATTGCCAGTGCGCCTAGCAGCCCTGACCCATGCTTATTAAAGGAGATCTGTTACGCTGACCCAAAGCGCTAGGCTGTAGTCCATGGACACAAACAGCTCCGCACTTCACCTGTGGTGGCTGCAGTAGCCTTAGCAAGTCTGTCTTTCTCTCTTGTAACTTCAAGGGAGATTCCTCAACCTTAACATGATTTTAAGTGTAAGATTTTATTTTTAAGTTTTTAAAAAATATTGTTCATTTTACATCCTGATGGTGGCCCCCTCCCTCACCTCCTCCCTGTCGCTTCCTCTTTCCCTCCCTCTCTCATCCCCTTTCCCCCTCCTCCCCTAGTCCTCAGAAAGGGGGAGCTCTCCTCCTCTTTCATCTGACCCCAGCCTATTAAGTCTCATCTGGACTGCCTGTATCCTCTTCCTCTGTGGCCTGGCAAGGGGGAAGTGATCAACAAGTGGGCACGAGAGTTCATGTCAGAGGTACCCCCCTACTCCCCATATCATGGGACCCACAAGGAGACTGTGCTGCCTATCAACTACACCTTAGCAGAGGGTATAGGTCCTCACCATGCATGGTCCTTGGTTGGTGCATCAGTCTCTGCAGCCCCTGTGCCCCCCCAACCTAGGATCCAGATTTGTTGGCTCCATTGATGTCCTTGTGGAGCTCCTGTCCCCACCAGATGCTTAATTGTCATTCAGAAGGACAAATAGAATAGACACTGGAAGCAGTTGAAAAGAAAGAATGGGACAGGGGCCTACCATAGAGGTCCTCTGAAATACTCCACCCAGCGGGAGATAGAAGCAGATGCTGAGACTCACAGCCAAACTTTGGGGTGGATTGCAGGGAGTCTTATGGAAGAGTTGAGGGCTAGAAGAAGAAGATGTTGTTTAGAAGTAAAATATTTGGGGAAAAGATATAGCAAAATAGGAGGAGGAAGAGGAGGAAGAGGAAATCTTCTAAAACAGAAAAGATAATGACAACAAATAGAGGCACCATCTTAATGTTTCTGTGCCAGTCCCCTTGCCGTGTTTTCTGTAAGAGACAAGCACTGAAACCTATTTGTTTTCTCCGTGCTTAAAAAATAACATGGAGAAGAGAAATAACCACAGCTCAGTGTTGTCCTGGGTGTTTAAAAGGCCACAGCTCAGGCACAGGCTCTCAGACCTCTTCCGGGTCTTTCACAGGACCTCCAGACAGCGCTGTCCTGAGGAACTCGCTATGCGACAACTGTGTTGCGTTCTGCACATCTCATAGGGTAGACAGACACTAGCACAGGTGCCCACCTAGCGCTTGCATGGTGGACAGCTCAATCTAGGATCTGGGTTTAAAAGCATCTTTACTGCCCAAGCTAGATGTAAACAAGCCTTTACAAAAGCTAAACACACCCAGTGGCTACCAAATCAGATGGCGCGGTTCCTGCGTGGGGCTGGCTGAACTTTGCACCTTTCAAGCAACTACCCTAAGTTCTTCTGCTTCCCCTTCAAAGGACAGCCATGGTGAAAATAACTTAATTAGTCAAAACAGTAATATGTTATTCTTTATTGTGACACTTTATTCTTGAGCCCCTAAGCATTGCTTGTGGGAGTGGGTGGCTAAGCATATTAATTTGTAAGACAAAAGCATTGGCCGCATTTCCATATTATTAGAAGGACAAGGCTGTGCATGCGCCTGGGAATTATCTCTGCAGAGATGTGCACATACCCAGCTATAGAGATGTAGAATGAACAGCTGAATGCTGATCAATTTTTTTCCACTCAGATTTATTGAAATTATGTAACTTATTTGCTCTTTTTTTTTTTTTTCCAGAACTATCGGAATTGGGTTAGCTTTGCCAAGATATTTGGGATTTTCTTGGGTTTATGTCAAGAAAGTCCTATAATCAAAGTGCTGTGCAAACACTGAGAGACAGTCACAGGCTGGCTGACAATCTCACCCACTTAGGGATCTATGCCGCCTTCAATACAGGCGTGTAACCCCATTAACATTAATAGGACTTACGCTCACATATTGATGGCAAGTAAATCCCTAATTAGCAGTGAGAACTGTTAACACCCCCACTGTGATAATGCCGCTGAAAGATTTTAATGTCCCTGTGATAATAGGTGCATCTTTAAAATTTTTTGTTTGAACAGTGAAGTTGTCACACATTCAAGCATGTGATTTCTATACCTGTGAGGCCCCAAGTACTATACTTTTACCAATGGAGTCTGGGCCTGAATCCACTATGAACAGGTATATCTTTCTTTCCACTTACTTGATGGACATGAATATGTCTCTCATGTAAAGAGGAAAATGGCTCATTCTCTGTTCTGCAGAGAACTGCTGTCATCTGCACAGACTGTAGACTTCAGTGCAGCACTAATATTTAAAGCAGTGGCCTTTCATCCTTTTACAGTGTAATATGCAGATCAGCACCTCATTGGACAGGGCTCCTCTTGGTAACGGAAGGGACATGGATTGAAGCAAGGCGCTTCCTGTCCACAGCGATGTGTTATTGATGAGCTGGCATTTGCCCTGTGGCCCTCCCAGAGGATTGCTTACATCTATTACTCACACACATCGATTGGTTAATTTGATAATTCTATCACCAATCAGCTGGTGTCTGACCTTTCACCGTGGCAATGATGGCAGGCTCTTCATTTTTACATTGCAGACCAGTTAGATTGACCTTTTTGAGGAGAATGTCAAGGCATCCCTTGATCTTAACCTGTCACAGTATTTGTTAGAACCGCACTGTCCCTTAACCTTGATTTATGGTGTTGCAGCACTCGGGAGGGATGTGTGTTTTGTTTGTTTTCAAAATACCTCAAGAGCTGCGGTGATCAAGCAGGGCACCTGACTGTGGAAGTTACACTCTCGCTGCACGAGCTCTGTGCTCAGAAATCATCAACTGCCCTGTTTTTCTTTCATTTGGCAAGTCAGCTTTCACTATCTGGGAAATTCCTCATCATCATTTTAGTAGCAAATTGAAATGCTAGGCCAACTTTCCTAGTATTTTGGGAATCTGCTTCCTTTCAGTGCCTTACAGATTGATGGGACTGGTAAGACCCCTTCTAAGACCCCAGTAAACCAGCAGAAATGCTATGGTAAAGTGTTGTTTGCTCTGCTGGTTTGTCTCTTCTTTTCTTTTCTTTCTTTCTTTCTTTTTTTTTTCTTTCACCTTCCTAATTTATACTCTTGCCAGAGGGAAGAAATTGTCTTGTCTGTGCACTGCCCCTTGGGGAGCAATACAAGGGCGTCGCTTTATGCCTCTGAAACTATAGATTTGCTTTTCAGCTCCTCTATGGACAAAATGAAAGGGCCCTTTTCCCTGGGTCTTTCCATGTGTGTTTGTATGCCCACATGGTGTGTATTTGAGGACGACACATGCACAGAGTTCATCCAGACCCTCTGTGTCACCTCAGCTGCAGTGAGAGTTAAGCAAGGGGACCGTACATAATTAAGACTCTATGGTGACCTGGTGAAAAAAAACAAAAAACAAAAAACAGAGGGTTTGACTAAAAAACCAGCCAAATCAATTTTGCTAAAATTTAGTAAAATCAAAACTGTGCTCCCAGGATGAGAAGTTGCATGCCAAATTTCAGCCTGAAGCGAATTTAAATGGCTGAGTTATAAACCTTTCATAAAGGATGTTTTGTCACTCAGTAAAGATAAAAAGGCTCCTTTTTTGAAAAGGAAATTATCTAGGCACATAGTCTTTAGCGGGGATTGTTGCCGTTTATTTAAAGAAAACACAATTTTAAATGACTGGGTTTTGGAGGACTGAAAGCAGCAACTGTGTCTGAGCAGTAATTATGTTTCATAATTTTGTTTAGCAAGTATTACATATTATATGAATAGCATCATCGTGAAAATGATTAGCATTCATACTATGCAAAATTCTGCATATTAAGAGCTGAACAGTAGTGTCCCACACACAATACATTGTAATGGCTCCAAATTACATTGTGTCCAAGGAGCACCCAGTCCCTCTGCCGCCCCTGCACATGGTGCAGGCTTAGAGCAGGCCTGGGCTTCCCTGGCACCATACCTCTCCTTGAACCAACAGTGCCCACAAAGATGCTTTGCTTCCCCTGTGTGCTGCAAGTCTGGCAAAGTACCTGCTGGCCTGGATGCGCCTTCTGGCCACGTGTACTGGTGTGCCGTTTGAGAAGGCACGAGAGTAGGGCCACACCTTCCACAGTGACACCATGGGAACGGAAGGGCTGGCTGTCTGTGAGGTCTGTGTCTGAAGTCTCAGTGAAGTCTTCGTAGCTTGGGTGAAGGCAGACTGTGGATCCATGCCAGGGATGTTTCCGCTGTGCAGTCCTGTGGGAAGAAGTCCGACTGTTGCTCTGGAACCTGTTCTCTGAGGGAGACTTGGTCAAAGTTGTAAGGCAGGTGTCATTAATGCAGTAGGCAAATTTAACTTGTTTGGCCAGGTGTGGTAGTGCACACTTGTAATCCAGGACCCAAGTTTGTACGTTTGAGGCCACCCTGTACTATATAGAAAGTCTCTGTCTCAAAGTATGCACGTGTGTGTATGTGTGTTTGTGTGTGTGTGTGTGTGTGTGTGTGTGTGTGTGTGTGTGTGTGTTTGTGTGTGTGTCCTCGAAATGTCAAAAAGAATACTATCTCCAGGATTGGTTCTTCTACATTCTGGGGTCTCAGGAACGATCAGCACCCATATACTTTGATAGTTTAATGGGAATTCATAAAAATAGAAAAACAAAATTTAAGTGCTATAAGACCCCACCTTTTTCCCCTTCAAAAGCTAGAGGGCGTGTTTCAAGATTTAGTCATCTTTGTAAGAAGAGGAACAAATAGGAGAAGGAGGACACAAATGTAGCCACCTGTTTCCCCACAGTGCTTTATGGACACAGCTTTATTATTGCAGCAACCAACCAAGGAACAGTAAGTGGCCTGTGAGTGGCCAGGAACCGCAAGTCATTAGACTGTCCCTCAGAACCATGATCTCAGGACCAATGAAGCTGTGGCCGTGTGTTTACACTGACTATGCATCTGAATCTTTTAAATCCTGTATTTACCCACGGGATAGGGTCTGACCCAGGTACGACAGAGCATTCTCAATCAGTTATTACAGGCACAGGTTTCTCCAAGTGTGAGGAACAATGTTCACAGGCCACACTCCTCACCTTGTGGATGCTCCTGCCGTATGGATGCTTTCTTCCTTATTTTTCTCAGTTTCTCATTACTTCCAACTGTTTGCTTCAGGCAGCCTTTTCAGTGAGGCATCAAAAGAAGAATGCTGGCTCTGTTTCTTTTTCTTCTGCCCAACTCCGGTGTCTGTTCTGCCCCTGTTTTGTGGCTCTGAAGAGGAGAAAATAAAGGAAGCCAGGGTTCATTGCATTTTTCTTACATTCGCCCCCTTGTGACTAGCCCTCCTCACTGATTTCTTATGAAACCATAGCTCCAGGGTGGCATCACCATACACAGACAAGAACAGAAGGAAATTAAACGCAGCCCCTAATAGTTTGGTACCCAGCAATCAGTGAGCCATGCATAACCATTCAAACTCACAGAATCAGGAACGGGACTTTTCTTTAAGAAATCCAATATCATGTAAGAGAGGTTATTTTTAAAATCTAGGAAATGGGAAAGGAAACAAAGGCTTTGCACGCGATGGCGTTTTCAGTGTGAAGTTTGCATATCTGAATGTAAAGCTACAGACATTTCCCACTGGATGGCTTCCAAAGTAGGTTTGTCTACTCTGAGAAAAAATTTCAAGGACCTAGCACCCTTAGCTTGGTTTTCTACATTTAATCAATGTGGAGAGCCACTGTGAACTGGCTTTGTGCAAGCTGCCCATGCTCTGTAAATAACAGGTACATGACCCAACATGGCCAGTAAAAGAGGCATTTTCTGAGACCATCAGAAAGAGATGCTAGGGAAAATATAGCATCACTCAGGGAAGCACTAAGCAGACTTCTTAGAGAGGGTTTCTTGTTGGTCTGGCAATGTATTTTTGTATTTGTTTCAGCTATAGTTATTGGCTAGAAATTTCTGAGGCAAATCCATGGGAGGCCAAGCAACCACAAATAGAGTTGGCTGTTTAAAGGAGGATCTCAGTGAGTGTGGGGCCAGCCTGATCTACAGAGCAGTTCCCAGACAGCCAAGGCTACAGAAAGAAAGCCTGTCTCAACCAAAGCATAACAAATTAAAAATTAGCCGATTGAAACAAACATTTTCAAAAGATTTTTTTTCCAGTGGTTTTTTTTTTTCAAGATAAGGTTTCTCTGTATAGCCATGGAAGCCCTGAACTCTCTTTGTAGACCAGGCTGGCCTCGAACTCACAGTGATCCACCTGCTCTGCCTCCTGAGTGCTGGGACTAAAGGTGTGTGCCACCATGCCCAGCTGAAGGATGTGAATTTTAAGATGCAGATTTAATATTGGAAATATACACTTAGTGCATCTTTATATCCTAACTTCCATTAAGAGAAGTCACTTTTGTACTTCTGATGCTTTAAGTTGAGAGGTATATCGATATGCACTTTTATATCTCCTTAAGAATGAATTCTTAGAGAAATAAGGTGAACTAGAGGGTTTTTGCTGAAAGGTCTCACACTCTTCTCTATCAGAACCTACCTGAAGGGAGGCTTTCTCTATGCAGCAAAGTGAAAGTAAACCCGAAGTCGGAAGACTACAGCTAAGAGCAAAAGGAACAATGCTCCCTCTGTGTGGTTGCAGGTCACTGGCTTGGTAGTGTGTTTTTTTTTTTTTGTTTTTTTTTTTTTGCATAACCCATATATTGCTGGATTTTTATATCTGAGGAACAATAGTATTTTAAGGCGATTTTGGAATCCAAGTCTGTTACTCTCCTTAATTTTTAATGTTTTCTTAAAATATATTTACCCATAATAATATATCCCACCTGATACTGACCACCCTCCTTTACAACAAGAACAGTAAAAGAATAGGCTGCATGGGGCTGGCTAAAGCTCCGCCCACTTCTCCTGTGGGTTTCTGTTCCTGCTGTCACTGGGGTCTCCCCTCTGGCATGTTTCTTTGGCCTGGAAGAACAGCCCACGTGTGGAGGTTGCAAGTTCAGGACCAGGTATTAATGGTCCCCAGCAGTTTCTGAACTTCTCATCAGGTAGGGCCTGCAGCAGCTTTGACGGAGATAAACAGAGCTCTCAGGAGCCAGGTGTTGATTTCTACCTCAGCTTTGTGTTTTGCCAGGTGGGGAGTTGGTCTCAGGAGTCTCCTCTTCACGGAATGGAGGTAGCTATGTGGGGCACTTCCCCTGGAGCACATTTATATGTTTAAGAAAGAAATAAGTCACTATCAGGGCAGGGCTGAGGGAGGAAATCCTCTAATGAGCTGATGTATCATTATTTCATCTAATTCACACAACTGCTCCCCATCCAAAAATTAACTTCAAGCCATAAGGGTAATATAAGAAAATAAAAGGTTATTTATAGGTTCCCAGATCCACAGTAGCATTAGAAATAATCGTTACACTAACTCTGACATCACCGATCAACGAGACTAAAAGACTGTTCAGTCCAGGGATAGTGGAAATGTGGGGCCATACCCCAAAGCATTTACTTTGGGCTGAGTTTCTTTTCTGTGTATCACTTTCTATAAATGTATCTTCCCTCCTATTATGAGCATGCTTTCTTTTTCCATTTCTCCTTTGTCTTCTCTCGGTGTAGAAGGATCTTCACTTAGTACCTGCTGCCTGCCATGAAGCGATAAGTGTAAGGTGTGTTGGTGCACACTTGAATCCTAACACTTAGCAAGCAGAGGCAGGTGAAACACAGCACGCTTAAAGCCAGCCTGGGTTACACAGCAAGACCTTGTCACAAATGAATAAATCCATTTCTTGCAGCACTAAGGCTGGACCTCACATCCCTGTGCACGACAGAGAAGGGTTCCTTACTGATCAGTGTGCCCCAACCCCGTCATCACCTGTTCCACCGTGGGTACTGTAGCCGGCTATGTGTGCCGGTCTCTATGTGGCGACTTCTGTTCTAATCCGCCTTCTGCACTTCGCTTACTTTTTAAAGAAGTCTTCATTTCATCTTTGCATTTTTTTACATTGGCTTTTTTTAAACTTACACATACAAGTATACATGGTTGTTGGATACCATGCAGTGTTTACATACATGTTATGTATGTTACAAGATGTTCTGTGTAAATCAGGTAAAATGTCTGCCCCCTCAATCATCTGTCTTTTTTTTTTCTTAGAAAGACATTTAGTGTCCTTTCCTGTGGCTTTTGAAGTGTACAGTGGATTATACTTGTCTGTGGTCGCCCTGCTTTATTGTCCCGCACCAGAACTTCTTAATCTTGTCTAAGTGTGACTGACGTCAGTCAAGGTCTCCCTGCCCATCCCTGCTCGCGCCTGTCTCTGGTAAACACAACTCTGCATGGAAGGTCTGTGAGATCCGCTTTCTTATATTCCAAGCAGGAGTCGTGCCGTAAGGTGTTCGCAGCCGCTGAAATCAGATGATAGAGAAGCCGAGTTGTGCCTTGTTCCCCCAGACAACCACCCTCGCATTCGCTACTGTCTCTATCTCCGATTGCCCCGAGAGTCCTCCCCCTCCCTCGCCATGGTCATCTTCAGCTGCTCACTTCGGCTTTCTCGTCCACAAGTGCCCTTCCTCAAGTCTGCAGGACTCCACTGCCTTTCAGTCCTGTCCCGCTAACCTGATGTAAGCTCTCCGGTAGAAACAGCTTCTCTTTATAGGCATAGTACCATGACTAGGTCTTAACTGAGTAAAGAAAATCTCGTCCAAGTGCTATCGACATTCTCAGAGGCCCAGCACACTGCACACTCAGCCACACACAGCAGCTACACCATCTCCACCGCCATCATCACCGTCCCCTTCATAAGCTACAACCCAGACACTGTTGCATTAAGTGCCCTGAGATTATCAAACCTTCCAGTTATCAGAAAATAAGCAGGACTTAATATACATAAAATCATGTCAGAATCCATCTTAAAGACAATAAGTCGATTTGTTTTTGCCTTCCCAAAGAGATAATTATTGACTCAGCCATACTAAAATGCACCAGTTTTAATATTACCTGCTAGAACACAGGGTCAAAGGCAGTGATGTAAGTAGTGGATTTGAATGGTCTGCATTTTCACGCCAGAGGATGACTTCCTAGCTCAGGACTCCCAGATACAAGGTTTGGTGGTGGTGGTTGTTAGTTTCTTGTTTTGTTTTGTTGTGGTTTATTTATTTGTTTACTTATTTATTTATTTTGACATGGTCTTACAAATTAGCCTAGACCAGCCTAGGACTTGGGATTCTCCTGTGCCAGCGTCTTGGATGGTAGAACTGCAGGTAGGCACTACCATACCTGGCAAGAGTATTTATACTAATGACTATACTAATTTATACTAATGTTCAGACCTTAGAACTGTCTTAAGCATTAGAGATAGTGGGTGAATGGTAGTTTCTCTGTAAGTTATCAGTAAAGAAAGAAGCAAGCCTTAATTGCTGAGATAGCTGGAACCTTCACAGTCAATGGCTCTGTCTGGTTTAATGGAACCCATTGGCGCAGCTCCTCCAAGCTATGTGTTGTATTTCTTACTTCCATGTAAAAAGGACATGGCCCTGGGGCAGATCCCTACATGCTCATATATAGATTATTGAGCAGCATTGAAAATAAGGCTCTTGGAAAAAGCAGCCAGGGGAAAAATACAACCTGACACATGGGAAATGTGGCCCTTGCCAGAAATCGTGAATCGAGGGGAGAGTTGGAAGAGGGAAATTACTCCCAGGTGAACCTTATTCTGCCTTGTTTGTCCTTATCGTCTACCTTTCGTTTTCTGCTTTTGGAAGGAGAATCGGTGCTAGCATACAAGGAGGCTTCTATTACTGAGGAGCAGAGGGTTACCTGCTCTGCTAACCACTGGACGATGGGAAGGGTGACTGCACACTTTTTACACGTGGTTCCACGCACAAAGTCCTCACCCATGAGACATTACCTAGGTGTTATTGCAAAAGCAAGTCTCAGCCCAGCCGTGTCACTTTGGATGATAGCCATTGTTCCAAATTCCACTGTGCAGAGAGTATGGAAATCGCTGGTAACCCTAAGCCCTTCATCCTCATCTGGGTCGGGGAGGGGCGCAGCTACTCCTGCATCTTTGGCTCTATTCTGATCATAAACGAGAGCCCAGGTACATGCACGGCCTGGGCAGGCTTCATCTCAGGTTCCCTCCTGAACTGATTCTACATCCCCCAGGCCTTTCACCCCCTGGTGTTGTCTGTTGCTCTGCTTGGCAGAAGGTTTTATATTGCATGTACTTTGAAGACTTCACAAAATACCATGGAATATGGGAAGCATTTACAAAACTACCAACAATAAAAGCTGGCATGAGCCTTAAGAAATGTGATTCCCAAGGCGTTTATATTTCTAATCATATGCAGAACAAACTGGTTTACCTAGCTTCCTTGGCATATGGGATGGAAATTCTCTCCCAGTCCCTACGCAGCATTTTAAATCCTTGGCCACTTTGAGGGGGTTTCAGCCCTTCTGCAGTAGAATTAAATGAATTAAACTGTTATACGTAAGAACGCTCTCTGAACGTATGTGCTGTTCTCGGTTCTCTAATCCAAGCTGCCTCATTAGATGACGGGTTAAGCAAATACTACTCAACACCTACTGTGTGTTAGCACCTGTTCTGTGCATCAGAAGTACAACGTACAAAACCGGCAGCTCCCGTAGCATTGGAATGCTCATCCTCATCTTTTAGGGATTTACAGACAAGTAACAGGACAGACAATAGCATTTCACACGTGAGGAGGTGCTGCGGGGTGCATGGGAGGAAGCGAAAAGCCACAGGGGCAGACTGGATTTGTGACTACATCTCAAGTGAAAAGAAGAATGAACGCAAAACAAAACAAAAACAAAATGATCCCTCTTTCTCAAATAATTGAAATGAATGTTTCAGAAAAATATTTGAGTTCAGTGTTTTTGATTAAATTGCTGGGACTCTGGCAAGGGCACCAGTTAGCTGTTTGGGTGTCGGAGTGGGCTATGTTGAGACGGCAGAGGCAAGTTCTCTAGAGGCAGGGATGCACACCAGCAAATACTGACAGCAAATGCTTCTTGCGTATTAACGTCTAAGATCTGTAGCTCAAGTGAAATGGGCGGCTTGGCGGGGCTCTTTAGCCGTATGGTATGACTGCAAGTAATGGAAGCAGATAGATGAAAGTTGTACACTCACTAGAGAAAAACTCAACTTACTTTTTATTTCAACTTCAGCACTCTGTGCTTTTATGCCCTATAGACAAGTCCCTAAGAACTTTTGGAGACAGGCCCCTCGCTAGAAATTCTGATGGGCTGGGAGAGCATATGAGGCATTAGGGGTCTCCAGCAGCACAGACGCTCATCTCCGTGTCCCCCGGGAGCCCACATGCACACCCTTATCACTCAAATGAAAGCTTGGTGGATGGGTTAAAAATTAGTTTCCAAAAATTAGATTAAAATTAACTGAGCCATGCTCAATGCAGAAATAGAAATTTGTCTTTTTAAAAATCTGTTCATTTATCCAAAACAAGATTTTTTTTTAAAGTAGAGAATTTATTTCAAGCCACCCAAATGTCAGGGGTGCACAGTTAACCGGAGTAGCCCAGGGGTTTCCAGTGTTTCTCCGGGCTGGTCTCCACCTCCTCTCTGTCCCGCTGCCTCTCTGGCTTCCCTTTCTAATATTTTATTTCCTGTCTATCCCTCATGGCTCTTAGAATATACCAAGCTGTTGCATTATCTCTCCCTGTGTGATGGAGTCTTCCATCCCATGTCCCTCAAGCCCTCTGACCGACCAGCATCTTACCAGGATGAATATCTCGTCTGCATCTCCCCTGGCCTGCCATGCCAGGGCCCCCTCACTACCCTCATTTATTTTAACATTGCATTTTCTATTTCTCTACATCAGGTAGATGATTTGTCAGGGCAGATGTTGTGCCTACATTTATTGTTTCATTCCCCCATCCTAGAATAGAGCCTGACACATCGAAGGTACTTAGTAAACACCTCCATCAATTAACAGTAACTACAGAAGGTGGAGGAATACCTAATGTCGGTAATAACTGTATGGCTTTCTGCAGCCAGTGGTGCCGTACATTTATGCGTCAAAGATGCTAAGCGATCACATGATTAAAAGGAAGCTGGATCCTTATGTTTCAAATTTTAATGTGTGGTGCCTTTTGCTTCTCCGCTTGTTTGTTTTTATGGCATCACATACTCTCCACTAAAAGTTAACAGGCATATGTTGGTTATAACATCACAATCTGACATTGTTCCATCCCAACCATCCTCCACTAAATAAGCCTACAGATTTGCGCTGATATGGTTAAAGGCTAAGGCTGTCTTTATGGATGATATCAGTGTGGGGTAAGCAGCCAGATGCCTCAGGCAGTGCCTCACTTAGTCTTGTATCTTGATGATTATTTGCTCATCAAATCTTTACTGTCTATCCTGGAGTGCATGTCATGAGAGAACTTCAGGTCTGTGTAACTCCCTGCATAGAAAGATAATCTCTCCACTGCATCCCCATACCTGAGCAGGAAGTGCATCTTCTTTAGGTTCTGTTCCTTCCTGCCCCAGTTCCTATTTACTGCTTGGTGTTTTCCACTCCTGTACAACTGTACACTTTCTCCAAGTCCTCACTCACCATTTTGTATTTGTCGTTATCTTTTAAAGTCAATGACAAACTCACTGGGGAAAAAGTTAGATAAAAAAACCATGAGAGAAGAGCGATGAGGAACAGGGAAAAATAATGTAATTATAATTTAATTTTTAAAATCTTTGTCTATCACATAAAATGTTGTGTATCTGTGAACTCCAAGCTGAACAACTGCCTTGGGTTTGCCCTCTCCCACTCAGAGATGGAAGGGGTGTGGTGGAGGATGTCAGCCCAAATGGTGAAGGTAACTATAGGTCAATTTTTCAGTTCCAACAGAAATTAGTCAGTCACATGCCATTTACCAATGAGGAGACTTCTGAGAAATGGGTTACTAGGAGATTTCAGTGCTTCCCAATCATCAGAGTACAGTTCTGGGAACTGGGTGAGGTAACCCCACCAGGTATTGCTACAGGCCAATACTGTATAGCTGTAGGGCTGTGTTGTATAGCTACTGTTCTAGACAACATGCCTGGGCAGTAAGTTACCTGTCTGAATACTACATGAGATTGGAATACAGTGGCAAGTATGTATGTATCTAAATATATCGAAGCATAGGAAAGGTACCGTGAAAAATGCTAGGCAGCAGGAAGTCCACACCTTCATTGTGCTGTCTGGGCCCACCTTTGTATCTGGGGTCTGACCAGCCATTACATAGCTCAGGACCACAGAGGGAAAATAGCATGGAGTATGTATTTAGTACTCTTTCCTTATGATCACTTGGAACTAGGAAGAAATACCTTAGACTGCCATCTTGTGTGGGAATTAAGAGAATCTGCCATTTATGTCAGATATTGAGAATGTTATTTCTGCTCATTGTGACCAATAAGATCAGGTTTACTTGTCTTGAGCCTTAAGATGCCTGCTTCTCCTTCTCTCTCTATTCTCCCAAGTCCTCTAACTGGTCTTTCTAAATGAGTGGGTTAGGCTTTCAGCTTTCTGATAGAGACTTTTCACATGGAATTGCAGTTTAATGTTAGCCGTGTGTGTGTGTGTGTGTGTGTGTGTGTGTGTGTGTGTGTGTGTGTGTGTGTTGGTTGATTTGGTTTTTCTCCCTGTGTAGCTTTGTAGACCAGGCTGGCCTCGAACTCACAGAGATCTGCTGCCAGCCTAGTCTCTTTCATTCTAGAATATTTTTACAGTCGAAGATGATATTTCTTTCTAATTTTATGAGGTTCTACTGATCCAATTCCACTTTATGGCATTTTGGGGGTAAATTTCTTGCCTAGTAAACTGCAACATTTATTCAAAGAGAGCTGATCTCTCAGGGATGACGACACTCTTCACCCTCTCATTTCACGTAGAGTGTTGATTTTTCTTGCTCCTGATGCAAACACCCCTCTTCCTGGTTTGGGTGTTTGATTAGATTGATGGGTACAGGGAGGCCGTATCATTCTGCAAAGCTAAAAAGCCTTTTCTCCACTTCCTTCAAGACTCTAAAAGGCTGAGGATGCTGCCAGGAGACTCCCATGGTGCACTCCAATTGCCAGGGGAAAGTATGCTGGGGTTTTTCATTGAACCCCTTTGTGTCCATAGCAAATAGTATCACCATTGTCCCTCCGGGAAGGAGCAGCCTGTGGGTTCCCCTGCAACTCATGTTATGGCAAAGCCAACAGGGAAACCTTCCAGCCCCAGGAGCAGGGTGAAATTCATAAGCCATTTGCTCAGGGAACAGATCCAGCTGCATGCAGTGCTCGTCACTGAATTCAGAACAAAACCATATCTGTTCTTGTAATTGTGTGGCAAATCGTCACTTCAGATATATTATGAGGCTGTACAGGTGAGGCCTGCCTCCCCTGCCCCCACCACCTGCCCAGGGCTGTGTCTGAAAAATGATGCCAAAAGCTAGTGTAGGGTTACACTGAGCGAGAGGATGTGAGAGTGAGCAGGGACGGGCTGCCGAAGCCAGGTTCCTCCAACCTGCCCCCTTACGTCATCTGAAACTGGCAGTCTCCAGAGGGTATCTTCTCCTTTCATTGAAAAATACAAATAACCCTAGGGTAAATTCTCATCATCCAGCAAGTCCATAGCATACGATTTCATATACAGAATAGCCGAGACCCTCCGTCCCCTCTCCAAGGGACGCCTAAACGCATAGGCTGCTCTCAAAGCCAGTAATACAGACATGCTCCCCAACCCCTGTAAGAGTGTCCAGGCTTTATAAGGGAGATTGGATCGTTTTCACGACCCACACCATTTGCAGGGCTTCTCTGAAGTGTGCCACAGCAGAGCGAGCGCTCCCTTCTATGGAAGGACCCAGGGTTCTGGACGAGTGTAGGACACCAGAATGGCTGGACTCGTATGTCACATGTGTCCTTAAGGATACGTGTCCTCAGGCCGGAAGGAGCCCTTAGCTACCCCAGGGTCTCTGTTATGGTTACTGACTGAGAGTATGGTGGCCATCCTGTCCTCGGGAAAAGTGTGATTTAGCTCAACTTGAGCTAAGCAGGTAATCAGGCTCTGTTTACACTGACAATGCGCCCTACACTGAGACTATGCCGTGCACCTGAGTGAAGACGCTCAGCAAGATACTACCAGTGTTACGGGTTTCGTTATTATCAATCATTGGCAGTATTTGCTCTGCATCATCTCATAGCAAATCGTCTCACATTGGCAACTCCTTTGTTCTGTTTGACCTATTATGGGTAAGAAGGGAAGCGTTTGCTATAAGGGACTCTGGCAAATGTTTAACTCCTTTTCTTTTCCTCCCTCGTCCCGTCGTATAAATGAGAGAGCCGAGTACTCAAAGCCCTTGGGTTACTTGCACTAATTTGACAGTTAGCCGGGTACCAGACAAGAACCAAGGCCAAGCTGTGAATTCTCATCTCACTGATGCCTACGATGCTTTCTCCGCTGATCCTCGCTGTGCTGAACAGCTGATCGCAGTTGTGTAGGATTCCGTCCAGACATCTTGCTGGGAAGCTTGTGGGTATGGATGGGTCTCAGCTGAGCCTGGACTTTAACAAACCCCTGGAAGGAAGGTGCCATGACTTCGCTTCTCTGATCTTTGAACTCTAGCAGGATCACTGAACTAGTATAGTATATGGAGACTTTAACATTGCCACGGGGCCATGACCTCTCACAGGGCCTGTGGCTCCCTAGGTCTGCGAGGGGTGGACTCTGTCCATTTGTGGCTGTGACCGATCATCGTCAGAGTCTATTTTAAGCCAAATTCTGCTCTAAGACTGACTCATGGTGAGCCCTGGGTTGACCCGGGGGCTTATTTTTAAATGGGGAGCATAGCATGTGCCTTGAAATCCCCTGTCCAAGCTTTGATATCCTGCACCTATGTGCACACACACTTCTCCTCTCTCCTCCCCCAGCACACCCCAGGATAATACACATCAGACAGTCTGACAGGGAGCAGGCTCTCAGGACATGCTCCTCCATAAGAGTTCTGCAATTTCCAGCGCGCGCCAGAGCAGAGCGCTGCGGTGTGCAGTTGGAAAAGCAGTTTGTCCTCTGCTAATGACAGCTGTGGATTCTGAAATGGAGCACAGCAGGTGGGACAGCGGTACTCAATTTTCAAAATCTGTGCCCTAAAACATGTTTGCTTAAACCTTGTCTGCACCACCCTTTAGGGGCCTCCACATCCATCAAAAGCAGACCCCAGGAAAAGAATTCAAGCCTTCTATTTCCCACCACTACCTTCACAATCACCACTATGATTCAGAGGTTGTCTGGAAAGTTCAGTAGCCAAAAGTTCTGTCTTTCTCCCCAGAGTGAGAAATTAAATCGCTTCGAGCTCCCAGGGGGGAAAGCACTGGCTTTGCCCAGGTATCAACAATAGCTTTGAAGAGGACGTCCAATTTCTCATAGCCATGACTAATAGCATTATTAGTCATAAAGAACTCATTTTCTCAAAATAATACCTGGGAGGAGGTCAGGTCTGTTTCTGAAGGCCGTGAGCAAGGAAAGCAGATGTGAGGCTTCTGCGTGTCAGAAGAGTTAGAGATTTTCAGGTTTTGGAACATATTACAAATTCTAAGTTATACTCCACAATCTGAACATACTGGAAAACTACGCCATACGTGCAGTGGTTAGAGGAGTCATCAAGTATTTAGCGCATCTGAACGCAAAAGGGGCCACCACAGGCAATTGATTGATGGCTTACTCGTCATTCTTTCTTAGTATATTAAGTGATTATATGCATGTTTATTTCTCTGTGTTTCAGTGGTCATGTAGTCATGTTGGCAGGGGGCTAATGACCTTTCCCTAGGCATGTGCTTAGGTGACACCTCAGACACTATGTAGGGCTTTTATGTTGCTCTGCTTTAAGCTATTGCTAAGAAAGTGGCTTGGTGTTGTATTTCTTTTTTCTTTCTTTCTTTATTTTTTTTCTTTTTCGTTTTTCGAGACAGGGTCTCTCTGTGTAGCCTTGGTTGTCCTGGACTCACTTTGTAGACCAGGCTGGCCTCGAACTCACAATGATCCGCCTGCCTCTGCCTCCCGAGTGCTAGGGTGTGCTAGGGTGTGTGGCCTCACCGCCCGGCTTGGTGTTGTATTTCTTAAAGTAGGTTTTCCTTTTGTTTGTTTGCTTGTTTTTTCACCTTATTTGGGTCTCCTGAGTGGGAAAGACCCCCTGAAAGCTTCTGTTCTCATGAGAGATTGTGGCTCACTGGAGTTGTGAATTCAACAGACTTCACACAAAAGCACAAGACTTCATACCCAGTGCAGTAGCTTGCCATGTAATTCAATCACCTGTGCTTTTACAATGCCATTTGATTTGATTAAAACCTCAGCAACCAAATCATTTCTATTGTAAATTATACAACTTCCTATTTTTTATTTCTCTCCCTTTTCATCCCTTTCAGCAGGCTTCCCTGGATAATTCAATTACAGGCTGTTTTAGAGAAATTACAATTTAATCAATAAGGAAAAGGCCAAATTTCTGAGCAAGATCAAAGAGCACGCCCCCCCCCTTCGTGAAGATATCTTTTAAAGGGTGCCTTTGGTGACATTTTTGTCAGGATTCTTGGTGTGCTACCCTGTCACCAGACAGAAGCAGGCTTTGTGCATTGAAAAAAAAATGATAGATAAAAATGAAGGAACGCAGAATCCAGCTCACTGTTGATAAAGAGCTCTGCCCAGAATTAGAGGGAAAATAAACAAAGATACTTCTGGACTTAAGACGAGGCAAAGAACCTGGAAGCATACTCTTGCAACAAGCCAACTTTTTCTTACACAAAAAAAATATAAATAAATAAATAAAAATATTGAAACAAATGGATTTTGAGGCTGTGGCCATGTGCTGAGGGTTCTGCTTCAGGGATCAATATGTTTCACCTTTCCATGCAGAGTCACCCGCAGGGCTTGGTGAAGCCCAGTTACAAGGCCAGTTCTGATGTAAGAAACTCAGATTTAAGGGATTTGGATATGGCTGGCCGTGCTTCTGTTTCTTACCAGTGGTCCAAGTGACACCACTCCGTGTCACAACTTATTTTGAACCAGTCTTTTTCCTTAGCTTGTTTTTACCAGTGCAGGGACAGAAAGGCTGCTGTGGTGGGCAGCGCCAGCTGGAGGAATTTTTTATATTTCTTGTCTGTGCTATCTGTGTTTCTTTGATGGTTCCTAATGGGGGGGTGGGGTGGGGGTGGGAGTGCAACCGTGAATTAGGAGATACTTTCCACATCACAGTCATAGAGCAGCTCTTTCTCAGTGAGGTCAGTGTGACCTGTGCTATGTCATATTCTCCTCCCTGTATGTGGAAGTCAGGGCATCCCTTCACCACCCGGGAAAGGTCTCTGGGACTCCACGGTGTTCCCTGCCTTGATCCGAAGCAGGATGAAACAGACATCAGCCGTGTGTTTTACTTTGGACAGCTACTTCCAGATTTGCTGGATCAAAATATCTTATAAATGACTCAAATGTTATAACAAATGGTTCAAGCCTCTTGGCATTTGTGGAAAACAATTTAATGGGGTCCCTGAGCAGCTACAGGATAAAGAAATTTGAGTTATGAACTCTAGCAGCATTTTGATGTGGGGTTTACATCCTGGCACGCGTCTGTGTGCGCTAAGTGCTCTTTCTAAAGACGATCTTCTGGTTTGTTCTGCGGCAAGGCTGAAGCAAACATGCTTGCATTTGCATGGCTTCTGTAACAAAGAAAGCAGCGTATTTGTCATATATAAGGAACTATCTAAGTTCTCGTGTATGATTAAAGAATTAAAAAGATGGGGAAATCTTAAATGACATCTAACCCAGATCCCTTCTTTTATTTATATGAGAAAAATCCAGTTCTGGGCTAATAACATTTTAGGTGGTGATTCTGCAACATTTTGAAAATGAATTTAAGGGCTAGCTTTCCCAGCAAAGAGGTTGTTAGACCCGTATGCTTGTAATTCTGATGTTCTTCAGCTAGCATAATAAGATTTTAGCTTGAGTTCAGTAGATGGAAAGCCAGCCTCCTTAAGAAATACAGTGTAGCTTTTGGAAGAAGCAATGTCCACCATTGGCAGAAGACCCCGTGGACACTTGGCCAGAAGGTCTAGGCTAGATTGAATATTCTTGACCTTGGATTTAAGATTAAATTGAGAAGTATTTTTTTGTCTCCTCTTTGTGAGTGGAGGGTATGAAACATTGCATTATTTGGATTCTGAGGAACACGAGATGCTCTATGCAGAACGTTCTCCAGTATCCTTCTTGCTGGTTAGTTTTAATATGTCATAAGATGATGGGCTAGGGAGATGGTTCAGTGACTATTCTTGTTGCCCAAGAATAAGGACGTGAGTTTGAATCCCCAGGACCCATATAGTATACCTGCTACCCAGCACTGGGAGATTCTGCAAACTCGCTGCCCAACCAGGGTAGCTGAAAGACTGAGCCTCCATTTCAGGAGGAGAGTCTATGCTGAGGAAGTAAGGTGATTAGCAATAGAAGACAGCCAGCATCTACCTCTGCCAATGGCACGTGTAGGCAGGAGGGCACATACCCTCACACTCACATCCATGTACCATACCCATAGACATCACAGACCAGAAAACAATTCTTTTAAATGTTACAAGATGATCAAACTAGCAGCACTAGTAGTAAGAAACAAAACAAAACAAAACAACAACAACAACAACAACAACAATAATATGAATGCTACTATTTACTAAGTATTTATGTGCCAAGCACTGTGCCAGGCATCGGCATGGCTTCTTTGTCTCAAAGCTAACTTGTTATTGATACTAGATGTTACTCCCATAATCAAACAATGCTACAAGTACCCTTTCCACCCCAGATGACTGCAGCTTGGGGGTAGGAGCTGGGCTGAGGAGCTTGCTTATGCTCACACAGCTAAGTAAGAAAGCCAGGATCTGAGGACACATTCTCCTGCCGTTCTAGTCTATCCCATGCCCACTAAAGTCCTCTGCCTTCTGATGGAGGAGGAAAGACTACACTGATGTGAGGAGGGTGTTGAGTCCAGATGGAAGCCGAATGCACAAGCATGTCCTTCCTCTGGGCCGTTCCAATTTGCTATGGGGTTTCTTGACAAAGGAAAAACTGACATTCTGCATTTTTTAGAGGGTTCATTATAAAAGGTTTCTCTACTTACTAGCCCCTGAGAATGTGTTCTTTCCTGGGGGGTTGGGGAAGAGTTGGGAGGTGTGAGATTGTTAGAAAGGGTTGGAGGAGAAATCTGGCATGCCCAGGCTTGACGCAGAGCACGTATCCCAGGCCCCAGAGTAATAGTTTAAGAATTCTTCATCCTAATAAATTCACATCTCCAGGGGGCCGGCTTGAGAGCCGATCAGTGCACAAGTGAAATGAGTTTGGTGGGACCGTGCTGCTGCGCATGAGCTCGCGCACATGAACGTGGTACATTTGTGTCAGTGTCTGCATTCTTCTCTGCTCCACTGAGAAATGCTCGTGACTGACTTGGTAAGGGGCTGCTGGGCAACTTGAAGGTCTGCACAGGCAACCTATGCCATGGAGAATCATGTCTGGCCGAGATATGTGTTCATAGGCACAGGGCTGCTTGTCCGGCCTTTCTTTGTCCCTGGCTCCAGCCCCTGTGCCCGTCAAATAGAGGGAGTGTACATTCTTGGTCACTGAGCCATATCTGCAGTCCCTTACCTTGGAACACCTTAGAACTAATTCGTTAGCGTGAAGGGTGCTTGAGTTTCCAGGCTCAGTTAGGTGAGGTTGTCTGATTCATAAGTAAGGGTGGTACCCCTTGTCTGTCCCTTGTGGTGAATAGTCACTACTCTGCCATAAGAACCATATGGATTGACATACCTGGGATGATGTGATCACTGCAAGTCCTTGGATAAATCGCCCATTAAAGTCATTTTAAATCCAATTAAACTGCGGCAGTTCCAGTTGACTCCATTTGGCCTCCAATACCATTTAAGTCGTGATAAGGTGAGGGGCTGGGGAGATGGCTGGCTCGGTGACTAAGGCTGCTTGCTGTCCAAGAATGGGGACTTGAATCTGAATTTCTAGAACCCACATAGCATCCAGGCATGGCTACACATGTCTATTACCTAGCCCTCAGGGAACAAAGACAGGCTGACTCTGGGAGCTTGCTGGCCATTAGAAACAGGAACTCCATCAGTAGTGAATACTGTGTGAAATAGGGAGTATCCTAGAGTTGGCATCCTTTTGTCTGGTGTTTTAGATTTATATATGTGTGAGGGCAGATTTCCCACTTAGTCTACATCTAGGTCTCATTTCTGAAGAAGAGATTGAGAGTCAAAGATCATGATTTACCAAAGACCACCACAGCTAATCCATCGTAAGGAGACAGGTCTCATCATTGTTAGGCCCATTCTGGTCTCATTTGGATAATTCTTTGTTTCTTTTTTTTTTTTTTTTATCTTTTTATTAGGGTTCATTAAATCTCTACCTCCCTACTCCACCCCAGCACCAGGTAGGAGAGAAAGAAGGTTAGTGGGGAGAGGAGCTATAATTCTCTTTAACTACTTTCTGCTGGTTAGGGTCATTGGGTTCCTTGGGGCAAGTCCAATCTTGGTTTCAGGATATCTCCAACTTCTTCTCATCAAACTGCAGCAGCAGCAACCAGGAGCAGCAGGGGAAGCCGCCACTGACTTTTTCCTCCTCAGAGCCCTGTCCCCAGGCTCTGGCATTTATTCCCACTCCAGAATCCTCAAAATTAAACTATCTGTAGCTAACAAAGATCACGGCCCTCTCAGAGCCTGAATGAGGCAAATAGCCTGCTGCTGTGGACAGTCTCAAGCAGCCCCATGTCCCACACCTGGGATTAAAACAAGAACATGTTGTCATAACATAACTGAATTTTTAAAGAAACTGAAACTCCCACTAAAGTTCTTCTGACATACTTTTCCTGCAGTCACATGTGTGAGGTACTACCAGCACACACATGGTGATTGCTGCTATGCTTATGTCACACTCTGAGGTTAAAAACTACCCAGGCTCTCTAGCTTCCTGCTTATAATTTCTTCCTATTCCCCTCCACTCAGGAAAACAGTGAAGTGGGATCAGAGTGGAGTTATAAGTGATTATGAATGGACATATTTATACAATACACTGTTGTGTAGCAGTTTCCTTGAAATTGAAATATTCCAACCTGTAGAAGGTACCGCAACTCAGAATAGTTTCAGGAAGCCCCTGAAGCAGACCAGAGTCACTAGACCCCTTCCTCCTTTAGTGTAAACAATAAAGCTTCTGGGAGTCAGTCTCAGACAAGCCAAGCTCTAAAGAAGACTCGGAGACCAGACCCACTGCCTAGAAGAAGCAGAGACCAGCAGAGGTTTAGACCAACTGAGTCAACTGGAAGGGGCACTTTCCAACCTGTCAGGTGCTTGCAGGCTGTGCAGAGGGCTCTGTTCCCAGCTTCTGTGCACTGTCACCTATACTGGGGTAGGTTTTTGTGATGCAACTGGCTTTGAGTCATTTCTGTTCCTCTAAGAAACCCTGACCTATAAGTAAAACCAGTAATACTCATTGGTTCCCCAAGTTGGACTTGAGTGGTTTCTATACTTCGTCTGGTTGTGGGCTCCTTATCTTGCATGAGTAGACATATGTGTAGCGTGTTCCCAGGAATAGTCTTGTCACACAACATATATACACATATGTGTGAGCAGTATGTGTATGATACGTAGTATGTGTGTGTGTCTGTGTGTGTGTGTCTATGTGTGTGTGTGTGTGTGTGTGATATTAGGTGTACATTATTACCAGACCTTGGTATTGTATTGAAGAGCTTCTAGCAGGCTAGGGGCCAGCTAGTCTCCTGAAATTTTAATCAACACACCATCCCTTAAAGCATCATCTAGTTTGCTTTCAGACTATGACAGCAAAGATGAGTAACTGGGCAAACCATATGCCCACAAAAGTGTAAAATATTTACCATTTGGTCCATCAGAGACATCTGTTGTCCCTGCATTAGACCATTCTTCCAACTCAAGAAACACATTGTCATGTTTTTTTAAAGCCCTGTTCTCATGTCTTAACCATTCAATTTGCATATAAGTTCATCTTCTAGAAGCCTTTCAAGTGCTTATTGTTCTTCATGGATCCTGAACTTTTCATCTGTTCACAAAGCCCGGAACACTCTTACAGTACAGTTGCATAATGGGACTGTTTAGGAGCTGCCATGATGCATCACCATGTGCTAAATACAAAACACTGAGTGATGACAGCGGCTACCTTTGTTTACCACTTAAATGTGAAGCAGCAAGCCACAGCCTGGGTACGTATAGTCTCAGCACTCAGGCGTCTCTGCTTGGCTAGTTATTCCTCAAGCCCATTTCACAGATGAGGACACAAAGTCAAGTACCCTTACCTACAGCTGAACAGCTCACCACAGCAACCAGCGGCAGTACTGTGACTTAACATGTCTTTCATCTTCAGAGCCGATGTGTTTCACTTTTCTCTACACTTAAGTGAGAACGTGAGCTAGCCATTACAAGAGATAACAATTCTTCCAGCTAAATACTTGTGCCTTGCTTTCAAAGAAGAGTTCAGAGAAGCCTCTGGATGAAAGAGGCGAAGGGTGCTTTCGATGACTCTGCCTTTATTTGTCTACCACTTGCTGAATCCATTGTTTCCTCTCACCCCGCCCCACCCCCACCCCCACCTCCCAGTGGAATGAATGGTGTGGATGAGACGAGACCCCCTAAGTCCTTTCCTCTGGTGGAAATAAAGTATAAGCCTAGTGTGAGAAGCTGAAAGTCACACTATCTAGGTTTTGACTCAGCTCTGCATAGATCCAAGCCCTGGGGCAAGTTAAGGAGCCTTCCGAGCTCGGCTTCCTTATCTGTACAGTGAGCTAGTGATGCTAAAGTACCTCGTAGAGCAGTTATATGCTGTTAGATGTGCATATATGTTAAGCTCTTAGAATGTGTTATAATACCTGGTGAGCTTTCGATAATATCAGTAAAATAATAATATGGCAGCAGTCAGGTCAGCAGAAAGAAGGCCGTTCACAGCTCTCCTGTGGGATTCCTGTCGGGCTTTGAAGTTGCCCTACCCTGCCTAACTGAACATTGGGGCATTTACAGAGTAGGGAGTGGGCAGGTAAAGTGGTCAGTATACTATGAGGAAAATAGACATCTGCTGTCAGACTCACTTACCTACATCCTGTACTCAGGTCTCGGTCTTCTATATGGAACCATTTATTTTGCCATCTGCCAAGAGAGATGATTGGACTGTATTGAATAGAATAGCAAATACTGTACAGCAACCCTGACATTGTTGGTAGCTGCTTGGTTTGGGTTGTTTGCTATTGACTTCCTGTATTCACTCAAATCCTCGGGTTATTCTGGGAGAACAAAGACAAACATGGCCATGTCTTTATTGGCCAGCTTCTAACTGAGGTCACTGTACTTGGCATGTTTTCTCTGTGGTTCCAGTGCCTTCTTCCTTACCTTTTCCTCAAGCCAGGACCACTAGTCTGTAGAGAGCAGGCTCAAATTCCTTAAAGATGTCTTCAAGTTTACCTAAAGGCTGTTTGAGTGATAACCATGGTACATGTTAAGCTTGCACCATGCTTTACAACATGGCTTTCTTTTGATCGAGCTCACTAGCTCACTAGCTCATTAGATGCTGTAGTTATAAAATCTCAGAGGTGGGGGGCGTTGCCCGTCAGCACAGTTGTGTCGGGAGCTTCGAGCAGAGGACATGTCTGGTGGATGTCTGGCTATTTCATGCTTCAGATCCCTTGCTCATCCTGTTCATTCTCCGTTGTCTGTAAAGCTTCTCCTCAACATGGAGCTCAGACAACAGCTCATTTAGGGAGCATCCTCAGGCAGCCTCTTGCTCCTGCCTGTTAGTGAGCACACCATCCTGTGTTTTCATCTCTCCCATCCCATCTCTTGGAACATTGTCTCAACAGTATCTATCTGCCCACCTAGATGGACTAGACAGGGGAGGAGCTGTGTCTTAGTCTTTTTTTTTTTTTCAGAGACTTGTTGGGCTCAAGTCTTAAAGCACATAAACCATATTGAATCATCTATATAAATTTACAGATTTGCCCATCCTGTCCTCATTCCACATCTTACTGTGAGCACCCATTTACACAAAAAGGCTATTTTTCACTGACCTTTCCATTTCCGACATGGAGCATTGCACCTGGTGCACAGCGATTGTCCAGTGGAGGTAGGACATGTGGAACAAATCAGATTTCAAATCCTGAGCTCTCTCCACATACACTGCCCCCTACACTGTATGGGTGTCATCCTGCCAGCCCCAGGTGACTGTCAAGTGTTTACCATGTCTCAGAGACTTGTAAAGAGTCAGCAGATGGCACAGTTCCTGGCTGATGGCTAAGATGATATCACTCATGTAGGAGAACTAATTTCAGTGGCTAGAGAATGCTTCAGTGGCATAAACATATCAAATCCCAATAAACTGATCATATTCTCCATACAAGTACACTAAGAGAACGCAGGCAGCTCAGTGAGCTAGGGAGCTGAGGTGGGAGGCTTCCAGTTGTGTTAATCTGAGGACCAGAAGACAAAGAGAGGAAAGGCAAAGCTTGAGGGGAGGGATCAGCTGCTCTACTTGAATGGTACCACACGGGGATACTGGGATTCAGTGTTTTCTGCTTGTGTGTGGAGAGGGGCCAAGACTTTCAGGATGAGTAACAAAGTCCGACATTGGGATTGGAGGTGTTTGTATACATATTAATAAAGAGAAACCTTAACCTTGACTGGCTGGCCTCCTTGTCCCTTTGAAATCAACCAAAGATTTCAAATCAGAAGGTGAAGAGCAAAGAAACCCATGTGGCTGTGTTGCAGGGCTGTATAACCGTAGATCTGGTTTCCCTCTTTTTGCTTTCTCAACCTCAGGCTAGGGGTGTGGCTCAGGAGGAGAGCATTCTTGCCAAGCATGTGTTACAATTCTATCCATATCGAGATAAGAAGAAAAGGAGGGAGGAGAAACCTACTTATATTTTACACACAAGAACAGTATTATATGTCATAGTGTGTCTTCAAATATCGAAATTCCTCTTCCATTTGTTTTTCCATCATGAGCTACGTACCACAAGTTGTTTAGGATTCAAATCTCCAGCATCATGTCAACAGGGTCGGGGTCCATCATTAGTGCCCTACCCCCAATCCCCACCCTGCGGCATAGAACAAACAGATACAGACTCCACAGTGTCCATCTACTCAGCGAAGCAAGGTAAAAGAAGAAGGGGAGCTGAGTCTCAGGCTTCCTCATTGTTTTCATGGCCAAACCAAGAGTGGACTGTTGGTCCATGGATATGAATCTGGTATAGGTCTGTGTAGAGGCGTACAAACTAATGAGTTAAGTCAATGAAATTCCCGTACACCTTCTAGGTCTCCATTTGGCACTTCTTAACCCCGTACCTATGCCACCCTTCCAGCCTTTTGTCATCCACAGCCCCCTGCACAAACAACATCCTCCACAGGATTTAAGGGACAGAGTGGAAGTGTCGCACCAGTTAGTTTCCAGTCACTCCACTCTCTTAGCTCAGATTTATCAGCTTTCCACAGTCTCACAGGCATCCTTTGATTTTACTCTCCTTTTGTGCTAGTTTTCTGTTTGATCCGTCTCTTCAGACTTCTCGCCTCATTCCCCAGCCTGCCATCTCAGAGTTCTCAGCTTTATTTCTCTTTTTGTTCTCTTCTGCTGTGCCCAGCTCCCCTCGGCTTCCCTCACTCTCCTGGGTAGCTGCCAAGTTCAACCTCTCAGGGCCTCAGTGTGACCTGCCTGCCTGCCTGCCTGCCTGTCTGCCTGCCAGGGGTCCTGGAAGTAATTTTTGAGCCTGACAAATCCCCCAGACTTCACCCTTGGGCTGGATGATAGCAACGGTGGAGCCCCATTCGAATCTGAGGCCCCTGAACCTACCTCCTGCATCTCCTCACAGCCTCTGTCTCCGAGTTTGGGTTGAATGAGTTTTCACGTTGATGTATAAACCCGGGCACTTCCAGTGTGCCCACCCAATGCCATATTCACATTGTAGATTTGGAGGCCATCAGGGTGGCACTGTGGATTACAAAAGACTGGAAGGACAGCATGAGTAGGTAGTTAGGAAGTGTCAAATTGAAACCCAAAACATGTATGGGATTTTATTCACTTATTGATTAATTCATATGCTTCTGTACACACCCATAGCATGCTCATATGTTCCTTGCCACCAGGAACATATAGGTATCTCTGTGATGTGTGTGTGTTTCTGTGCCTTCACAGAGGCCCACTACAGTCAATGTGCAGACGACCCTTATGGATTGTTTATGCCAACAAAGTTCTTTGGAAATGAAATGTGCTCTTAATCCCGGCTGGTGTGCGTGTCACTTCCCTGTTGGAGTTTGGTTGTTTTGTTTAATCTGTTGAGGAGAAGAGGCTTGCCTTGTTTTTACAGTTGTGTGATGAAATAAGAAAACTATGTTTACTGTGATTTATCTGTGGGAAGAAAAATGTGAAAGAGGAAATGCTTGTCCTCAGGAGATTTGTGTGAAGTTCTGTCAGGTGACGCCGTTGAGAGTGAAAAGCACAGAAGAAATGGGGACGTGATAAATGCTGCTTTGAGCCTTAGAGTTGAGTCAAATCAAAAGTGTGGCAGTGGTGCCTCTTCTGTGTTATCAGGAAAGAGAGAACAGTGCCCAGTAATCTGTTATAATCTTTGGAATAATTTATCCATCTCCACTTAATGGCTGAGAAATGGGCAGGAGTCACGCACAGCTTGCAGCGTGTAATGAAATGGTCAGTATCAATACACCGATGGAGTGGGAGGCAAAGCAGGGCCATTCTATATGAGGGGTGGGTGTGTACACTGGTGCCGTCCACACTAATCAATAAGCAAACGATGAGTGCTGCTAGAGAGTCATTTACCCTTGACAAAACAAGCAATGATAATTGGATGATAATGTGGTAATTTACCTTTATACATTTTACCCTTGTTGGGCTTGTAGAGGTTATTGTTGTATCTGATAAGTTTTAGGGGTAGAACTGCTAGGTGTTCCTGTGTAAAACCAACATTGCCGCCACCTCCTGCCTTCCCCGCTGCCTTCTCTCAATACCCGGTTCTGGGGAATTTGTGCTTTCATTGTATTTGTTTCTGGTGAGTGAGGCTACTGTTTTCAAGGTGCTTTTCTATTCTGGGGAGATCTGTGGGGGCACTTAACCTACATTAGACCTAAGAGGTCTGAGGGTTCTTCACAAGACAAAGGCTGTCGAGATACTTTCCTTGAGAATGTGTCAAGGGCAATACAGACAAAAGACTGATGTCTCCTTTAACAGCTTGATAAGTATCTCAGGATATTCTGCAGGAATCAGTTCTGTTGCTACAAAGTACTGTATTCCCAGTCAGTGTGATACACTGGATGCATGTGCGCTCCACTCGACAATGCCGAGAACTTATCTGTGCCCCCAGGGCTGAATGCTGTGACACTGCCCAGGCAATGGGTTTGATGGAAGTGATTATTTGGAGTGATGATCTGCTTTAAAAAAAAAAAAGACGCATTAGAGAAGTGTACACATTAAAAATATGATTATGTGACTCTATGTTTATCTGGACTTTTTTTTTTAAGTTCCAAAGGCAGTTCTATCCACAGCATCGAAATCTCTTGTAAAAGTAAAGTAAATCATTCTTGTATTGACCATTTTTTTTTTCATGTTGTTCTATTGAGACATCTTCCCAACTGAGTTTCTTATTGAATTGTATTTCTATAAGGGTATTGTAGGTTAGCAGCACATTTTTATGGTACACAAAAGATGTGCCTTCGGAATTTCCAATGCTTCGCATATTGTTCCCCACAGAAGAAACATCTTGGAAATGCTAAATAAATCAAAACAGAAACATTTGGCTCTTGACTTGCTGCTGGTGCTTTTTTTTTTTTTAACTCCCAGTTTACATTGGCTGGAATATCCATTACGATCCATCTTACCTATTTGATTAATTTGTAATAAATTCGGCCCTTTGGAAGCCTCCTGCTGCATTTCTAGACAGGTTACTCTTGTAGAGGGTTTATTTAATATGTGTCTCTATGTACCTATATGAATGAAAATTTAATATGGTTTAGAGGCCTTTAAAAACACACACGCGCACACAGTGTTTGCTCTGAATTAAGTGCTCATATCTGACATAGCCTTATGGTTAAAATCCATAAACGTATGGGCAGACAAAACTGTTTAGACTTCAGAAATTGATGAGACACGTGGTCTGTTCCAGGGGATGAAATATCATCATATTACAGATGACCAGCAAATGTAATTATACATCCTGGATTGGAATCCTTATTTCTTGTCATTTTATAAGGACTTTTTTTTTGTTCTCCTGATGGTGGTGTTGAGCTGCCAGAGCCCTGTTACAGGGTTCACCTTCAATTTGATGCACTGATGTGGCCTCATCCCTGTGGGTGAGAAATGGTCCTCTCCAAACAACTGTGGCAGCATAGCAGGACTGTTCTGAGAAAGCTTCTCCATGTTATAGCAAGATAATAAAAACGCCTCTCCTCTTAACTACCGCCGTGTACTGGAGGAGGGCACAGCACATTCATCGTCTGATCTGGGAAATAGGATGATGCTAGAAAACACTACCTCCATTTTCTAACAAAGGCATTTGGGTCCAGAAAAGCACATTTAAAACAAAATGTGTAATTGTCTTTTATATCAAAACTGAGAGGGAAAAGAGCATTAGCCATTTATACAGGACACAGCTCTAACCCCACCCCTTTGCTTAAACATATCACCCACCCTGGATGGAAAATGATTTTCTCACACATGTGTTTTGTGCTTGCTGAGATAAACAAAGAATGAATGGTGCCTGCTGGGTAGGGAAATTGAAAGACAGTTAATTGGTACATATTTCTCTCATTACTTATCTAAATGTTTTATATCCACATGTAAGTGGGAGTACGTGCCACTTGTGTTTACAAATTGTGTCAGAGATGTGTTTCATAACTTTGCTACTTTGCTAGCATGTCCTTGTAGACATGCGCTGTACAGCAACTCAGTTCCACGCATATTGGGGGCTGTACATTCTTCTGTGCACAATATGTGGCTAGACAAAGCCCCTGCCCTCCAGGGAGTTCTAAGCCAAAAGAAGAGATGAATGGGGCTATGTGAGTTGAAGCCTGCCTCTATGCCCAGCACTAGAGAGGCCGAAGCAAGAGAATCACAAGTTCCAGGCCAGCCTGGGTCACACAGAGAGACTCTGTCTCTTACAAACAAAGGCTAGAAGGGGTGTAATTTCAATGGTAGATTGCTCGAGACCCCGGGTTCAGTCCACAGCACTACGGAAGAAAGGACAAAAAGGAAAAGAAATATAACGATAGATAAGGTAAACTTAGGTCTGTTTGGGATGCATCCTTGATTTTGTAGGAACCATGGTCCCAGTCAAGTTCAGCAATGGCCCTTAAATGGATCTAGATGGTTTGGTGTAAGTACAGCAAGCATAGTTGGGGAAGAAGACTGAAAGAGAATATAGCAGGACTCGAAAGATGGAACTAAACATCTCAAGGATAGTTATAGGAAATTGAGAGTAGTCCAAAGGAAAGAGGAGAAGGCCTTAGCTATTGCAATAAGACTAGCCAACGAGAGCCCCGTGTTTCACAGAAGCAAGTTGACATCTGCTACTGACCCCTGATGGAGTTAGCCTTATGGGGCTGGGGCCACAGAAGTCCGATATGCCAGTGTAAGAAAAGGAAATGTTGTGGGTAGCATACATGAAGTAGATTCTATAATTAGGACAAGGCAGCAATGACCGTAGCTGTCTCAGTCCGATGCCGTCTCTTCTCCAGAAAGTACATGGAGAGCTCTATTCAGGGTGTTGTCAGATGTCCTGCTCCATCCTTTGCATTCTGTAAGAGCTTAAATGATGCTCCCTCAGAAAGACTGACATGAGCACACACTCCAAGGCCCCTTCACCCTCTATGGCTACACCTTACCTTTCCTTTCTTCAATACGTAACAAAGCTTTCATTGCATATTATTCCGTCACTGCCATCATGCCATGGGGACAGGGGCTACATCTGTTTTGTTCACTACCCCATCTTAGCACTACAGAAAGTACCCATGTCCAAGATTGGTCATGTGGTAGTTTTCACATCTCACAAAGTGGACATCGCTATCTCTGCTCAGAGAGAAAATGAGAATCTGATACCCAAATCGGACTTGCCCTAGTTAGGCCATGATCAGTAGCACCTACACTCAAACTTAGTCTGGCAGCTCCACTGCCTATGGTCTTATCCTTGCTGAACTGCAATCCTTCTTTTAAAAAAATCCTACTGTTTGCTAGAGCTTCTGTGTCAAATTTCTATAGACTGGATCCATGGCCACATAACAAACATGATACAGATATCTTCTAACACCAGAGACAGGAACTCTGAGGTCTCGCATAGCTGGAGTTAATCTGAGGGATCTGAGGAACATGTCTTCCGTTTCCCCCTCCAAGTTTCCATAGAGCTGCTGGCACTCTATGGATTCCTGTGCATGACAGTACTTTATTCCACTCCCTGCCTCTATTCTGACATAAGATTATTTCTGTGTCTCCCTATCTGTCTTGTCTATGCTTCCCTTTTTTTAGAGGTGGACTAATCACAGTAAATTGAGACCAAATATCATAAACCTACCTAAATTTCATGTTATTTCCAGAAGAGAAATTTCAAGACAATGTCACATTTCAAGACAATGAGGGTTAGTACATCAACAGAATTTGGTGTGTATGTTGGGGGTGCACAGTTCCTATGTCATGGTGTGTATCACATAATACATAATATTATACAGGTTTGTAGTAACTTCATAACATAGAAAAATGTGAAAGAGACTAATACCCTTGTCTGTGCTGAAAATCAAGAGTTATTTGTTGACTATTTTTCACAAGGAATGATGAGACTCAGTAATGCAATCATTGAAGCTGAGCGTGTAGGCATCTAATAATCTTATCGCTTCACATGAGAACAAACTCTAAAGTCATGAGTGTGCTGTTTAGAATCATTTCATGCTGGGCTATCTTTGCTAGAGTTGACTTCACTCTAAAGCCTCGAGTTTTGTTATAGGAGAAAAGCAACGTTTCAATGCCGTAAGAAGCCTCAGAAATGATGCCCCAGTAAGCCAAAGGTGGAGGGCAGTTTTTTTTTTTTTCAACTAAGTTCTTGCCACCTACAGTGTCAGCGCACAGTGCTAGGCTGTAGAGAGAAAATACCATTTCAGATGGATTCCTTCTCCTGGCTTTTTTCTATTCAGTACATATTTATGTCACCCAGCGACTAATGTGTCCTGTGCATGTTGAGCTTCTGAGATGACTCAACATCTTCCAGTGAAGTCTGGGGACTGACAGCTCTCCATCCTTATCAAAAAAGGGAGATGCCGCAAGAAGTTATCTAGACACTGGACACAGAAAGCCTAATAAGAAGAAGGGGTTGTTTCTAAAATGTGTGATCAAACTTTTGACCACTATCTCATTAGTGTGCTCCAATCGTCAGTGTGATAATAAGAGTAGAAAAAGAATCAACAGACCAGAAACACCAAGATAAGAAATAGCGAGAACTCTCAAGAAGTGGGACTTAACCAAACAGGGAATGAAAAAGAAAAATGACAAAAAGAAATAGGAACCAACAAAAATAAAAACAAAAGGCAGGTTAGTGGAAACACAACAGGAAAGGAGGGAGGGAGGAAGAGAGGGAGAAAAAAAGGGAGGGGGGACAGGCACGATGAAATTTTCAAAAAGAGATTTAAAAATCTAAGAAGATTGGAAATGACTGGAATAAACATTGATAAATGGAAGACAGTGTTTGCTGACTTTCCATGTTATTTCCCTACCAATATTCCAGCAAAAGACTCGGCTGGTGGAGTGTGTGTGTGTGTGTGTGTGTGTGTGTGTGTGTGTGTGTGTGTGTTGGGGGGGTGTCTGTAATGTACTCCTGTGCTCATGACTTTTCATGACAATCAAATATAAATGATTTTCTTTCATCCATATGTCAACGAAATTTGAAGTTACTGGCAAATCTGAGAAGAAATCATCAGTAGATACATTTACAGTATACTGAAGCCATTTACATAGTGCCAAAGCATAACTGAAATTTTCTAGCTCCTTACAAAGTATCTTGTATGTTGTGCAGACTCGACAGGTGCCTTTGTTGTTCTGTTGCTATTGAGGAGGGAAAGCACATCTCATTACACAGACTTTTAGGAAGGCTGCAGCAGGGTGTGGCTCTCACTGCAGGGAGAGGTGTTTCAGTGTGTGCGCTAGGCTCTGCTAGGCTGATCCTCTAAAACAGTGGTGTGACCACGGGTGAATTAAGCAGTGCGTTAGCCATGGTGGATCATAGAGAGATAGCCAGGCTGGGGGGAGGGGATCAAGATAGTGGTTACTGAATATACACTAAGGTGTCTGGCTGATGTCGGATTATAAATAGCTTCAATTTCGAGGCCCAGTGGTATATCTCATTGAAGGACCATGGATCAGAATTTAGTCACTGGAAAGATAACCAAATTGTTGAAAAAAACAAAAACAAAACAAAAGACTGTGTCTTTAAGGCTGGAGAATGGATGGGCAGTCCAGCCCTTTAAGCCTCACTGCATTGCTGAAGTTACTCCATTAAGAAGACCTACTGCCCATTCACTTTCATTATGAGAGCCAAGTCTCGCCATAGCTTTTGTTGACCAAGTAAGGGTTCAGGACCTCCAATGGCAATCTTGTAAAAGAAGAAAGCAGTCATCTTTCTCTATAGGAAACTGTGCAACCCTATGCCCTAAATGTTGCTTTTCAGTGAGGTGGTGATAGCTTTCTGGTTCGATATATGACAGAGGAGGCCCTGGGTTGTTAAAGGATGCCCCCACCTTCCTCACTCAGGACTTCTGCTGTTTCCTCTGCATCATCTACTCCGCCCTCCCCAGCTGTGGCAAACACTGAGAGCACAGCTCACTGGGGGGCCTGAATTGCAGGGACTCTGCCCTCCAAAGGGTCACAGCATGGGACTGATTCCCTTTCCATCCCTATCCTGTAATCATGTTTTCAGAGTGAGGGACAGTGCCCTAGCTCCTTATGGTGGGAAGCAGTCACTGTGCAGCCCAGGTGTAGAGTTGGCACGCAGATACCTTGGCCCTGTCCAAGAGGTCCTGAGAATAATATACCCAAGGTGTTATTCTTCCTCGGAAATGTGACATGTGGATTCCTCTGAAGGCATTGTGTACATACATGTGAAGGCATATATGTACAAGTATACATATACAACCCCCACCTCTGCCGTGTAGGAAGAGTTGGGAGTGTGTTGAGATAATTAATGCATGGTCACATCTCATGTTTAAAACACACACACACACACACACACACAAGATTTATGTAGAAAGGAGAAAGAAGGAACCTCATGGAATTCTGCTTTCACAACCATTTATTAATTGGTTTCTAAGAGATACAGGAAGGAGACCGGGGGGAACTTAGGTTTGAAACGTGTGAGAACTCCACTTCCTACCCACGCCAGAATTTGAGGCTTCCTTTCGAGCAATTCTAGGTTTACAGAGTCTTGCAGGCTCTGCACCTGATCTGCCTGCAAGAAGGTGATATATAGAGCATGGTGGCTTTGTCACACACCAAAGGGACCTAAAGATCTTGATCTTTTTCTGAACATAGGAAAGCTAACAACCTGACCACCAGGAAACAGTGCCCTGTTTTCTTTGTCCCTTCAGCTTTCAACAATAGGAATTTTGTCTTGTTTTTCTGCCTTTAAGAATAAATTTTCCTATTACAGAAGAGGCATTTAGTATTCGTATGTACCTGTGCAGTAGCTTCTATGTTCATTCAGTTTTCACTCCCTTGGTGAGCTTCTGCCATATGAAAATTATCATTCCATTTTCTGAGGATGGAAAAAAAAAGAGATACCAGTCCTGCCTCAGGAGAGTCCACAGTCTCTGGGAAATATGCAAACAATGATAAACAGTTGCCCAAAGGGTGCTGAGTACATGGCATGCCCCAATCAAGCAGGAAGAGAGACGAAGCATTCTCCCTGATGTGTCTGCGCCACTCCCAAGATGCCACAGGGGCAGGGCTTCTTTTCCAAGTAAGCTTTCTCGAGATGCCTGATCCTTGTCAGCAAGTGTGTAAATGCCTCAAGCCCCATTCTGTTGCATCCCACCAGGCTGTGAGACGATGAAGTTTACTCACTGGACAGAATAGGAAGTGGAGGGATTTAGGATCAGCACATTCTGCCACAACACGGTGACCAACTTCCACAGACGGATGCCTGCCACTGGAAAACTTCAGAGGACTGTTGTCTTCAAATACAGTGGCAGTGTCACCCCTGCTACATGTGACGACTGAGTACCGCGTGCCCTCTCGAACAGTGCTTTACATCATTTGATGCCTACAACAGTCTCACGAAGGAATCACATCATAGCGTACAGTGACTTTGCTTTTCGTTTTCCTAAGCACATATGGAATGGAAGCATTCTGTATTCCAAACCCGGAGCTGTCTGAGCTCAGCTTTCTTGCTCTGACCACTCTTGGGGAAAGACTTTAGCATAGAACTCTGCAGCTATCCAGGGTAGAAGGTGACCACTTGAGTGTTTGCACTACACGTTTTGAAGCAGCAGAAGGATTCCTGTTCATCCTTGGCTGCTCTAGCCACTGTGGTCAGCAAGGAAAGTCTGCATTTGAGATAGCTTAGTTTACCGGAGACACTTTGAGAGTCTTAACAATTTTCTTTGTATCTTCCCCGTGGAAAGGAGAGAGCTAAGGATGCCATCAAGGTACTAATGCCAGCCGGTATTTATTGACATCATGCCTCAGGGGTATTTTAGACAAAATAAGCTCAAAGCAGTAGATTTTTTTTTTATGGCCTGGACCTAAGCTAGGGAGCTTAGTGGGGTAGTCTGGTATAGACCAATGTTAACTTTTTCATTAAGCAGAGCAAACTGAATTGCTGGTTTTGAATTTGATGATGAATGAAGAAGCAATCCCAAAGTGACACCATACTGCATTTGTAGTTGGTGACGTTATCAAATTATTTCCCGTTGTGATATGAAAGTAATGAGTGTCCTACAGAGAGAGTTGTTTGTGGGGTTTTTTTTTCCTTCTATATGCATTCATTGGTGTTGCTTTCTCCTCTCTGCTGCTGTGCATAGACTGCAAAAGAATCTGCCATCCAAACGGTGAGCAAACTCCAGAGGCCTCACCTGGGACCACAAACAAAGGCCCTCTGTGCCCACATCTTGACGGTTTCACTTCTGAAGAGGGGACAAGGACATAACCTTTTCATTGAGACCCACTGCCATTGTCTTGGAATCACCAAGTGGCAGCATGGTCTATTAACGTATTTTTACTAGCAGGAAAGTTACAGCTGAAAGTTCAGAAACTGTGTGTTGAAGAACAGATTCCAGGGATGCGCCAGGCATCTGTCCCAGTCGGTGAACAGGCCTTGGAGCAGATGTCTCAGATTTCTTCAAATCCAGAACATGCTGTCCAATTTTTTTTTTTTTTAGCGGTAAACATACTTTTTTTTCCTTTTTGTCACCGTTCACCAAAGTATTATATTTAATGCATAAAATATGTAAATTCTTAAAGCATCATTTTGCTCTTTAGTGAGTTTAGATATTACAAAACGGTTTAATTATAAAAACAGACAGACCTAGTCCTGGGACCTGTGCAGCTAGAAATAAATGTGCAATCAAAACTGCAATTACCTGCAGAATTTAGTGTAAACAGATCAGCAATCACATAACAAACACAGGCTAGTTTGCATTCTGATATGAATACAGTTAGATCCAAAGCAATTTTCCTTTATTTATCTTAGCTGCTCAGCATAAATAAAGCAAGGGCATTGGAGCAATTAGCATAATTAGAGTATCGTGGTCAGGCCCTGTGTGATTTCAAGAGACGTTTCACTTTAGAATTCTTTTTTCCCCCCACACAAGAGTTTCCCTGAGCCACTAAAATATCGCTCTGGGCATTTTTGTATTTCAAATTTGCAAGTTGTCAGTTTGAAAAACCCTTGACACATGGATGTGAAAGCATGGCCCAGACAGCCACAGAAGGTATATCCTCAGCTTTTCATTACCAGGGAGCTAGGGAATTTCCTTTCTCAGCTCTTTCTCCTGCTTGACGTTTAACCCTAGAAATGTCAGTCTTAATTATTTCTATTGCTTTCACATTGGGTCCAAGGGTTAAAGACAACTTGTTCCTCTCAAAATAAATAAATAAAAACGGAGAATTGGGCGGGGGCTGGGGGGAGGCACTATCATGGAGGTGGCTAAGCCATTGCTAGACACTCAAAGACAGATAACTGCTGAGGTTCTCAGTAGATCAGACTCCAAGGTGGAGAAGGTGAGGAGGAGTCAGGTGGAGTCGCTGCCAATGCCCTGCCAACCCAATGCTCTCCTCGGTGTCAGAAGTGGCGATGCTAACTGGTGGATAACCACAAAATTGGCTTAGTTAAAAACACATGCAGGTTCGTTTGCTTGCTGCTATTTTCATTCTTTACTGTGCATGAGAAAGTGTTTGAGAAGTGGCTGTCAGGTTGGGAAAACTGACTGGCCTTGAACTATTTTGTGTGTAATTGTACCTAGTCCCGGGATAAGAATTTGATATTAAAGTAGGTTGTGCTTCCATTTGTCTTTAAGTCTTTTAAGTAAAGCTGTAGAAGAACCAACTCTCTTATATAATATCTTATCAGTTTCCATACATTTAAGTATTGAGTAACCACCACTAAAATCTGGATTTAAAAAAAAAAAAAAAAGAGCCATTGCCTCCTTAGTGCTACATTTGTATTACCCAGTGGCCATTGCCTTTCTCCTGTACTCCAGCTTTGTCTGAGTGAAAAGGTTATATAAACCAAGCCCTACAGTGTGCATGCACCCTTTTGATAATGGCTTCCTTCATTCGGCACAATACCCTGTGATTTGTATCAGCAACTCACATTTTCTTGCTCAGTTGTATTTCAGTATGGAGCCATAGGAACAGCAGTTTATCCATCCCAGGGAAGTGCCAAGGGGCATTTGTGGGATTTTAAAGATGATTTTGACTTAATAGAAAAAGATCACATGATGAGCATGGTTGCTGTGAAAATTCTGAAACCGTACCATGGTTGCTGCGAAAACTCCGAAACTCTGCCCTTAATTCCAGGGTGAAAAACTAAGACTGGCCAACAGGAGCTGAAAACCTTAGATGTGACAGAAGATAATGATTTTATTTTCATGTGGAGGAACCATTAAAGACACCACAGATGAAGTTAAACACCAGACTTAAGAATAGAGCTGTAAGTGCAAAATCAGCTCATACTGCAAAGGAGTAATAGTTTATTCTAAAGCTAAATTTTAGAGACCATGGCCCAGAAACATGGAGCTAGGTAACCTTGGGTACCACACTCCAACCCGGAAGCAGTCTCATGAAGTTAATTGGTAACAAGACAAAGAATGTTATAAATCAAGGCGATTTAAAAATATGTTGGGGGAAACATTAGAGGGGGTGTTAAAACAGGGGAAAGGGGCCTCAGGAGATTTCTGATAGCATTGTAGCCCTTCCCTTGGCGAGGAATGGGGTTTTGCTAGTACATTCCAAAGGTTTTTATCTGTTTATCAGAATGTTCGGTTTGATGCAGAGGTGGGCAAGGAATGTCTCTTCAGGGTGCCAAGGATTCCCCTCAAAGAACTTATAATTAGGCTATCAGATCAGCAACATTCCAATCCCTACAAGTTCTCGAAGGGTTTGTAAGTCAATCAGCTCATGCACAGAGCTCCTTCCTGCAATTCTCCTTTACAGAGTCAACACGTACATCAAGGACCAGTATCTGAACTATATAAAGCCATATATCAACTCAGGAAGGGCAGAAGGATCTTATTAGAATACAGTAAAATGGTGCGGCCAGGGTGTGGGCTGAAGAGAGGGCTCTCGCTCTTCCTAAGGAACCTGTGACCCGTGTTGGATCCTATAACTCCAGCTCCAGACTATCCAGCACCCACTTCTGGCCTCCACAGGTTCTTGGGTACACAAGGTATGCAGGCACACACATAGTGCACACACACACACACACACAAACACACACATATACACACACACAAATACACACATACAGACACAAACACAAACATACAAACACACATACACACACAAACATACAGCACCCACTTCTGGCCTCCACAGGTTCTTGGGTACACAAGGTATGCAGGCACACACATAGTGCACACACACACACACACCTAAAAGACAATGTCTGATGGAATTGTCAGCTCAGAAACTGGTGTGAGCCTGACCAAAGGAGACGTGATAAGCTGCGGATCGTCAGTGAAGGAAGGAGATTTGTGTCACAAAAAGCCTGGTATTCGTGGTGCTGTTGTCTCTAACATCTTCTAGAACACAATTGGCAAAAGAGGCCAAGGCATATGCATCTATTAGGATTGACTGAGTAATCCCAATTAAAAGAATAGTATGTCTCAGAAACATGAAAGCGAACCTGTTTTTGAATTTCTGATAACTACCCCCAGATTTTGAGGTTACAGTATTTCGATTGAGGAATACTTTGATATATTGTGATACATTATACTATTTAAGAAAAATGTCAGAACCACTATGAGTAACTCAAAAGATACTAGGGACATGGTAAATTCAAAAAGACAAGTTATAGAATATATATATGTGCATATATGATATATATCAAATGTATATGGATGAAAAGGATAGACAGTATTTCTGTGATGTTCTTTCCTATAAAATAATGTGCAGTAGTGTGAGTTACAAAAGGATAGTCTTTGTTTTCAAAATGTTCCCAAATCTTTTTGACATTTATTCAATCAGCTAGACACCGTGACAAGAATATTTGTTTGTTTTATTTTGTTCAGTGTCATAATCCAATATAAAGTCCACGGGGAGGATTTATGGCCTGTGCGCTAACTGTCCCTGGCCAATATAACCAATTGATAAGAACATTAGCTGTGTGATATTACTGTCTCCCAGAGCCACACCAGCACTGTTTGCCTATGAGCCATGGCAGGGTGAAAGTGTCAGGCAGAGTAACTTCTGGACCCCCTGAACACTCACTGCGGAATGGGCCTGGCTTACACGGTCCCCAACTCATCCTGAAGATGATAAACAGTACGTCTCTTTGTATGGGTGGGCAGACTTTTGTGGCCAAATCCCATAATAACACAATCACCAGGAGCTGGGCGCTGTAGAGACATAGGAACTACGCAGGTGTGTGAATGGAATACTCCTTCAAGTAGACACAACCCAGTCCAGCCAATGGCTTCCCAACCATCGTTTTCCCAGTACAGAAGTCCACAGAGCTGTACAGCAGTTGAACATGGCTGCCTCCCATATGTGAGGTTGGAATCTTTTGTACGTTTCTTCCCGTTACAATTTCTGTGTGGATGTCTAGTCTCTTCTTCCCTACAAACCTGGTGCATTTTTATTTATCCTTGAAAATAAATAAATAAAAGGTATCTGGGCTTGCACCATGGCCACATGGTGTGTCTCTGATGAGGCCTGGGAAGGGGGGTGTAAACTCTAAGGCAGGCTAAGCAGTAGCTCTTGCTCAGCGCAGCAGGGGGTAAGGCGAGCCCCTGCTATGGCCCAGCCTGTGGGAATGGCTCCCCTTAGCTCTAGGAAATTCCTCTTTCCGGGACTTGTTCTGTGGCTATTTTCGAGCCACGGGACATAGTGCTCATCATAAGCTGAGCATGTTAGCTAGGTGAAAAGAACTAGAATAAAGTCAGCAGAATGTCCTTTGCTGTTTGAGCCTTTGTGGCCTAACATGGCCCAATAATAGCGTTTGCATGAACTCCATATTATGAAATACATATTCTCTCATGAAAATTAGCAGTTAAACGCTTAGGAAAAAAAAAATACTGGATGGCTACCTGAAATGATTTTGAAATCTCTTTTCCCCATCATGCCAGTGCCGATCTCTGTGTAACCCTTTGTTGGATGGACTCAAAATTTATTTGACTAAAGATTAGTATAAAGTCAATGATACAAACCAAGATGGATGTGTGAATAGAACTGATATCAGAGGGATCCAGAGGAGAAGTAGATCTGGCAGGCCTTTTGGCTAAGTAATTTCTGAAACCTTCTGTGGAGTCAAATCATGTGGATTGTGACTTTCAAAACAATGATCACTGTATTGTACCTCTAAGAGAGTATTGACTCCTGTCTAGTTACTCTCTGTCTTCAGTATAGCATAAGGCCAGAGCCCAGAAAACAGTAGTTGCTCAACCAATACTCAGTGAGTTCATTAACCAAAGCAGGTCTATTGAAACATCTGTGGAACTTCTCCCTGGATTAGACATGGCCCGTATTCACCTATTCTTTGCTAAGTTTGCACTTTGTGGATTTATAGTGGAGATAAACTAGGTAATGTTTTTGGAAAAGTACATTTGCAATTATTTAAGGGCCTTTGGAACATGTCTAATTTTTTATGTTTTATTAGTAGAAAAAATTCACTGTCTTCTAGTCATAAAGATTTACCTTTTTTTTTTTTTTGGCTTTTGTTTTGTTTTTGGGTCTACCTTTTTTTTTAATATGGAGCTTGCATTCTTTTTCTCTGCTCAGTCCGCCACACTTCCTCTCTGTCCCCTGCATCTGGGAGGCTACATTTAGAGACCAGTACATGGGGATCAGGAATGGGTTTTGGTGTTTGTTTGTTTGTTTGTTTGTTTGTTTTGTTTGTTTTGGGTTTTTTTGTTTGTTTTGTTTTGTTTTTTGCTGTTGGGCAGAGCAGAACTAGCAGAGTGAGCCCTTGGGCTCCTGATCTTGGTCTAGCTATGTGGGTTCTCCAAGTAGCTGTACTCCACCAGTATTAATACAGGGTACAATTAGACCCCCACATGAGCAGACAAACCTCCACTACCTGCTCCTGTGTGTGGCAGGATTTGAACCTGAAGATGCCAAGAGATTTGGTTCATAAATATGTAAAATGCATTGAGCAATGGATGCATCTCTGTTAGGATTACAGTAACTCTAAACTCCTGTTTAGAATTTTTTTTTTAATGCTCAATGATCGGCTTAACAAAATTATAATTATTTATTTTAAAACTTTTTTGTTTAAGATATTATTTAAGAAAATCTTTATTCTCTGTAGAGAGTGGGTCATAATCATAAGCTGTGAATGAACAGCTATAATTTATGGGTGCATGGAGTGCTAGATTGTATTTTTCCCAATGAAATGCAGAGATAGAGAAATATTATCATGATTTGTGCTATAACACTGGAGTCGGTACTAATCCTAAGGAGTGTTTTCTCAACTTGATGCATGGGCTGCGGCCGCGCAGCAGCTCCCATCAGCGTTAATGGGAGCTTCAAGGCTAAAGCACCAAGGATAAAACCGACACTGCAGTGCCGCCCACATTAGAAGATGTTGCTTTTTTTTTTTTTTTTTTGCCTAGGAACTGTCTTTCTTTGTTATTTTATGTGCTGTCATGTGGTTTTGGAAGCCCTTGCTGTCGTACTGTTAAAATTCTACCTTCAGGTATGGTAAAGCTAATGCCTCATAATACATAGAAGAGGTGGCCAGGCTTTTCTACGTTAGACAACAAATGAGATAATGGGTTGAATGCTACGTATAAGATAGGACAAAGCTTTGACCAAGTTGCTGCATATGTGTGGCTCACACATTGCCTAGAGATTCAGCTACTCCTGTTTGGAAAGGAAACCGGTGCACATGTCTATCCAATTACCAGGCTATTTTTTTTCCTGAGATATTTTCATACATCAGCAGTATAGCTATATTAAAAAACCAACAACAACAATAACAAAAGCCCTGGAACTATTCCACACAGCCATAATGAGTATGAATTAGATATTAATATAGCTAGCATAAATAGTAAGTAGATATGACGGTGTTTGTCTGTCTGTCCCTACAAATCATGTATCTACCCTAAAAAGAAATATTTAATTTTCTATTGCTGAGAAAAATGAACATTTCTGCCTCCTTCCTGCTTAGGATCAATAAGCAAGTAGGTTTTACTTACATTAATATTTCTTATTTATTTCTTGTATATTTAACTGAGGCAGCCATCCTAATTTATGGCATGTTTAAATGTACGAGGCAAGTCACACTTTACGGATTAAAATTAAACAACTCAGTGTCTCACTGTGACATGCTCAAACAGGAAGAATCTCCCAGGGTGTGTAATATTGTTAGTATAAAGTGGTAAGCAGGGGTTTCAACACAGGCATACACTTTTAATTGGCCAGTTGTTTGAGAATATGGCTCGTACATAGATTAATGAACATTAATTGGAATTGTACTTACTTTATAGTCAAACCAAAGCCTCCTTGAATATTAAATCTGTATGCCAAGGAGTTCATTGACCTTATTTTTAAGTCTCCCATCGCTAGAGCTGGCCATCACGGGTGGTGATAATGATGTTAAATGAACAATGTCATTGAGAAAATTCAGCATAAAGGATTATGCACACTGCATCACAGCCCACAGGCATTGCACCTCTCATTTAGATGGGCAAGTTCATCTGATCATCCACCTCTTAACAACTCCACCATGAACTCACCACTGCCAGGAGAGTAAGGACCCATGTGACACTGGCCGGAACAACAGTGACCCAGTGAATAGCCCTAGGTACCATGCTAGGGAAGCACAGATTTTGTTTTTTGTTTTTTTTTTTCTTTTGTTGGTTTTTTGAGACAGGGTTTCTCTGTGTAGCCTTAGATGTTCTAGAAACTCACCCTGTAGACCAGACTAGCCTCGAACTCACAGAGATCCACCTGCCTCTGCCTCCCTGAGTGCTGGGATTAAAGGCCACCACCACTCAGCAAGTGAACACAGTTTTGAGAGACAACTCACCATAGAGAAAGGTGGGTGGTGGAATACACAGACCTGATGGCACAGAGAGCCGTGGCATGGAAGGAAGCTCTGGTGGACTGGTGGCTAGAGGCTCCTGCTGCTAACCTGCCTCGGGCTGATTATAAAGGCAACTATGTTTATCTGAAGAATTGTAGTCTTCCTTGCTTCATAATGGAGCTGCAGACTCTAGGGCCAGAAGCCGGTGAATGTAGCCTTACAGTGGTTTACCAGCCAAGGCAAGAATGGGTCTCATTTGCACTGTTTCAAAGAATGGAAAAGAAAGACAATTGTATCTTTATGTAGCCTCATGTGTATGGACTGGCTCTCTCTATCCCACTGACTGCTCCTTTAAGGAGATTCTTTTTTTTTTATTATTTATCTATTAATTATACAGTGTTTTGCCTGCATGCCAGAAGAAGGCACCAGATCTCATTGTAGATGGTTGTGAGCCACCATGTGGTTGCCGGGAATTGAACTCAGGATTCCTGGAAGAGCAGGCAGTGCTCTTAACCTCTGAGCCACCTCTCCAGCCCTTTAAGGAGATTCTAAACCTGTGAGTTGCAGCCCCTTTGGAGTCTAATGATCCTTTCAGGGGGATTGCCTAAGACCATCAGAAAACAGATATTTACATTATGATTCGTAAAAGCAGCGTATTGTGTGCATGTGTGTATGATATGCATCCTATATATGTGTATCAGTATGTAGAAGTATGTATAATATAGGATATATTTGTATAGTTAAATCTCATGGAGCTTTATTCACCCCAACAGTCAGACATTTACAAGACTCATAGAGGAGGATAGGCTTTCTCCGATGGACTACATGTGATTCTATCTTTTTCTGTCGTTGTTTTAATCTGCTCTTCAGTTGTTGCCTATAACCCGCAGAGGGGAGGTAGTCAGGGTACCTTGTTTGCTCACAGATGAGAAGGTGGGCAAAGGAGAAGCTCCTAAAAGGAAGGAACTATCTCTGTGCCTGCCTGAGCCTTCTGGCCATTGCCGACTTCCTCATTGGACTGTCAGCACAGTCCTTTGAGTAGCTGGACCTGGCCGGAGCCAGGGGTTCTGTGGCTATTCTGCTGTCCTCCATGGCACCCTCACAGGTGTCATGTGATATTCTGCAGGGCTGCTGATGGCCCTGTGTGGGTCTCTCTCTTTGCTGGTTTGTTCGTGCCTGACTGTAGCACTGCCAAACTAACCCTCTCCCCCAAGATCTCCACATTTGACCTTGGACTAGAGAAAAGCAGCCATTTCGGAAGGAGACCATGAATGTCCCTTCCTCTGCACTTGCCTCTATACAGCTTCTGCCTTTTTGTGCTGTGGGTGGTGGTGGGTTTTTTCCTCCCTTTAAATGTGTTTACTTCTAAATAAACAACTCAGCTGCATTTCTGTCCTTTGTGTCAACATGAAAATCCCCTGGTTCTATGTGTAGCTTGAATAATTACCAAACTGTTTGTAATTAGAATATGAGGATGTGACCTCAGATCATTTTTTTTCATTTCCTTTCTGTGTATTTAATACATTTCAGAGGCTGAAAATACCAAATCTCTGTCCTTCTTTTTCTTTCTTTCTTTCTTTCTTTCTTTCTTTCTTTTTTTTTTTTTTTTTTTTTTTTTGATGCTTATCAGTAGTGGAAACGCTGGGAAACAATCAGCCCAATACCTATGCTTTGTTCATTTATTGCCTTCTCTGAAGATAAATTGACTGTACTCAACTCTCTTCAGCATTTTTCTCCACCTAGATATTATTGCCTTGTGCAGCCACCCCAAGGTGACTGTTATCACTTAATTAAATCCTTGCACGCTGGGAAGAAAAAACAACATTGTCCCTTCATAACCCCAAGGAACCTATTTTTAAGCCACTAAGCCTTTCCCCTGTTTTATTAACTTATTCCTGGCTACAACAAGACATACTTTTGTTGATGAGCTAAAGGTTGTATTAGCTTTTTATTTTCTGGGTAAACTTATCTATTCTCTGGGAAGAGGGAAAAAAAAGGAATGAACATTACCAGAGAGGGGAAAACAGGGTCTCATCAACCTCCCCCATTCTAGTAAAGATCTCTGTAAACACTGCCCTGGAAAGTGGAGGCAGCAGGGATTCAGGACAGGGAATGAGAAAATAAAATGTAAACATAAAATAGGAACAGGACTAAAAGTAAAATGGCACGTGGGTCTACTGGGGGATTCCATGCTCAAGCTGAGGGAACCAGGCTCACTGGACCCCGTGTTTGAAAGGGGCTGGTGGCAGGTATTTCTCTGTGCTGCTGCCTCTTGCGGCATCTTTCTATTAACCTCTTGTTTCATGTGTTTATTTTTCCAGTGAGTTTTTTTTCTCTGACTCTTGAAATCAGTAATCAACTAGTTCTAGACTTGTTATTTCTAGGTTTGGGAAGAAAGCTGTTGAGGTATGGTTACTTTCTGTGTCTCTGTGTCTCTGTGTCTCTGTGTCTCTGTGTCTTTGTCTCTCTCTCTATCTATCTATCTATCTATCTATCTATCTATCTCTATCTCTATCTCTCTTTCTCTCTGTGCCCTCCCTCTGTGTCCACACATAAGCAGTAGGTCTGGTGTGTGTCAGCTTTACCTGGCATTTCTAAGTACAGCCCTCACTTTCCAAAGCCCTACTGGCTACAAAGGAAGCTATTTGTTCATGCATAGTAAATAACATACCTTTTAGTTTTGTTTCTGGTCCATTAAATCCCGGGCCAGAGAATGGGTTCGTCACTTCTAAAATTTGGACCCAAGCAAGCATATGTGTTTATTCATGATGTTAAATCATTTTACCGCATGCTGTGTTCACCCACAGAGTAAACGCTGCTTAAAGCTGCAATACTGGCAAGAGCCACTGATGCTGTGACAGGCAGGGGTTGGCTAGAGACCTGGTTCTTAAATAGTTGGATAATTAAGATATCAGAACCATCACTGATCACTGTCCCCAACTTCAACTTCCAAGCTTCACACTCAGAGAGCATGGGTGTATAGGCTGCCACCGTCCCTGCTGTGGTGCAGGAGACCTTTGGAGGCCCCATCTCCCTGTCTCTGCTGTGGAGAAAGCAAAATCACCTCTTGGAAATTTGAGACTTTGTAGCCTGGGGGAGGGAGGGAGGTTGTGTAGACAGGGGCCATCTGTGCCAGTTCCAAAAGTGTTTTCTCATCCAGTGTCCCTTTGGAGGGACCAGAAGTTTCTGACCTTCCTAGGCTCTAGCTGTTTGTGGTATGTTCCCGCGTGCAGGACGGGAAACCTATCCACGTGTATTTCTGTCCGCTCACTGGAGCCGATTCCTCTGCTTTTCCTCTGCAGGGTCATTTCTTTCTCTTCATGGTTGTATTGTCAAAACCTACTACAGAGGGAGCTAGAGCTCCTCCCGAGCAGCACCCCTGAGCAGCAGTGTTAGCTTGACTCTCACCCTAACCTCAGCCAGCACGGTGCCACAATGTCAGTTCTATGGAAATGTGCCTGCCCAAGCTGGGGCTGTAGCCAGAAACCCCAGGTTCTTCTCCTGGTCACCCCACAACACATAGTGCCATAGAGTAAGTTGTCATGTAGTGTGTGACTGCCTGTCTCTGTCTGTCTCTTTCCTATATGTGAGTGTGCACCCCTGCTGAAGTTCAGTGAGGGTCATTCATCAGCCATCTTTTGCCATCAAGGGGCCCTTCATCTTAAAATTGAAATTCAAAGGCATGGTGACTTTTCCCAGTACCCTGTCTCTGTTCTCAACAGTCCCCACTGTCCTGTGTGGAGTTGTCTCTTCCCAACACTCCACACTGTGTTAGGCCTTAATGAACCATAAAGGTAGTCAAAAGCCTCTGTGAAGAGACGGAGGAGCACTCACCTCACCCCAGGCTCCTGGAGTAAATAATCCAACGTACTTAGCTGTTCCTTAAAACTTTTATTTTTAAATCGCCTAAATCATTTCTTCCAGCTCTCTTTTGAACCTTTCTAAGTTCTTATTTTTAGTAAAGTGGCAGTCCCCAGAACTGAATTTATTTAAGATTTCAAACCCATGCAGAAGAAAAGGGGAAAATTAACTTGCATCTAAAATCCAGCACCGATCGCTCCCACTTAGGGACATTAAGTAAAAGGTGTTGTGTTGCTTAGATGTCCTGTGTATACACAAAAGAGTGTAATACAAGCCAGTGCGCAGGCATGCAGACTGTGCACACCCAGCATCAGGGAGGCACCAGCCTTCCTTACAGCAGCAGAGCACAAGAACACATAGCCAGAACCACACGTGTGGTCAGGGTTGCGAAGGTGAAGCCTGGGGCTTGCTTGCCTCCCTCTATCCCTGCTAGATATAGCATTTGTGGAAGCTTCGACACAGGCATCTCTTTAGCCCACCTACTTTCAGTTTGACTTGCAGACGGGGCAGAGGCAACTCCACAGAGTTAGCATCAAGTGGTTACATTACTGATGGAAAGCATTCCCATTACCATCTTTACTATTTAAGGGCTAGGAAATTTTTTTTCTTTTCTCTCGTTTTTTAAAGATTATTTTAAAAGACTGCTAACACTTTAGTCTAAATGCCTATTCCAATCCAGCTATTCTGAAACAATTAGATGTCTCCTTCTAATACCTTTGGGACCTATAGCCAATGGCTTTTCTGTGTTTCTCCAAATATTGCTTGTTACGTGCATGTCATGTGACTTGAAAGGAGGAAAGCTGCCTAGGAACTGACCTTTGTAAATGAGTGTACCTGTGGATTAAAATCCACTCAACAGGTTGTGTTCTGCCACAGAATGCCTTAAATCACACCTCTCGGACAGCAATCCTGCTAGCTTGTCTAGATCAGCTGAAATCCCAACACAGCAGGATGGTAGCAGCCCTCTGCTTGTCCCAGGCCTGGTGTGGGCATCAGCATGAGCACGAGGTGTCTGCCCTGTGCAGCCAGAAACTCAAATGCACAAATGTATAACTGGCAGCCTTTTGATACAAAATAAAAATAACTAACAAACAAAAACCTTTAATATTCCCCGACTTGAAAGAGTGCAGTCCAATTTAGCAGAATAGACTGCACTGTGTAGGTGGCAGGCCAATGTGGAGGCCTGCACTGCAGCTTGCTCTGCGTGGGTCTCTACGCCTGCATGGTGAGCATGCAAGAAGGGAAACAGGAAGTCACATATGTACATGCTGACTCCAGGTTAAGTCTTCCTGCTGGAGATGCAACAAAGATCTCCTCAGTAAATGCTGTATCACTGTAAGCATTAAATCCTGCTTTGCCGTGTGACATAGTCAAAGACAAGTATAACCAACCATGTGTGCTATGGCCTGGTTGATGGCCTCTCAAACTCATATTTTGAAGCTTTGATGTCCACTGTGATATAGCTGGAAGCAGTAAAAGTAACCATCAAAGGCTACTGAGGTTAAAGAAAGATACAGGGGTGGCTCTTAATCCACTAGGGCAAGAGAGGTCTTCTCCGATGTGAGGGGAAAGGAGAAGAGGGAGAAAGCTGCTTACACACAGGCAGGGAGGAAAGGCCGTGTGAGCACATAGCAAGAAAGCAGCCTTCCTCAAGGAAGGAAGATAGCAAGCCTTCCCAAGAGACTGAACACTACCAGCATTGTGACTGTGTGACTGATTTTTATCTTCAGACAACATTGTTGTTTAAAGCACCCAGTTACATCAGTATCGGAAGACGAAGAAAGTGCATATGGGAATCTAGTAGGTCTATATGTTTCTAGGCGCCTTCTTGGTTTTTTTGTAGTTGAGTAGGTGCATTTGTGTGTGTAAGTATCCATGCACATGTGTGCATGCGGAAGCCACAGGTCAACCTCGGGTGCAGTGAGCCTTGCTTTTTGAGATAGGGCCTCTCACAAGGACCTGGTAGGCACCAGGTGGACTAACAGCAAGCCTCGGGGGCTGCCTGTCTTTATGGCCCCAGCACAGGGATTGCAAGCACTCATCAGTATACATGGGTGGTGGGTACTAGAAACCACACTTGCACAGCAAGTGCTTTGCTGACTGGGCTACTAGCCCAGAGCTCAGTAGTTCTCGTTTTAAATGACTATGTTTATGAAGCTAAAAATACTTTTCTGCTGCCTTTGTGTCTTTTTATCTTTTCATCTTCTAATTAGCATTGATGTACTACCCAAGTAGGCTCTCTCTAGTCCTTTAATGTGTCTCTGATAACTTCTGTAGTCCCTCAAAATTAACAAATAGTGTTTTTCTCATTTCAGATAGTCTCTTCACCAAATTTGTATGTGTTCAACTTTAAGGAAAAACGTTTATAACTAGGTGCAGCCTTTTCCTTTTTTTCTTTTTCATGTGTGTATATGTGTGGTACACATGCAAGGATGTAGGTACATGTGTGTCTACAAGCACATTTTCACCTGTGTATGCAAGAGTGTGGAGTTCCAAAGCTAATATTGAGAATCTTCCTTCCTTCCGCTCTGAGTCAGGCCCTCTCAGTCAAGCCTCGACTTCATCAATAGAGCTTATTCCCTAGCCAGCTTGCTCTGGGATCGTCTGTCTGCCCTCTGAGGCTGGACTTACAGCAGGTTACCACACCCAGCCAGCATCCAGCTGCCTTCTGAGGATCTGAACTCCAGTCCTCTGCTTGTACAGCAAGAGCTTCCAGCACCAAGCCATCTCTCCAGCCCTGAAGGCTTAATTCTCTACCGTGAAATCAGAATCCGTTCTCTTTTGTGTCATATGTAGCTTCTTCTTTGGTTTCGCTGGCTTTCACAGCCACATCAGCTCTTCTCAGTTCCCTTTCCTGCTTATGGGAGATGAAACACACAAAGCAGAAATGCTTCCTGGATCAGAGTCCAGACTATGTTACACCTGCCAAACTCTTACATGTGTTAGTCCCAAACAGTTCAGCAACTCTACTGAGCCCCATAAAGACTCTATGCATAGCCTTGTATTTTCATATGAGAAACTGGTGAAGTCTTAGCATTAGAATTCCAGCTCAGGTCTATGTGAGTCTGAAGGTCGTGGTATCTTTTTAATTACCATTAAATTTAATTACCATTAATCACTGCCTCTTGGAAGATGTGGAGTATTCTCATTGCAAACTTGGGTGTGGACCTTTTTCACCTTTGGCCCCGCAGGCTCACCAGCTTTCCCCCAAGGAGCTGAGCAGACATCTTTCATCCCAGATCTAGGAGAGCCCTGTCCAGAATCTGGCTGGGAATGTTCTTATCAGAGTTGCACCTCCCGTGTTGAGGATGAGAGAGTGGAGTTGAGGGAAGTCACCCTGTAGTACAGAGCTGTGACCCACAAACTCCAATACCTGACGAGATATATTGTGAGGAAAGGAAGCAAGTCTATCCCTAGTGAACTACAGTGAGCTCCCCTCAGGGCTCACAGTCAAGGGCATCTGCCACCAAAAGGTGCTCATCTACCCAAAGTATTTCTTCCTTCCCCCAGCTTCTCTTTGGGGGGCTTCCAAAAGACTGATTCTGGAAGCCTTATTCCCCATTACTACTTTCTCAGCCAGGAGGCTGTCCCTAGCCTTCTCTTTTCTAGCGACATACATGGTCTGCCTTCCTTTTACCACAGGAACCCAAAAAGCACCAGGTGGAGATAAAAAGCCCCAGTTCTCTTTGAGACATCTCATCTTACTGTCAACAATGCTGCTAGGCCCAGCTAAGCAGACAAGGCATTTTAAGAAAGGAAACAGAAACTCTCAGCCCTAACCCCACCCCCAAATCTGCTGGTTAGCTCTGTAAGCTTTATAATTCTCTACAGCGGGTCCCACAAAGCAAAGCTAAGGACTAATTTCCTGAAGAAGGAAGCTTGGCAGGTGACCCAACAGAGACTGGAACATTTAGCACAATGGCTTCCTGTCATCTTGTTGCGCTTGCTCATTATCATCCCTTTGGTCCCTGGGTTGAGGGGTCCAGGATAGAAAGAAGATGTGGGAATGGGTTCATTATGACTTTCTGAGCCTGCGTACCGTCTAGACTCATTGCATCACTGAGTACAGAGCAGCGCTGGCCACCATTGCTTTGTGTCACCAGCTCAGATGCAATGGAGGATGCGGGTAAGCACAACGTGTTATACCTACCAGAGGAGCACACCCGTTGTTTAGTAAAAGGCAAACTAGTTTCGGCTGTTAGTGAAGAATGGAGCATTCATGATGAGAAAGAACTAGAAGGGTAAAAATCTGGCAAAGAGGGAGAGCAGATGTCTCAGGCAAGTAGACCGAGTGGAAGTAGCATGCAGAAAATGATAAAAGCATAAGGTTGTGTTGGCAAAATCCAAAAAATAATATATATTTTTATTTGCCTCAGAATAAAAGTCTTCCATTAAGGCTCAGAGGCCAATTTAAATCTTTAGGGTCTCAATCCTTTAGGAACAATCACCCTGAAGCCTGTGAAGCATTTAAATAGAAAGCAAAGTAGGTCATCCTAATACTAAGGAGAAACCCCCAAGCGCAGCAATAAAACAAACCCCACGTGTTGGAAAAGGTCAACGTTAGAATGAGCAACTCTCATTGGAGGCTCAGACTCCCGTCTCCAGTATGCTGCCATCTCCACTCACAGGAGCGTTGTACAGAGCCAGAGCTGCTGTCGGCTCACACACCCGAGAGACAGCTTAAGAACATAATCAGACTTGCTTCCCTGCCTAGGGTGCATGGACAGACTTCATCCTGAGCAGGAGTTTGGGAACATCAGCTGTGAAATGTGGTCCACATGACTGGCTGTGAAGTGCAGCCATTTTTGCAACTATCAGCCCCAATGTCACTGACTGGATGAATGAAAATTGTAGATGGAATGAGGAAAAGAGGAGAAAAAGAAAAGGAAATAAAAGAAAAGGGGGCTGAAATGCATAAAAAGCCGTACTGGAGCCAGGGAGACCCAAGCTATGCCCTGACTGTGAGAGATGGCTCTCACTGACCTTGAACTTTCTCCTTGCTATCAGGCCACTGTCTTTGGTAGGAGAGACTGGGGTTTACTTAAGGTCTAAGTGATAACTAACGAACACTTATCATAGGGTTGTTACCTTCTTGGATTACTGAGACTTCCTTAAAATGTTTGCAACCTTGTGTGAGAGATTTCTGTGGAGGAATATTGTCTTCATTGTGAATAACGTGATCATCTTGACACCTTACGACTCTAGACAGCTAAGATAAATACTGTTCTATTGCTGAAAATAAGTATTAGTTCCTGAGCCCAGCATTTCAAAAACTAGGCTGAAGGGCCAAGTGAAAAGTTAGACTTGGGGCTTAATCATTATGATCTGTGCCTCAATCTCGTTATTGTTGGCAATGCAACTGTTATAGCTGAGGGAGTTTTTGGTAAGCATGGCTAAGTCCACAGAAAGTTCTTTAGACTAAATATACTTGTGGTAAATTTAGTAGTCATTGAGAGATGGCGCGCTGTTCGTCAGATTCATTGACTGGTAGAATGTGTCTGATCTTGAATTCCTTTTGTTCTAAAGATCTAGCTAATTAAGACAAAAGACTGTGTAAATAGACTTCTGTGCCCATTAGAATTGGGCTAAGCCTATTGATTGGAAGTTTCTATAGCCAACTGCACACTTCTTTCACAATTTCTTTAGATCGGGGCATCATTGTACTTGAGTAGATGGAAGTTATTGATGTACTGAATCCCTTCTACAATGTTAGGGCCCTTGTGCATCTTCAGCAAAATCACGTGGTCCTGAGTGGTGAAAGCGTGCTAGCGATTATTCAGCTGTGTTGGATGTGAGAGGATCTGTAGCAAAGTTAGCTATATGGCTCTCTGTTCAGCCAAAGAGCTAAGAGAAAAGCATGGTGACTTGCTTAGTCCCCATTAGCGCTTCTGCCTGTGTTGGCAGCAGAGAGGAGGAATGTGGTCCAGGTGTGTTACCTGCCAGCGACTGCATTGAAGAACTCAAGCGAGGAGGTGATAACAGAGTCTTACTCCAGCTCACCAGGATGGGAGGGGAGGAAGCTCTACCTCCCAGCAGCATCCCTAGGTCCCTCCTCTACCCTGTGAAGTTTTCTTTGGACATTGCCAGTTCTTAGCATTTAGAAAACAAACCCATTTCTGAAAGTTTTGACCATTTGATGTCGGTCCTTTGACAACAAGGATACATTGTCTTAAGATACCAAGACAATATGAAGTGTGTGGAGGTTTTTTTCCTTATTTGAGACAGAGTTTTACTGTATAACAGAGCTGTGGCTGTCCTGTCCGCACTTTGTACACCAGGTTGGCCTTGAACTCACACAGATCAGCCTGCCTCTGCCTCCTGGGTGTTGGAATGAAAGGTGTGAGCCACCACACCTGGCATATTTTTAAAGAAATTTTTTAAAGATTATCAATCTTAAGGGAAAAATAATGGAGACAATCATTATTTTATATGTCTGTCAAATATTCAAAATGATACAGTGTGGCTACTATTTTTACTGCCTGATACATTGCATTTGAAGGCAGTGGTAAGAGGCCTAGTCATTTCCAGAGTTTGCATACATCCTTTGTTGTCTTTGAATCACCTTAATTTATCCTTATTCTTATTCTATCTTATTCAAGGCAGACATTTCATGTTTTATCTTTGCTTATCAGTTACTCATATTTAACCTCTTTTTAGTTTTGCATGTGTGCATTGTTTGTGTGTGTGTGTGTGTGTGTGTGTATGCATGCTCACATGTGCATGAGTGCACTTGTGTGTGCCAGTTCACAGGTGCATATGTGTATATATGTGTACACATATTTGTGTGTACATATGCATGTTCCTGCATGTAGATGTGTGTGCATGTTGTATACCTATGTGCGTGAGTGTATAGAGTCAGTGTCAGAATCATCCTTAATCACCCTCTGCCTTTAGTCATTGAGGCAGAGTCTCTCAGTTGAATCCAGAGGTTGCTGTTACGGCCAGCCTCACCAACCAGCTTATTTTGTCGATCCTGCCTCCACCTTCCAGACACCAGAATTAGAAACAGGCCCCACCCCCCCTCACCTTTGTGTAGACACTAGCATTGAACCCTGGTCCTCACACTTGCAGAGCATGTACTTTATCCACTCAGCCATCTCCTCAGCAGCACTTCCCTTCTTTATAGAAAACTTTAGTTCTGTGATTTCTATTAAAATTATTTTTAAAAGAGTTCAGGGGGAAAGTTATAGGACATGATAATGGTGAAGGATTATTTGGGGGCAAGATTCTAAGAGCAAAGGAAATAAAAGCAAACACACACAAGGGATTACATCCAAGCCAAATTGCTTCTACAGAACAAACCACAGATTCGGGAGACAACTGAGCAAGTAAGAGTGAACACTTGAAAAGTGCCCATCTGACAAAAGGGTTAGATCCAGAATATGTTGGGAAGTTAAAAAAAAAAATTCCCAGGAACAAAAATAAATCCAATTTAAATCTTGACAACTGACCTTCAATTAGACATTTGTCAAAATGACTGCACAAATGCCCAATGTCATTGATCATCAGGGAAACACAAATCAAAACCAGAGTGAGCTATGGCCATACTCCAGTAAGAATCGCTTCTATAAAAAATATTCTGGACATGGAGAAAATAGAACCTTTTACACTACTGGCAGGATGTACCGTAGTGTGGCTATTGTTGAAAATAATTTGGGCATTCTCACATAGTTAAAAATGGATCCGGTGCACCATGTAAACCAGCAATCCTAATCCCAGATGTATATGCAAAGGAAACAAAATCAGTATGTCATGGATACATCTGCAACCCTGTGCTTATAATGACATGATTCACAAGAGCCATGAAATTGATGGATGGACAAAGAAAATGTGGTGTACATACACAGAGGGATGCTATCCATTCAAAGAAAGTGATGAGATCCTGTCATTTACAGTGACATGGATGAAATGGAGTTCATCACGTTAAGTGAATAAGCCAGGCACCCAAAGAGAAGCATCCACAGCCTTACCCATATGTGGGATGTGAAGACATTGGCTCCTTAGAAGTTGAGTAGAGTGGTGTTTGCCAGAGACTAGGGGAGAGGGGGAGGGAAGATGGTCAGTGGACAGGGTGTAATTAGTTAGGAGGAGTAAGAGGCCAGGATGTGCCATTGTATAGTGTGATGATGGTAGATAATGTCATCTGTGCAATTTTTAAATAGAAACATGTATTTTTTTTTTTTTACTCTTCATGCCATAAGGAAAGAAAAAGTTTTGAGGAAATAGACATGTTAGCTTTGATTTACCTATTACCCAATGTGCGCATGTGCGGAAGCATCACAGAAGCATAAGGACCTAGAACTAAATCTTGTGTTTTTATATATTAGCTAAGGGCCTAGTTCAGAGTTTTAAATTCCATTAAGGTTTTGGATAAAGCATCTTTTAATCCTATGAATTTACAAAATAAAATAGCCAGACCCCCTTCAGCAGTGGCATTGAATTCCCCAGATGAACTGTCACAGAATAGAATTAGAAAGAGGAGAGAATTTCCTTTTTGTTTTTCCATATTATAAAATAATCAAACAAAAGACACCCTTTAAGAAGTCCATGTGAAGTGCTAGAGTTTAATCTTCGACTGTACTAATCCCTTCATCCACCTCCCACGACCTGCCTTCATCCTCCCGCTCTGATCCTGACGTGGACCACAGACACAGCCAGGATCCACACAGCTGCTCAGCACCGTTCTGAGTGCTGTAAACACATCAGGCCACTAATGCACGCGTAACTGACTTAGCCCTCGCAAATTTCACTGGCCAAATTGTGCTTCTTCAAAGGATGCCATCTAGAGCTACCCTAATGAAGAATATGCGGCCTTAGTTGTTATCCTCTGAGAATAGTGACGTTCATGCACAGCAGAAAACCCCCAACTGTTCTCTGCGCCCTGCGTATTATGTTAAGTGATTAGGCAGGAGAGATAAAAGCAGGAGCCTTGCGTCCAAGCCCTGGCAGGGACAAGCAATCTAGGGACAAGCAGCAGAGGCTGGTCCTGTTGACCTAGACTCAGCAGCTAGCTGTGAAATGAAAGCAGAGGTCAGCCAGGCAGCAGAGAACCAAAGCGAGTGGGAAACCAAGTTGTTTATCCTGAGCTCATTCAGGGCCAGGCCCCAATTCCATCAGAATAATTGATTTTCCCATAAATGTGTGTCTCTGCTTCATATGGAGCTAAATTCTGGAGCTGGTGCAGTGAAGCAACACAGCCCCTAAGCATTCAGAATGCACAGAAAGAAAATGTAAAGATTTCAATATTGTAGAGTGTGGGGTTCCGAAGAGCTGCAAGTTCTCATGGGAGATTTCAGACACAATTCAGAGCTTTGTCAATTTCAAGAACTAAGCGCTAGTTTCTATTATTGGTCCATCATATTTATGGCCTTATGCGGGCCTACTAAAAATTAATTATTAATTAGTTGAGTGATTTGTAAAATAGAAAGCAGAGGGCTCTGTTCTAATGGGTTCCTGAAATTAGCAGGGGAGGTTTCCATGGCAGAGGCATTGGCCCCAACCAGTTTCTAAACTACATTTGTAACAATCAAGTTTCTTTCAGTGCAAATTTTTTAATGCCTTTTCCCTAGAGATACAAATACAATGTTCCTAGAAATGAAACTCACATGAATGCAGCAGATTAATATCCGAGGTTTCTAAATGGTCTTTAAGATGCTAAATTCCTCACAGGCTGCTTTAATCATTGTTACTACCCCTGACACAAACTTCTTACCTCAAGGAATACATGTACAAGCATTTATTATTTTCTCTTAAAAGCTTGACTTTTAAAGTCACCCTGTCCCCGGTGTAGAGATTCATATCACGATGAGCCATAACAGGAGTGTCTATGTGGCCCACCTGACACCGACAAGTGCTTTCAGGTGAACAACACTTATAAAACGAAATTTCTGTGAAGTGTATCTTATCTTCACGCCGACTCCCATATAAAATGATATAGATATTTCTAGAGAGGAGAATTAAAGCAAACCCCTCAGTCTGAATGAACAACTCTGGGGTCGGAAATCTAGGTCCCTGTTCCAGCCAACCTGTGTGCCACAGCATCTCCTGTGCAGCTTTCTGAGGGAAGGCTCTGAATCCTAGGGAGTCTTCATTAACCCTGGCACTTCCTAGCCACACCTCACCACCAGGCTCTTCTCGCAAGGTGCTGATATTCTCCAACATCTATTGTGTTCCAACTGCATGTTTGAAAGAGTTGTAATCATCCATGCCTTTTCCCAATGGAAGTCTTAGGATCTAGGTGACAGCCCTCTCTGGTCCCCTGTGGGTTCAGAGTATTTTAGACTGGACGCTGTCCTTTGCCTGGGGGATTTTTGTTTTGCAGAGTTAGCCTTATTCTCAGTCATTGAACCCAGGAGGTGACTTTTAAGATCAAGCCCAGCCTTTGGAAAACCTAGGCTGTATGGGCCTGCTGCAAGATAAGCAGTCAATAGGTGTTCCCCGAAGGAATGGATCAACAGGTGTCTGCTGAATGGAAGGTGCATTCCTATATGGAAGGAAATGCTGAAAGATGCAAAAAGTGTGTACAGCTGTATCAATGTGGAGGAGACTGCTGACGCCCAAGCAGGAAGTCTCAGAAAGGGTAGCATCCTCCTTCTCTTTTGCCATAATCCAGATGTATGATGCTAAACCTGGTGCTTAATTTCTCTGAGCCTCAGTTTATTGAATGAGCTGCATATTGTTGCCTGCATCATATATTCAAATAATAAATGTAATACGTATGTGTTAGTAATAGTCTATTATATATATATACATATATATTTTATATATAATAACAAACTCTATAGTTATACACACACACACATACCTCAAAAATCCTTCTTTCTAGGAATCTACAGGATATCAGATAACATTTGGTTTTACCTTTCTGTTGCTTTTCATAGCCAACAATGGAAAGACACATGGCATTCTCTGTGTGACCAAGTGCCATGTGTTTTGCCAAAGTAGAGCAGTGACATTTTTAGGTCTCTCAGGACCAGAGTAATGTACTCTTGTGTTATTTCTGACAAGGGAAGGTGCCTCCCTTAACTTGAAAGAGAGCATTGAGTTCCCAGGCCCTGAACTCTGAGGGCACCACTTTTGCATTAATTAACATATCACATGAGCAGCTAAGAGACACAGTAAAGTACCAGTGAATATCTGTACAGTAGCTAGCGGAAGTCCTTTGCCATGCACATTGTCAAGCATGTCCCTTGGGGGATCCTAAGTTCTCAAGGACAAGCCACAATGTGGGGTTTATATACCATCCCTGGAAAGTGAGAGGCACGTGGGACTCTCTCTCAAATGCCACACACTGGCAGTGTACCCAGGCCTGTGGTCTGTTTGGTTAGATGTTGATCATGACATTCGTCTCTCTCCAGACTGGGTGTCAGGCTTGAACCCACATCTCGGAGGAGACAGATGAGCTCTCTGACACAGGATGCCCACAAAGTAGGGTTTAAATGAGCCCAGGCGAAACCCAGTTCCCTTGCTGAGAAGTAGGCATCGTTGCTCTTTTTGTGTCTTAGCATCGCTCTAGCCCATCTTCCCTTTTATACTGATCCCTCTCTTCTAGGAGCAAGAAAGGAGTGTTGAGGGGTCTTGGTTTGTTGTTACTGAATTCATTTGTAGTATCAAATCGAATTCGACCTAATTAACTCAGTTTAGTGCTGTGGCTGGGGAGATGCGGCTGTGAGCGCACAGCAGAACACATGCCACTGGCTTAACGGGGAAGGGGAGATGAGTTGAGGAGGAACCTGGCTCCTCAGTGCATGTCCTTACCTTTCGTGAGAAAATATTCTTGAGTGAGATTGCCATTTCGGAAGATAGGGCTTTTATTTGTGCACAGAACTGTATTGAAGGTCAGACTTCAGAGTCTAAAGTGGGGGATTCCTTCTTCTTCTTCTTCTTCCCTGTAAAGAGATGCACGTGGAACTTTGGGCCCTGTCCAGCCTCTCAAGTTGGGAGCCCATATGCGTGCCTTCAACATCACTTCCCAGAACAACCACGGGTCATGTAGCATTTCTATGCGTTTTATCAAAGTGTGATTATATCCAAAAGCAACCAAGAACTCTAAGGTTTTTTTTTTCCTTTCGGACTCTTTTAGCTATTGCTAAAACAGAGTACCAAGGTAGACATTAGCGGCCAGGCCTCACTCTCCAAGCCAAGCTTCTCCTGCAGCGTAAGAGCAGGCTTACTGAATCCTGATGCCATCTCATTCTTCAGTTCAGTTAGTCTGCTGTGGAGGCCCTCCTGTCACCAGCAAAGCCACTGATCACATTCGTAAAAACAGCCCTTCTAGTGTCTAAAAAGCCTGGGATTCAAAGCCATGTGCTCCAGCCAGCCTGAATGATGTGGTAACAGTGAAGAGGTCAGGCTTTGGAAGGACCACCTCACCAGGCAGGGACCGTGTTGCATGTGAGTATGTTGTTTCCAATCTGAGCTGGAATCAGGAGAGCATCACAGATGCCTGGCACATTGGACAGAGAACACGTGTGTGCATTTAGATCACAGAGAGCTTACTTTTTTACCGATATAATTGTGAAATATGTTCTTTTTGCATTCATAATGAGGGGGTGGAACAGATGGTGATGGCTTGGTTTAAAATAATCTGTCATTAAAATGCCCTGGCTTACTGGGAGCTCTTCTCTCTGCCTGGAGTTAGGTCATAGGAAAAGAGTTCAGGGTGATTTCTTTCCCCTTCTGCACCAGAATGTGGAAAAAAGGGAATGAGCACTAATTTCACGGTGGTAATAGACGTGCGAATTGTCCCTATGACGGCCTCCTGGTAAGATTTCGCTGAGAAATCTGGCTGTGGTGGAATGCGCATTAAAAGGAACACAAAGACAAAACTCTGACAAATATAAATCCATTTAGCACAATGCATTAAACATTAGTACCTCTCCATCATGAAGCTGTACTTAGTTCCCTACTCTGCAAAGAAGCCAACCTCATCACTTGATAAACACTGTGAGGCGCATCCAGCTTTGGGGGTTAAGAAAAAGTGGCATACACTGCCTGCGCTACGTGATGTCAGGGGATATAAATTATAATTACAGGCATTATTATTCCAAGACACTGTAGCTCCTGACTTCTGCATCCAAGCCTCACTCCTGGTTGTCTGCCTCCTAGACTTGCTGGGATGTGACAAAGGAAATCTCCCATCAGGCCCGTCTGCGTGGCTGGGAACTGTTTTCAGTAATAAGAAAACTGTCTTGATAAATCAGATACTTGCATATCTTTAAAATGTCATTTTTTTTTTTTACTGTTGCTCCTAAGGTTTTGTTCTCTGTCTGCCTTAAGGAAAGCATGTAGATCTTAGGCTTTGCAGTAAATCTTCTGAGGAGGGATGAGTGTTAACATTTGTGTAGGTTCTTTTTCATCTTAATCCAACCTTAGTTAATAATCAGAAAATTCTACACGGTGGGTAAGAAGTTTTAATTAACCCCCTGACCCCAGGATCTTAATTGGTGCCTGTTGAAAACAGTGGGCAGTTAGAAAAATATATTTTAGAAAGTAGCCTGTAGTGATTCAACAGATTGGTATGTAATGGCTCCCGCAACTCAAACTCTTAAGACTTTCCACAGAACTCTCAGATTAATCGCATCTGGTTTCCAAAACTACTGATTGAATGGTTCCTTCCACTTCCTGCCCTTTTAAATTGGAGCACTGAAATTAAGCCAATGTAGATGCTGCTCTTCAAACTGATTTAAATAGTGGGGCATAACTAACTGAGGAAGGGGCAGCCTTGAGCAGAAGGGAGTAGCTTTGTGTACAATCTGCTTTCCATCCCTGTTCCCTTCCTGCTCAGTAGCTGAAAGGTAGTCAAGCCTGGGCTATGGAGGTCTATCTCAGACTGCAGTTAAAGTTGGCCTGAATAATGAGTAGAACATGAAGATGTGGTTAATTCACCACATGTGTACAATTTTCCCCTACTCCTAAGCTAGGTGTTAGTTTTTTGCCATATGCATGCGTGTATGTGTGTGTGTGTGTGTGTGTGTGTGTGTGTGTGTGTGATGTATATGTATGTGTGTATATTTGTTCACATGTATATGGATGCTCAACTGTATATCTACGCATGTCTGTGCATGGGAGCACATGTCTACGTGTGAATGCCTGTGGAACCTCAAAGTTGACTTTGGTGTTTTCCTCAAGAGCTCTCCACCTCATATATCAAGCAGGCTCTCTTTTTGTGAATCCAGAGCTTACCAGTTCCAGATAGTATGGCCAACCATCTTGTGCCAGGGATCCCATTTCTGCCTCCTATGCTAAGATTATAGGTGGGTCTCCACACCTGCCTGGCCTTGTGTGGATTCTGGGGATCTGAACTGCATTCTCCATGTTTGCACTGCAAGCATTGCACCTGATGAGCCACCCTCAGTACCTGAGTGTTATTTTCTTAACTGTGCTGACTGGTTGTCTTTGTGCCATGTAGACATGGACCCGTTTTAAACTCATCAAGAAGTTGAAGACATGTCCAAGCTTCTACTTTCTCCATATAGAACTGGGAAGTTGTTAAATGGGTTTATGCCCCAGTTCAGCCACCCTGTGGTACCCACTCCACTCACACTGTAGTGAGTACCAGGCAGGGATACTGTCGTAAGACAAACTCTTTAATGGTAAAGAGGGGCTATGTGGAAGTGACGTCAACATCTCTTCAGGACAGGCACTGGGTCCTCAAGGAAGACTCAAAATAAATCTATTCAGATCTGAATGTTGTAACAGCATCCCTACAATCCGAGCACTGAGACGGCTGATGCAGGAGAGTCACTGATAGCTTGAGGCCAGTCTAAGCTACATAGTAAGTCTGGGAGCCTGACAGAGACTCCATCCTTAACAAAAAAAATTAAAATTTAAAATAAAATATATCATGAAAAAGGGGGGGAGGGAATTGGAAAGAGAGAGAGGGTGGGGTAGATCTATTGTGATCCTGATATTCTGAGATTCAGGACACACAGAGATGATATACATCTAAGGCATCCAAATGTTCAAATAGTCTAGTAACTCCCTAAACAGGGTTTTAGGCTCAGCAGGCCTGGATAGAGTGCCTGTTCATTTCTGTTTAGAGAAGAGTAAATGAGGCACCACCCACTGTTGAGAAATTCAGTCTGGCAATAAACCAGTCGGGATGTCCTACTGTTGTAAAGGCACGGCAGCACAAAAGACTTTATCCTGACGCAACCACTAATTGGCTATCTGACCTTATCCAGCCAGATAGCCCCTACATGCCTCAGTTTCCTCACCCGTGACATGAAGGTTTTATTACAAGGGATTAACTTCAGGCCAGCTCCACCTGTCCTTTGCTCCTCAGAAGCCTTCTGGATGTCACCTTATTCTCTTGTGATGTCTCCACTATCACTTGCTGGGGCATGGTATGGCTTACATGATGGCCTCCTCATCTCTCTCTCTCTCTCTCTCTCTCTCTCTCTCTCTCTCTCTCTCTCTCTCTCTCTCTCTCTCCAGCAGCTCCCAGCTACTTGGTTGAATAGGAAATCTAACAAAGCCCCTTTCCCAGGGGGAAGGTTGAAGGGAGGGACCCTAGTCTCCCAGAGTCGTACTGTGTGAAGTAAAAGATGTGTAGAAGCAAGATCTTTGACGTGCTTGAGGGCAGAAGCCTTTTCCCTGTGAACTGTCATTCTGTTCCCAGCCAGGCCCGCCTGGTGCTGGATATCAGAATGGTGCTAACACTTCACCTGGAAGGTCAGGCCTGACAGGTACTTTCAGTCACTTTGTCAGTGGTAAGAAGCACACAACCATTAGCAGTCTTTGGTTTGGGGAAAATCTGCAGAGGAAACATGGTCTGGCAACCCAGGTAGTGGTGTGTCTGTCGGGAACTCTTCTGCAGTCTCGTCCCCCACTGGCCCCTTTAGAGTTGCTTTCAGAACTCACAAATTGGAGACGAGAGCCAGGGTCCTTCACTGTTCCTAGGCAGTGTGGGAAAGTGTCTAAAGTGGGCCAGAAACATGAAAATCCACATTTCATGCTGACATGTAAATGAATGTACATGTAATCCCATATATATATAAATTATTTATCTTAACCTGTTCTGCACTGCTTGGACAGAATATCAGCGACTAGATAATCTACAGAGATTTATTTCTCACACTGCTGGAGGTAGAAAAGCCCAAGGTCAAGGAGCTTGCACCCAGTCAGGGCCTTCGTGAGGCAACATTGCATGGCAGAGGACAGGAGAGCAAGTGATAACTGGGGAGAGAAGGCAGCCAGGGAGGGCCAGATCCATCCTCAGAGGAAGCTGTTCCTGGGATTCCTGGCCCACAGCAACGAAAACAGCATCAGCACATTCCTAGGGCAGCACTCTCTTGCCCTAAGTACCTCCTGAAGGTCTACTCACTACCCTTGGGCTGGCAAATAAGTTTTTATCTCGTGATCCTCTGGGGACACATTTAACCCACAGAATCTGAAGACGCAGGTGACATTTTCCCCAATATTCAAGCAGACCAAAATTTACTGCTGAGATTTGCAAAAATGCATGTTTCTGCTTTTGTGGCTTCTTCTACTTTTCTGTATTTATAAAAGTGTGTCATTGGTGTGCCCACATATTTGGTTCCAGACGTAGGTTCTTAAATTTGCAAATTCATAGCCTTTGTTAATATCACTAGAGCTTTAAGTTGTTTTCCTGTACAGACAGACTTCTGCAGCCCCACCTGTTAAAATCAAATAACACAAAGCAAAAGCTGTGGGGATAGCAGAGGGTGTGAAATCCGTTTGATAGCACTTCGTATAGACTATAGCGAATTTGAGTTGAGTTTGTGGTTGGATCTCATGATGGTTTCCATCACCTGTCAAACCAAACAAGAACTAGAACCCTCATTTAGGAACGTTCAGCGGAGGCTTCTGAGTGACAGAGAGCACTGTGGACAACTTTTATTCTCTTCAGTTTTTGTTAGTTTCTTCTCTCTGTTTTTGTTCCCAGGGGGCACGATAGAAACTCGGTCTGTCACAATGCAAGCCAGAAATGTGGTGCGTGAGGTTCCAGCCCAGACACACTCACCCATAACACACCAACTCTCCCTATTTTATTTATCACACCAGGTACCCAGTGTGTGGAGAGCAACCTTATTAATTAATAAGTTAACATGCACACCAATCACGTAGTGATGTAGAAGCTGTTCCCTCTTTCGTTTCATTAGTTTCCATTCCTTAACAGAGGAGCTCGCTGATTCAATGGCAGTTACCCCTGAATCCCCCCAAATAAAAGCAATGTCTCATAAAATTAGCATGACTTTATTTTCACACAGGAACATAATGCATCTTGGTCAGAATGACAAAGGCATAAAGAACTCGCTGAAATAGCAAAGATCTTGTGGTCTTTAGCCCACTAATTTATTCATATAATGCAATATAAACCAACTTAGGACTTTTATTGCACATGAAGAAAAAATGGCATCAATTCACTTTGTTGCTTTACTATTAGTATCTCTGTGCATATGTATTAACATAGTATATATTTTTTTTTCTTACAGTCCCTGGATGGCTTCGTATTTGCACTAAATCAAGAAGGAAAATTTTTGTACATTTCTGAAACTGTCTCTATCTACCTAGGCCTCTCACAAGTAAGTTGAACAATTTAGATTCTTGGCACTGAATGTGAATGTTCCTTCAGCCCACTGTGCTTCCTTCTAAACGAGATGTTCTGTTTAGCTTGAATTATCTAATTTATTCTTTAAGGGCCTCTACCCGACTCCTCGAAGTCAGAGAAGCCTGTCTGGTTTGGGCTTTCAGAATAAACTTGTGCTCAGAAATTTGAGTTCCCCTCCTCTTTCCACCCCCAAGGATCATTATTAATTTATTGAGAACAAATGAAGTTTCTTCCCTTGGTTGTTTTGAACTTTGAAACCCTGGTGCCCGGTAGGAGAGGGACACACTAATAGTGCTTCCCTTGTGTCCTATTACGGGATGTTTATGGAGTGCCCTGTGCTATCCTGGGAGCTGACACAATGGCAGGAGTCATTTGGAGTCAAGAAATGCTGAAAGACACCATTAAAATGTGTTGCAGGGAGGGTTCCTGCCAGAAAAGAGTACGCTGCCTTGGCAAAATTCTGCCTGATGCTGGAAGACAATTTCATAAAATAAAGCCTCCTTTCATAGTTTGCCATTTAATTGCTCACATGTGTTTGTCAGAGGGTAAAAGAAGAGAATGCAGAGGCTTGTAGGGCAAGGGACACAGTCCTTGATTTTCTGCAGAAACACAAACACTTCGGTTCTTCTGCACTCTGAGACCCAGGCTGCATCTATGGATTACCAGCCTATCCCAAAATAAGGTCTCCCATTCAGCTAACTATCCAGATGTTTTGTGCCATGAAAGCACCCCAACATCTGGGTATCTGTTCCTGCACAGGTGGTTGGCTCAAGTTTGACCCTTTTTTGTGTGGTGGCTTGGGAAAGGGGACATGCAGCCTCGGCAGGAAGGTTTTGTGTGTCTTGTGTGTGTGATGCTCTGCCAAACTGGACGAGCTACCTCTCCTTCAGCTGCCTCCAGGCTAACAGTGGAGATAAGAGTCTCTGGTCTCCTCATAAGCAGGTCCCACCCAGACTCAGAGCTTCTGAAGGTTGGCACAGCTCAAAGGAAACATCCAGCTTGGCTGGAACCTCCTGGCTGTTAGCAGGGTTTACTGGGAGACAGCTAAATCAAGGAAGACATTGGGAAATAATAGAGAGATTTGGCATTTGAGGAGGGCTGGGGGAAGGAGCAGAAACCCTGCCAAATTTGATTATTTGCTGCTGAGATTCCAAATGGGGGATGCAATCATGAGCCTTTCCTTGGAGAACACGTGTGCTCTTCACTGTGATGTGCACACCAGTTTCTTGTGGACCCGTGCAAACCAAGGCATGGCATCTGACTGGTGCTAACATGGTGTGCATCCTTCTGCATCTCCCCGAGATCCCTCTTTCGTTATCGCCTCCAGTAGATTTTAAGCCTCGTGTTAATAGGTTTGCAAATCCCCATTCCCAAATAAGGTGTACCCCTGTGTTGTTAACACCAAGTGGAACTGAGAACCACTGTTGTGTTCTCTGATGCCATGCTCAGGTGGAGTATCCAACTGAGCTCAATAAGCCAGTAAAGAAGAAGGATGAATAATTAGTTTAAGCAGGTAAATGCTAATTAGGGAACTCCTGAGAAGCATCCATTATATACTAGCTGCAAACACATTTTACAGTCCTGGTTAGTGGTGTAGTCCAAATTCTGTCAAGGCAACTGCATTTTCTGTAATTGAGATGTGTATGTTTGCTTTGCATAACAGATGGCTCTGTATGCGTAGACTGATAGCTAGGAAAATAATAATTGCATTATTCTGGCCAAAAGAATATTAGCTCTTGGGTTTTGGCCATTCCAGGCAGTCTTCCTGCCAGCACAGCATATGCACATATATGGATTGGATTTTCAAGGAAATTGATGCGTCTGGAATAGTGTGGCCATCTGAAATATCATCTGTTCAAGGAAAATTTGGCTTTAACCCTGTGGTGGTTTCTCTTTTCTTCCTCCGCATTTCCACTATAACACTGAAGGCATTCTTTTCTTAAAAATCAGAAACAAATAATAGTGCTTTCTAAAGTCCCATGTAAAAATGGCACAGTGTCTGCTACCTGCCATGAGGCCAGGCACTCCTCTTCCTGTGATGGCAGTCTGAGTGGGCACCAGGAGTCAGCGGGCTGACTTCTAGGTAGAGATCCAAACCATGACATGCCTAGCCACCTCCTGTGGATACTGCAGCATGGGCAGCAGTGGGCATGCCCAAGAAGAGACAGACAGGTGATGAATTTGGAAACAATACATAACTATAAAGATGAGGATATAAAGTGGGAGAAAGGGGATTTTTGCCCATATCAAATTAGATGGGTTCAGACCAGAAGGCTAAGGAAAATTCTTGGTTGACATTAAAATAACATTGCATGTCTTTTAAGTGTGTAAGCCACAGTGGGGGTGTGAGGGGAGGGGACGCTCTGCAGAACTCTGGGAAAGTTCTCAAAGGAGCTGAGATTCTGCTCTGAGCAGGAACAGAAAGGTCCCTAAGCCATAGCCCTTCCTGGGTGTGTTCAGTTTCCTCTTACAGAATTGACATGCTAGATGCTCAAGTGTGACATCTAAGGAAAAAAAATATGCTCTAGGTATTTGTTCTTCCAGCACACTCACTCTACAAATGCCCACAAACCTATACAGAAACATTAGATGCAACCAAATGTTCTTAGCCAAGGTGGTTAGGCTATGAAAGGCTAGACAAGAACAAGGCATCCTTTCCTTTCCACACAGATTTGCTAGAGAGTGTGTGAATCTATCTGTCAGGGAAATGGCTGAGGATACGGAACCTGGTGGTGCCCGAGAGAGCATGTAGATTTCTCATCACATCATAGTCCCGCCTTTTACCATGTGGTGGCTTTACAATGGCTTGTGCTTACGAGAGAGTCAAGGTTCTCTTTTTGCACAAAGAGAGGGATGTCCGCTGAGCACTGTGGGGCAGCCTGGACACAGACAACAAAGCAGGCTGCCTTGTCTGCCCATCTAGCATCTGAGCCTTGGGCATATGGTTCACTCTCTACAAATTATTATTGTAGCTTTATGATGATGGGACTGGCCTGAGCAATAGTGAGGCTCAATAGCCCCCCCCCCTCCTTGGCCTTGTCAGATAGATGACAGACAGACAGATAGGTAGATAATGCTTAGCTTCCAAGTTGTAGTTTGCCTTCATAAATGACAATGGCTGCCAGTTACCAAGAGAGCTCCTCAGAGGGAGTGGCCCCACCTAGCAGTGCTTGCTTGGTTTGCATAGAGATGGAGCACTGTGTGCCTGCTGATGTGTCTGGAGCTGGTGGAGAAGGCTCTGCTCGCTCCCTGCTGTAATGGAATCGACAGGACTGAAAACGAAGAAAGAAAACAGAATGGCTTGCCCAATGCTGAACATGTAGCAATGCTATGAAGCCAGCTTTTATGAAGTTGCTTCCAAAAAAAAAGCCATCACATGGTAAAAACAGAATACATTTCTTGTTGACGTCAGACTTAAAGCTAGGGGAAATATTTATGTGTTGGCTATACCTCCTTTTTTCAAAAGAAGGTTTAAGATAAATGTATACGATAAAAAAAAATAACAAATAGAATAAGGAAAAAAAGATAAATAAAAATGGATAATCTGTTACCACAAGGGTAGAAAACCACAAATCTGTGCTTTAAATGTGGCACAGAAGCAATTGAATAAAGCTCTGGTTTCGGCTGTGTGCTTCCTGGCAACCAAAGCAAAAAGGGAAATACAGTCAACCATCAGCAGTGATGACACACTCCTTAGCAAGGAAAGTGAAGTTTTTCTGAAACTAAAATCTGAAAGCAAATGCCACATAGGCTACATGAACATTTGGACAAACCCATCTGCTCTAGAGCTCATGTTTACAGGCTGCTCATGGCCAACACAAACAGAAGAGACAGAAAATATAGGGCTCAGTAGACCACGCCCTCGGCCTCCAGTGTACTGTCATTCCCATTTTTCTCCCCACGCCTCACCCTCCTGCAAAGTCACTTTCTGGCCATGGCCAGCCAGTCAGAAGAAAGCTCCAGAAGGTACCAGATTGGCTGACTCTAAGACAGCTTGCTTAGGGTAGAGTGGCCACAGGATAAAACCTGAAAGAGATGAAGGTGAAAACACATCAAGGATATGTATACATTTTTTTTTTTAACCCAGGCAGATCTATGTTTACCATAAACTCCTTTTACCATCCTGTCGTTCATCTCCATGTCTTAGACTCCTCTGCATTCTTTGTATGGAACGGCAAATAAAATTATAGCTACCGCACACAAATACAAGGTCAAATAAATGACAGAGCTCAGTCTATTTGTGCAGCTATTCTGAAAGGGAACCATGGTGCCAAGTGTGGTTTATTTGAATAATAAAGAAGAATTAGATTCCCCTGATAACTTGGCTGAGGGCCAATAAATCGCTGGAGGTTAAAGAGGCTGCAACTGCCATGTTTTCCTCCTGCTTTTCCAAGGCGGGAGCCTACACTCTCCAGGTTTTGCTTCCCCATGCAAATCAAGTTGGGGTTAGTGTGTGGTTAACGCTCTCCCCATGCGCTGAAAAAGGGAGATGTAAGCTTTCCTTAGAAGTTATTACGTTTTGTTTGGCGTCAGCGCATCCTAGAGCGTGGAATGTAAAGACCAGGAAAGCAGGTTTATTTCAACCCAGCCCAGGGCTCACAAGGGTGGGGATAAGTGTTTGCAGTTTTACAATTGGTGTTCTAAATTTATGCAACGCTGGGATAACTGTCACTCCTTTACTAAATGTGTGCAAATATAGCTTTATATATCCCTTTTAAAAGTCTTTCAGGCAAGAATACTCTAGGTTTTTTATTTTTTTAAGTAGTAAAATATGCCATTTCTACAGCTTCATGCCTCTCCTTCACCACTGGGATGTCTGCATTTTTCTCCTATACTAATCATAAAAAGTTCATCATTTCTGTATGTAACAAAGAAAAATGCCCCTTTGAATGCAGAAGCTCTGAGGGTTTGGAGACTATTGAGCAAATATAAGTATCAAAATAATTCAGAAACAGTACAAGGCGCGGTGGCACATTATCAATTTACAGCATTTAAATTGATAAATGCTTGGTGGTGACGGCCTACAAGGGCACTTTGAAAAGCAAAGAGCGACCTGGCGAAGAAATTGATTTCCGCCCCCCCGAAAATGACTGCATGATGCATCATTTGACTGCATGCTGTCCGAGTGCTTGACAGAGATAATCTCGGCAATCCCACGGGTGACCTTATCGTTCTCACCAGGGCAACTTTGTCTACGTTCTGACTTTGTGTATGTCAAGGTTCCTCCCAGCAGGATCCTTTGGGGGGGAAGTTCCTCTGTTCGATCCAGATATTGAACTGCTGGCTCTCCCCTTTCCCTGCCACCCCACCCTTCCAAATAGGCAAGCATGCCTCTTTATTTCGCCCATAATTCTGAACGGCTGGCAGAGCCTATGACCAGGCAGAGCTGCGTGTCTTTGTAGACTCAGTGATGGGCTCATGGCATCCGTAGTTCCTAGCTGACCATGCCAAGCATCTCTTTTATTGGGCATGGTCAAAAGATTCCCTAATGTTGGGGAACACACACCATCTGAAGCAGAATGGAAGAGGCTAAACCTTTACTTGCAGGGCTGCTTTATTCCCTCTCTTCTCCTAGAATTGTCACTCAGAAACATGAGCCTGCATTTAACTGATTGTTTTTCAGTGATTGAGGGTGTTGGTCTTATAACTTTAAAAGTATGTAGCAATGACCATACAACCCCAGGTAGCATGTCCCTGAAAGCCTTTGCCACTGACTCCCAGTGGCAGTCTCTGGGCAGAGATTTTGGTAAGTGATGAGGTTCCTGCAGTACCACTCAATGTCTGGAAAGCATTTTTGTCCCGGAAAAGAACAGTTGACAGTTCTCCAGCCTTCATTTCTACTGTTGACATACACGGACCCATGCGTATGTGTGTTTATCAATGATCTTCCTGCCACACAGCTTGTCGTTGATAATTACAGTTCCTGATTAGCCATTTCTCGAAAGCCGCAAATCCCCTGCCTGGCTTGGGCCTTCCAAAGCTCCAGTGCCCACTGCCTCTGACACCCTCAGTTCTCCATCCTCAACCCCTTTTTACCTCCTTCCTTCATCCACAACATTAATTCTGAGTGAACAAGACGTGCTTCCTCGCTTCTGACAAGATTTGCTGCAGTCTCATGCGACAAAAACCCAACACTCATTCCAGATTCAGAAAGTAGGATTTATAACAGCATTTTAATTTAATGTTGGATGTCGAACATATAAAGAGATCACAGTAGTACTAGAGCTGGAAATTGATGCCTTTTTTATTAGTGTCCTCTCAGAAGTGGGGGAGACGCTGTTTGTGCACTGGAGCACAGAGCAAGCAGCCCAGTCAGATGAATGAGGATATGCTATCTGCAAGGAATCATATTTCAAGCCACTGTCGGCCTCTATTGATGTGCTCAGAGTTGAAAGGTTATGCTAGTAAATGCCATCCGAATTTCCAGCATTAGAAATCGGTAGAATAATCTGCTGCCTGCCACTTGGTGCTCAGCCTACATGTACTATGTGAGCATGTTTTACTTATTTTAATTCCAGATTAATTTCTTATTACTGGTGAATTTCTCTCTCTCTCTTTCTTTTCTCAATACTTTCCTCGGTCCCCAAAATGGGATTGGACTCTTTAACAGGTCTTTAAAGGAGGCCAGTGTCAGTAGACAGAATTTACTATGGTACCTAACTGAGAATCCCGTTATTTTTATTTATTCTCAAGCACTAAGGCTGAACCACAGGCCCTCTGGGCAAAGGGGACCTTTCTCGTTAGCCCGAGCCACAGGCACTCAGGACAGCTCAGGATAGGCTTTCCCATTGCTAAGTGCACAAACTGAAGATCTTCGGTGTCTTAATTCTAGCATCAAAGTGAGCAAGAGAAGAAACGCAACACAGCATTTTTCATTTTTGTAGAGAAAGGAATGTAAAGTCTGAACTGCTTCCAAAGGCGCTTACGTGCTTTATCTGTGTGCACGACGTGCTATTTTCCAGCGCATTTTTGAATTTGAACATGGAACAAAAGTAAGATTCAGGAAATTTAGCCATCGTTCTAAGTCTGTAATTTATTCATTTTAAAATAATGAAACGGTGTTTTTCTGAATTAAGCCATGTATTATTCATGCAGGCACAGGCAGTGTAATGTCTCTGGATTTCTCAAAAGCAATGTACATTTCTTTGCTTGGCAAGCACTATTTTCTATATGGTATTAATTTTATGGCTTATTTTATTATGCAAAGTTAGAAAGTAAAGATAATTTCTGCCCATAATGTGGTGCTTATGTAGACAATCTATGCAAAATAATACCCTCCACCTGAGCCAGCTTCCTTCCTCAGTTTGCCTGGGCCCTAGGAGCATGAAGGAATGCAAACTATTGGAATGAAGAATAGGAAATAACTTGACCTGCAGAGAAGGAGGTCAAAAAAAAAATCACTAAATTCACACAAAATCCAAATTTCATCTCTAGATACATACGTTCAATCTGTCTTAGGGTTTAGGACTAACACGAGAAGTCATGGGCAGAGGTAACATGGCTGCAATTTCAGTTGAAAAATAGTAAGAAATTGACTTCAGGGCTTTTGGGGGGTTTTTTTGCATAAATTCTAGAACTAGACTGGTGACCTGAGAATTGACTTTGATTTTAGACACCAGATATCCTATGGCTTTCTGTTTTTCTTATCCTTGGCCCCTCATTTGGAAAATCTCATTTTCCCTAACCCATCACTTTTTAAAAGAATGATGTCAGGCAGTTCAATTATTTAAGCTATTTTGATGGCTATGTGTATTCACGTACAGATACCTGTTAATGAGCGGACACAATTGGCTATATTCTGTTTTGGGTTTTGTACCTACTGTGGTTTTTGTCTATAGATATAAATAATTTCTGATTCTCTAAACAGCAAACCTGATTTTCCTTTGGGGTCTTTCCCTCCTTTATGTCTCCTAGACCTACAAATTTACCACATTCAATAACAAGACAAAAAATTTTTCTCCTATGCTGTTAATTTTTAATGTGCTGGCAGATTAAATCTATTTCTTTCAATAACCACTGAAACTTTTGAGAGCAGGAGATTGTATGCAGAGAGAAGTTTCCCTGGGAAGGAACTAAGTGGTCCAAGAATGGCCATTTTCAGGCCATTTGAAAGCCTTGCCACAGTTAACATGGTACACCAGTTGGCCTGGTATGTGCTTTGATGAATTTCAAGAGTATGTAAGCAATAGCAGCATTTGGTTATTGGGTAAAGAGCCATCGATTATGCTTAGCTCTTGTTTAGTTTTGTTTGTTTCAGGTTTTTGTTGTTGTTGTTGTTGTTGTTTGTTGTTGTTATTTTGTCTATGTTTGGGCAGAAGCAAACTGTATTAGGAATCCCTGCCCCCCCCCCCACCTTCCTTGGCCACTAGCAGCATTGTTCTGCAAAACAGATGATTTTTTTTTCAGCCCTGCTTTGCCACGCAGGACACTGGTGACCACTTGGGAAGGATTAAGGCTTGAAGGAACAGAGATGTTGGAGATGTCTCAGATTTTCATTCTTCCTCCATCTTGGCTTTTAAGGTCTTTGCTTCTTCTGTAAGACTTGTGTCTAGCAAATCAACCTAACTATTAAACCCAATATTTATTAGAAGTTTAAAAACATCTAAACATCTTCACGTGATGTACCTGGTACTACCTAGGGCAGATACAGTGAAATGCTTCTAGAACCACCGCCCCTGAGGCTATTCTCTTCCATGAAGCATGAGGTTTGCCTTGTTTTCAGAGTGTTAAAGCTGACGGAATTCCCAAATCACTCCACAAATGATCGGTTGGTGCTACAAACTGTTTCCCTCGGTGCTGGGTTCCTTTCTTCTTGCCTTTGGCTGTACAGAGAACCCCTCACCCGATGATCTCAGCAGTGTGTGAAGGCACACAAGAGAGGCACGGCACGGGGTGTTCAGAGGCATTGTGTGTTAAGATCACTCAGGGGTGGTGGTGGAAAATTAAGTGCTCTGTTGATCGGGCTCACCCCTCCCTGTGAGCACCTGCACCTCCTTAGGCTTGGTTGCCAAGTGCCACGAGAATGTCCTTTGCCACTTAACGGAGTCAGCACCTTGCAGAGGCCAGATGGCATAAGTTCAAGAAAAGTGGAGGTGAGCACAGGCATGGAAACCGGACTTTCCCTCTCTTTATGTGCAGTTAAGAGTGTGAGAGGACCGTGCTGCTGCTCTGACTTCAGAATCTTTTCAATGGCACGGAAATCAGGCAGTTGCCAACCTTCCTTCATCTCTGTAGTAAAAGCACGAGCTTGCCGCCTTGGGCGTGGCGTGCGTTGAAATTACAGGAGTTGAAGATATTTCGAAAATGTCACAACGGCTCTGTGACACTGGGTGATGTGTTTATCCATTCATTATCCCAGAGAACACCTGGGGCGGCGCTCGGGGGAAATCAGATAGTGCCTTTTAAAAATAATTATAAAAGAAGCCCAGATTAGCGAGCACACAATCCTGAATCACGACGTTACTAATTTTGAACTGTTTGTGGGGCATCAGCTTCCAAGTCACAACAGTGTAATAACTGACTACAACTGTCAGCAGTGCCGAGAAGACAGAGTGCCAAGTCTGACTATTTCTAAACCGCAAATGTTTCCTGGAGATGAGATCCAAGCATTCATTTGCTGTTTATAAAATTAAGACACTCTGTCGGTGGCATTTCCTATTGTCGGTTTCTGGCTGGGTTCTTTTGTATGTGTTAGACATCCAGTCAGTGGAAAAGCAGGAGAATGAGCCTGGACTCAGATCGAGGAGACCCGGCTTGGTCTGATCCTAACCGCGAGCATCCCACACTGTCATCTTTCTAGTCTGCCCTCTTGCAGTTCACTTAGCAGTGAGGGATGTGTCGTTCCCCCTTCCCCACTGCCACAAGGTGCTGGGGCAGAGTCAGGAAAAGGGAGCCTGGAAGAAGCCTATCTTATTTTTTAACCTTCAAAGGAATTTAGCTGAGCAGATGCTACACTGAACTAGTCAGAGTAGAAAAGAAATGATACGGCTTTTAAAGGGCACATCTCGCATATCTACTGGGCTAAAGTAATTCTGGCAATGCTTCAAAGGATATAACTTTGGATGGCAAAGTAGGTAGGCTGTGCAGTGAGATCACATATGGCAGGCTGTCAAAGTCTCCTACACTTTCCGTACATTTATATAAGTGCAAATGGAGGCTCTTAGATGGGGTCCCCAGCAATTTCCTGCTAAGACTGCTTTCAGATTATCTGATATTATTTGACTAAATTATCTCTGTAGAAGCTGAGGACAACTTTTATGATCAAATATTTTGAAATTAGTTTTCCTCGTTGGCAGATTATCTGAAATATGAATTGCTCTCATTTGAGCACTCGAAATTGAAAGGCTTTTGGTAATAGCAATTATACAAAAACAAGGGTACTGAAGTGCTGTGTATCACGCTGAAGGGGATATGTTTATAGGTCAGTGATGTCAATAACTGGAGTTCTTACAGATTCCTTGTCGTTACCCTTTCATTCCCAGCTAATGCAAAGGACAGACTGACGTTCTTTTTAACGAGGGTATTTCATTTCGAGAATACATACTGATTTTACTGACTCCAGGCATTTAAACGTAGTCGATTCATATTTATTACATTTGCCAAACCTTTCATAGGGTGTCTGAGGATGTGGAAAATGGGAAATACATTTTTTCAAAAAGCACATAAAAGTCTAAACAATTCTGAGGTGGTGCTCTGTGCGCATTGACTTGTGCCTTCTCACAGCTTTCTTGGAATTGTTTTCCTTTCGCTCTGTGATCATTTATTCATGAATATAGCTTCACAATTAATAATAATTATTAAGCACTTGTTATGTGCATATACTGTTCAAAGTATCTTCAGTTGAAGGTTTTACAATGCTAGACATTGTTGGATAAAATTATTGGCCCCATTTTATAGATAAGTAAACTGAAGCATGGAGATTAAATATCTCATGCAAGTTATACAACCAGAAAGTAACAGGACTGGCACTGGATATTATCCCTCAGTTACCATGGTTACCAGTGGCTTCTGGACACTTCAAAGTAATTAGCTTACAGTTTTAATTTATTCAAGTTTTATGGGTTAAAAGAACCTGAGACTTGGAGCAATTAAGCTTCCATTTTAGAATCATAAAACAGAGAGTCTCTCTGTGCCAATACATGTGAAATATTAGGGAAGTTCAATGAATGTATCTGAAAATCCTGACACTTGGTGTTTTTAAAAATATGCCAATATTCAATAATGGGGCTTGGTAATCAATAATAAAGGTATAAACCCGGGTGTCTACACTTCCTCCACGTGCCAAAAAACAGCTCCAAACCTGTTGGTAGCTGCACCATTTTCCCTGTCCTCAAAGACACCCTCTCTAAGATACTGTGGGCATGGCAGCCAAGAGACACTGGTCTTCACGTGGGCCTCAAATGTTTCCTTGAATGTTGAGTGCTGCCTGTTGTCACAGAGTCATAGAGGCTGTGAATGCAGGTGTCTAACTGCCTGGAGAAGTTTGCGAAGGGTTTGCAAAGGCCTAGCATTTCAGGCCAGGCCTTTATGGCCATCTCCCACGTGGAAAGTGGGGAGGCGGTGTTCCAGGCAAAGGCGAAACACATTTATTTCTTGTGGTAAGAGAGAAGTCTGGAGAGCCAAGGGCTGGGACATATTGGAAAGGAAGTCAGTAAGCTAGGAAGGTGGGGTTCGTCCTTTAAGACCTGGGGAGCCATAAAATGTTTCAGAAGGAAATGTACAATATTAAACCCATGCTTTAGGAAAAATAATTTGCTCAAAAAGCAACATAGATGGTAGAGAGCATCTTCCAGTGAAAACTGAAAAATAGAAAATGGTTTCAATGAAGCATGATTTAAAAGTGAGGTGAGGCTGATATCTTGGTGGCTGGCCGAATGGAACTACAGGAAGGAGGCATTCCACAGCTTAGGTTGGCTTACAGAGAGTGGTCCAGAGAAGCCGGTGGGACATTTGTTGAAAGAAAGGGCTTTCAAACTGAGAGAGGTGTGCGTTCCCAGTTCCAGGTAGGGAAGTGCTTGGCAATTCAGTGGGGCCTGCAGCCACAGCAGATTGGAGATGCTCAAGAGGAACTTGCTATTCAAGAAGTAGAGAGAGATGGGGCTGGAGAGGTGACTCAATAGAGAAGAGTGCTTGCTGGTTTCGCAGAGGACCAGAGTTCAGGCATCTCATGGACTCCTGTAACTCCGATACCATCTTCTGGCCTCTGTATGCATAGAAACACACACACATACATACATACATACATACATACATACATACATACATACACATATACATATATATATTTAAAGGAGTGGAGAGGCTGCTGAGAAGGTGGCCCTGGGAAATCCCCATGTATTCACAGGCAGAGGGAGGTAAGGCAATATCAGAAGGTGAGAACCCATTTATTGAATGTCTTCCCGAAGAAGCATAAGAGGTTGTTACTGAGAAAGTTAAACAAGAAGACTTACAGAAAGGGTGTAACTAGGTATCTGAGCTAGAATAGAAAAAAGCCATTCCACCTTCTCATGATAAGATGGCCAGTATTCTGGCTTGCTGGGGAAAGCTGACCCCTGATGTCATGGGTTAAAGGTCAAGAGGCACAAGTGTATTCAGGGAGTGGCCAGGATGAGAGAGAATGGAGGAAGGGAGCCAGAAGATTAGGAATTGTTGAAGGGAGAGGAAAGTCTAAGAGATGCCAGGTTGACGTTGAGGCTATTTCAACACTAGATTGTAAAGCTGGGACAGAGGGGGAAAAAGTCATTAAAGATTTGAGAGAAGACTTTTAAGAGGAGAACATGACAGCAGGGAGTGCATAGAAACACAACACCACGGTAAGGCAGGCTTTTGTGTGTCAGCCGCAGCAAAGCTGGAGGATGGGTTTTATAGATGGAAACAGGGGAAAAGTAGGCAAACCAGAAGGAAATTCACCCTAGCCCTCAGCTGTGTGAAAACAACAAAATGTTTTGCCAGGCGCAGTCCAATCATGCAGGATTGCAGCGACGACGGCAATCACATGGAAAGGTCATGGCAGAACAGGCTAACCGTGCACTGGTGACAGGGTGATGCTGTTCCTTTCTTATAGAGGGATGGCATGAGAAACTTTGTAGGTTAACATGGCTTCCATCATAGACACCCCTGTTGCATTGACCTGTTATCACTCAGTGTCGCTCATTAGCCACCCTAATGCATCTGCCACATGGGTTCTTTCCAACCCTAACTTTCGTGCAAGGCCACCAAGCTAATCAGAATCAAAGACTGTGCTCGTTGGTTCCCACCCCCCAATCAATTCTGAAACATCTTCGCTGAGAGGAGAAAGGGGAGAATTTTTAATATTTTTGACTTTGAACCTTCATATTTCCATGCTCCTTTTTGTACCCTTATCTCACAACCTATGGGACAGGTAATTTTGCTAGGTCCCCCTGGATCTGCAGGCTTTCTGTCTGCCCTCAGCGTTTCTTGATACAGTGCTATATTGTGGCAGTGGGTGGTGTCTCAGGAAGCAAGGGCAGCGCAGCCCTTCAGGAAGCGCTCAGCGAAGGGGGAAGCTTACATCATCGTTTAGCATTTATTTTATGGTAAAATTTTTAGAAAACACCTTCAGGGTTTAACGATTCATTTCTAAATCTTACCTTTCACTGCCAGTGATAAGATAGAAGGCTGTTTAAGAATTCTAACTGTATCCCACCTGCCTTGGTGACGATTTGGTTTCATGTCAAAGTAGATTATATTAAATTTCGAAAATGTATCTCAATACTGCCTTTTGTTGCTTGAAGAAGAAGAAACGGGACAAGGAGAGGAGATGTAGAGGAAGAAAGAGGAAGCTCATAAACAATAAATGCCCCTTTTAGCTCCCCCATAGCCCTCCCCGTCCCTTGCGTGGCCTGGTACTAACCTGTGGCCCACCACCGTTCCACAAATATTTAAATGGAATGTGTAAAATAAGCCATGATCTATGCCTGCTTGCAAAAGTGGGCCTATTAAGTGAAACAAATGCCATGTGTGTCTGTTTCCAGCCGAGGCTGTAATGTGTGGGCTAGTGTAGTGCCAGCTTCCCTCTGTACTCGGCATCATAAACCACACAGTTTATAGTACCATATGAATTTGTGGGGCTGATTGTTTTATTATATTTGAGTGTAAATTTTCCATCCCTTTCAGTTCCACCACCATTCTCAGAGAATGCAGGTTTTTGTGCTGATACGATGTTTCCTAGCTTAAGGCATGGCCTACCCCTACTACTGACTGTAATTTACTTTTTGGTGTCTGTCGCCTTAAGCTTGCCTTCTGACTAGCTTGTTGAATGATGTGCTAATCCATTATATTTTTCAGACAAGTGTATCGACCAGTATAAACAGACTGGAGGGCACAAACCTAAATGAAAGCTATACTTCCCTGAATCATTTAAAAAGCTGCGCCTTGGTGGCAGTGTGAAATAACCTGGCTCTCTACATTAAGTAAAGACGAGATCTCAATAAATAAAACAAAACATTGAGATATCCTCTGCCTGTGGGCTTGAGGCCTCAGCTTCACATGCTCTCGCTGACTCACCTCTCTTGTTTGAACATGATCAGAAGAGCCCACTTGAACAATGTTCTCTTCTGATATACATCTGCACTGACACCCAGAACTCGGCGTCTCCTGCCACTTCCGAGGCATTCTTACCGGATCCTGAGTGTGTTTCACTTGAAGTCACGGACATTACTGTGACATGTTTATACAAATAAAGAGCAGAAATTAGGCACTTGAGGAATCGCAGCAAGAAACACAATTAGCCTTGGATTGCTGCCCTCCAAGTCCCTTCCCTTTGAAAGAAGTGTGAAAATAGTTGGGTGAACGGGTTTGAGGAAAGCAGGTCTCAAATGAATCTTTCTTTTAAAAAAGATGTGTCTTTGGAACCCAAACTATATCAGTTGCAAGGCCAAAGCCATGAAATAAAAGAATTACTTCTCTCAGGGTAGGACGTGGCTCAGTGAGTAAAGCGCTGTCATGTATGTGGACTTGAGTTCAATCCCCAGAATTAATTCAAAAAGCCAGGCACAGTAGCATGATTTTAGCAACACTCTCCTTACTTACTTATTTACTTACTTACTTACTTACTTACTTACTTACTTACTTACTTATACACACACACATACACACACACACACACCCTGCACACACATACATGTGCATACATGAATGCACATTCACGTGCAAGCACACATGCATGCAAACACACATGCACGTGCACACAGTTTACCTGTACCATTGAGGGTAGATACTGAGCTGTTGGAACTTTGCTTTGGGCCATCTCAACTAAGCCACCAAGGCACATGGTGGAAATAGCAAAGCAGTTCTCTGATAAGAAACAGGCCTCACTTTTTTTTTTTAACCAGGGTCCTTTAATTCGTGTTGCTTTTATGCCCAGTCGTACTAAGGATTGGCTGTATCTCCTTAGGTTACTAATATTAAGGACATCTCATTCTGATGTCATTGCTCTCTTTCTGGGGTTCTGAGGCTAAGTGTGTGTTTTGTTGTCCTACTCTGTAGTGGTGGGGTACAGCCCATGGCAGTTGCCTCAGAGTACATGCCTGCAGCGCTCACTGGATGATGCCAGCCATCTCGTCTTGGGAACTCCTCTAGCATGGCATGTGAACCCTCCCTGCCTGCCTACCACTACCTTCCTGATCCTTGGCCCTTTTCGGGATAAATAAATTAATAAATAAATAAAAATAAATTAAAACCTTATTGAAGAAGAGCGCTGGGGAGAGCCTGAGCAATACTAACAACTTAAAATTCAGAACCTGTAGATACACCGAGCTGTATAGAGAGAATTAGCTCATGAACCCTTTGTTGTAAAGGCCAGTAGAAGAACTTGCAGTAGTTTAGATCTGGAGTCCCCTGCCCCCAATCCCCACTTTGCATTAAAGAATCACCCCTTATGTTGAGGCCATTGGTAAGAACCGTTTAGAAGAGAGGCTTAACAGAAAACTCCAGGTTACTGGGGGCACGCCCTTGAAGGTGACTGAGGGACACTAGTCCCTTGCTCACACTTTCTTTCCTAGCCACCGTGAAGTATAAGCACCCAGCCCCAATACACTGCCCCACTGAACTTTCGCTTGTTGCCACAAACTACCTGAGACCATCACCTTAAAAAGACCATCAACTTAAAAAGAAGCTTCGGATGATGATCAGCTGATGCCGTTGCCTCTGGGCCTGCAGAAAGGTGTCCCGTCATGTCAAGGCTCTCACACGGCACGGTGCTGAAACTTCTCATTCTGTGCCACAGATGCGCATCAGGCTGGTCTTCCTTTTTCTAAAGTGACTCACTGCGCATGGTTCTCTTTGGTACTCTGAGAGTGGCGCGCTCACTTCTCCTTGTCTTCCTTCTCTTTTCATAAGTCAGAGAGTCATCTTTGCCCACTGTGGGAGCTGACCGGTGGAGCTGGCGATCTGTCCTACATTTTTTAAAAGCATCTACAGAAGGCCAGATTTATTGCCACTAGATTAACGTTTGTTGATTGGGAGTTCTTCAACATTCGTAGAGTATTTTACTCATATGAATAGTTGAAATTGTTACTTTTCCTGTCCAAAATACCAAAAATACCTGACCGAAGCAACTTAAAGTAGGAAGGATTTCTTCGGGTTCGTGGTTGCTGTAGAGTCCAATAAATCACGGGGAGGATGTGAGCTTGGCAACAGTAACAGTTCAGTCTGTGTTGGCAGGAACTCAAGGCAGCTGGTCCATCATGGTGACCAACCAGGACACCAAGAGCTAGACCCTAAGCAGACGGAATATAACCTTCAAGACCCATTCTCAGGGACCCCCAGGAGCTAGCTAAAGACCAGATGTCCCAAAGGTTCCACGCCCACCAAAATATCCTAACCAGCTGGAGCCAAACATTCAAGCACATGAACGCGGTGGAGACATTTACATTCACACCATAGTATTCTGCCTCTTGTTGTCTCAAGGTCATGGCCACCCCAGGAGTTCTTATCGTTGTTTGGGCTTTTTGGTTTGTTCAGATGACTTAGTGCTTTGGTTTTACTCTTACTGTATATGATAGCTTGTGTTCTACTTTGTTTTATGTTGTCTTGTTTTTTCTTTCTTTGTTTGTTTGTTTATTTGTTTGTTTGTTTGAGGGTGGTGGTCTTGCTCTGGCTAGCCTGAAAGTCATGTCAAGCCACCTACTTCAGCCTCCCAAATCCTGTGATTTCAAGCGTGAGTCAGCATGCCCAACTAGTCATATTTTAACAGTTCTATCATGTTCAAAAGGACCAAAGTCTCTTCTGAGGGTTGGGCCGTATGCATGGCTATTAGTCCCTCTTCAAACAAAAATTGCATTCTTCTGTCATGCAGCGGCACAAAGTAAGCATTCTCATTCCAAAGGTGAAGAATGGGGAAATTAGAGTCCTGTAGGTCATGCTTATTGACTTAGTCATGTGGAACATCATCTGAGCTCTAAGGATCCCATTTCCCTGTTGCCTATAAGGCATTTTGTTTTTGTGTTTTTGTTTTTATTTTTGAGCCAGCTCTACTACATGCCCACAGCTTTTCTTTACTGGCATTCCAGTTTCTCCACTGAAACTTTATCTCACATTCATTGTTCTTGGAAACTCTATGCAGAATCCAACCATGCTACACTTTGCCTATCCGGCAGGATTCTTTTCTGGAACCTCAGTAGAAGCCCCTATGATATAGTAATCTTTGTATGTTGCATGCTTGTGAGACTGGCACCACAGGAATAATAACAAGTTGTAATATCAGCTCAAGATAGAGCTAAACACCACACCATGGCCACTGTTACCTCCAAGTGGCTACATGGCTGAACCTGGAGAAACACTTCCCAAGGCATCCATATAACATATAACATATATAACATATAACCTAAGGATGTTAGAGCATCCTCTTTCAAGTGACATTTCAGTTTTATGCCTTAGAGCCTTGGATAGGTACAATCATGACCTTAAAATACCTTCTTTCAGTCCCAGTGCAAGGGGCCGTGTTTCCCTTTCAAAAACATTCTTATTTTATTTGTGTATGTATGCGTGCAGATACGCACATGCATGGCACACATGGAGAGATCACAGGACAACTTGCTGATGTCTTCTTTCCTTCCACCATGGGAGTCCCAAATCTTGAACTCAGGTCCTCAGATTTGGCATGAAGCACCTTTACCTGCTGACCATCTCACTGGCTGAGAGGCATACCAATAATAGACAAGCGTGCTGTATCTGCACCAGATTCCATCCACAACCTTAAGTGTGTGCATATTCTTTTCCTGACCAACTGCCTTCTTTTCATACCTCTCTCCATTGCTGTCTGCTCTGAAGTGTCCCTGTAAATCTAGATAAAAGCAGCGAGCTGTCACCCTGCCAATGCTAGGATGTGCTACTGCCTTGAAACTTTCTCTCGTCCATTACTTTGAAATTCAGCCTCACTCAGATCTCTAGAACAGGGACAGAATATTGCTATAATCCTTGCTAAAAGGTGGTATGAATGATTCTAGCCCAATTCCCCCATAAAATCCTGTTTTCAACTAAAACCTCATGGGCATGGTTGTATTGCCCATCTTTCCGTCACTATTCTTGTCTTTCAGAATTCTAACAAGACCATCCTGACTGTCTGCTGAGAGCTTTCTGGGCTTCTCTAGCACACAGCTCCAAACTCTTCCCATATAGCCAAGTTCAGCAGCCTAAACGGAGCAAGTGAGGTTTATTCTACCAACAAGCCATCTCCTTTGTACTAATCCGCTGCACTCACCATTTTCCCCATTACTGTGACAAAATGCCTAACAGAAACAAGCTAAGAAAGGAAAGATTTCTTCTTCATGAGCCCAGAAAATGTCAAGCCATCACGATAGGGAAGACATGGCAGAGGTGCAGGCTGATGGGGGAGTGTGCAGAGGAAGCTTGGGCTCTCCATCCATACTTTACCCACAGGCACCAGTGCCAGCCAGATAGAGTCCTCACATCCATCATGAAAACTGAGGGTGTTGCGAAGGCCTTCCTGGGCATGATGCGTTCCGGTGTGTGTGTCTCAAATGCATATTCCCTTACGCACATATCTCAGAAATTCAGACCTCCTACCTACAAATACATTCAACATAAATACAGAAAGAAATCTCTCCTGGGTTCAGGCAATAAACCTGCACAACTAAAGTAACACCGTGTTTTATTGGGCGGTTTGGAATGGACAGTCGGATGAGCTACAGGGACTAAGTATGTGACTTGACAGATTTCATATTTCAGCTTCTTGGTATTTTCACCTGTAAAACAAGAATAATTATTCATGCCCTCTATATATTATAATGAGAGATGATAAAGATTGATGAAATATGGATGCATAGAATGAAGGATTCAGAATAAATGTGCTCCCGAGCTCATAGATATGCTATTACTAATAATAGAATTGTCCTACTCAGAAATACGTTCCTTATTCAGTTGTGCATTTAATTATGAGTGATCTTTTCCCCCTTGTTGAGCCAAAAAATGCATTAGGCAGCCATTCAGTAATACAAAGGCAATCAAAAGATGATGGAGTTATCCTTAACCTAGAAGTATTCAAAAATAAACAATGTCATGAAATAGTGGACTTTTCTTGGAAAATTCCAAGATGAGAGATAAAGTCTTATCAGACCTACATGAAGCCAAGCATGAATGAAACACTGGAAAGTTCAGGCAATGATGCAGGTGTTTCAAAACATCTGGATGCTTTGCTGCCATGTAGATTCACCATATGGATCTCCTGCGAAGTTCTTCCACTTTATTTCAGGCTTTCAAAATTAATTTGAAGCAATAGTTCCGTGTTCTGTAGACCAATCAGTTAGCTATATCCCTTTGTCAGCCATAAAACACTAACCTGTGCATGCTTCACCAGGGCATATGATAACGTTGGAGTGCTACAGCTCTGGTGTTGGTAGGCTTTGAAGGACCAATCATAGTACTAACTGTACTAACTATAGTTAGTAATGCTTTCTTAAACAAAAATGTAGGCATTACGCAAACTGGATAAAGGCTAAAGGGACTTTTGCATAAGGCAAGTAGAACTCAGAGAAGTCAGCTTCCTAGGTGAAGACTTCACAATAACACTCTTTATAGCTTGGGCAAATGGGAGGTAGTGACCAAGCTATGATATAAAAGTCAGCCCATGTACCTCAGATAAAAACTCTTTTTTTCCTAGTACGCCAATCCTGTGGTTACTAATTCCTTTCTAAGATGACTCCGGGGCAGAAAGAGGAAAAATAAGTACTTCTGGGGAAACTGTGTGAGGCCAGATGGCAGGTGTGGTTGTGTGGACTTTAAACACCGAAAAGAGCCTTTTGTAACTGTCTTCCACCCCAGCCCCTCCACCCTGCAGACTTACAGCCATAGTAGTTACCCTCAGTCCCTGGGGCAGTGCAGAACCCTGGGTGGCTGCCTGCTGCCTCATTTTTTTTAAACGACCACAAGAATCATTTTATGACCAAACAATCAAATCATTCAGCTCACTAAGCTCTCTTCCTTGACGAAAAAGGAAAAAAAAATCTAATTTGTATTGCTATTTGGGGGATGTTCCAACTCTGACCGAGAACTATCATGCTTTGTTAGTTTGTTGTCCCCTACTCCCACCCAAGATAGTTCACATCCCTTTAATTATTTTTTATGAATACTTGAAAGAGGTGTTTTCAAAGAAATAACCCCCCAACATACTAATCAATTTATGCTTCTAACCCCAAGCGCTTATCCCAAGCATCAAAACATGTACAGCTTGGCCAGATAGGAGCTGTCTGACTCTGATTTTGTTTCTACACAGATGGCTATGAACATGACACTAGGATATTAGTCTTGGCTTTTCTTGACAGACCTGAAAACTGGCCATGCAGAACTGTTTAAAATTGGGAGGAAACACTTACCCTGAAGTTTACTGCTGATGAACACAAGAGAAAACACGTAATTAGCAGAGATACATGTCAGAATAAAGAGAAGTGTGCTTGCCCTGTGTTTCTGAGTCCTTAGCCGAAGGTGTTGAATGCAGCTCATATTCTGGGGGTGAAAGGAGGACTTATGCTCATTTTAGTGAAGGAAAAATTAGTTGTAGTTTACATGTGTGCTAATTAATTTATGCCCTGACACCTCTCCTAATTAAAAAATATGTTTTAAATTATAAAAGTATCACACAACAAAAATGTAATCAGCCATAGGTTAAGAAAAGAAAATGCACTGTGTGTGCGTAGAAAAATACATTAAACAATTTGGTGTCTAGCTTCTCAGATACTTAGGAAGAGACTTATATTTATGTGATTATTTTACAGTTGCTGCTTTGTCAACATTTTAAAATAAATATTGTTCACATTGTTAAGTATATGAAATAACTTGTGTATTACTACATGACATTTCTTTCTATGGGTATGGCATAATTTAACCTCTGAACAATCTTTTCTGAGTTTTACCTCTGCGAACTATTGATTTTGTTAAGTATTCCTGCAGCATAAAGTTTATATATGTACTCTTCATTCCCAGGATAAAATTCTAGAAACTGGATCAAACAGGCTATTCAAGAGTTGCCATATACGTAACCTAATTATTCTTGAGAAAGATGGTACCGATTGACTTTCTCAGAGCAGTGTATTGAGTCACATCCTTCACAGAAAGGAATTTTACTTTTTCATAAGAAGTAAAAAAAAAAAAAAAAAAAAAGCATAGTCTGTGTCTAAGACGTTTCCTGCTAACAGCTTTGAATCCAGGTGAGGTGGAGCCCAGCGTGCCCAGCGTGTTGTAGAGCGGTGAGAAGCATGTGAGAGTGACTGACATGCAGGGGGCGATGTTGATGACAGAGGTGGTAGCACTTTCACTGTGCCTCACTCTGAGTCCAAAGTCCATGCAACATAGAGTGATACTTATGTCCGCCCCATCTACAGTCTATGTCCATGTCTAGTTCAGTCTTGAGTTAAACCTGGAAATAACCAAGCAACAACAACAGGCACTGGGTAACAGGTGGTTCTGCCTTACCACCACTGTCCAAAATAATTGTCTTATTCAGTGTATTTCTACACAACAGTTTTCTTATGTTCAAGTTCCTGCTAAGAAAAAAAAAACTTTACACTGGATATTAAAATTGTATTCTATAGTCCGGAGAGATGGCTCAGTGTTTAAAAGCATGTTCAATGAACCTAATTCAGTTGTTAGGACCCACAGGACAGCCTACAACTGTCTGTAGCTCTAATTCCAGAAAATTTTATGCCCATTTCTGGACTTCCATGGGCACCAGGCACACATGTGGTGCACATTTATTCATACAGATTAAGAGTCATATATATAAAATAAAAATAAACAAATCTTATAAAATAATGCTTCACTGAACCAAAAACAGCTTCACTGAACCAAAAAAAAAGCTTTATTTTTAAATAATGTTATTTTATAGTGGTTTTATACATGATGAGTAAATCCCTCTTATGCCAGGTCTTCTGTAAGAAAACTTAGAAGGTACACAAAAACAGTTGAAATGATGAGAGCTTTTAGTTAAAATATAGTTTTTAACCTGGCAGCTTTCTTGAAGCTAGATATTTATTAAAGGTTTTTTGTTACTTTTTAAATATAAGACATGCGTAGTATTGGAACCCAAGAAAAGTAAACACTGAATCGCCCTAAGTATGAGCTACAGCCTAAGAAGCTGGCATGGTCTGACATCACTGTTGTTGTTGTTGTTGTTGTTGTTGTTGTTGTTGTTGTTGTTTTAGTTTTCTGAAACTATATAGTGCTGGCTGTCCTCAAACTCACTGTGTAGACCAGGCTGGCCTCAAACGTGCAGAAATATGCCTGCCTCTGCTTCCTGAGTGTTAGGACTAAAGGCATGTACCACCAAATGCAGCTCCTGGCATCACTCTTACTTGCATGGACTGGAGGGATGAAGCTGAAAAGTTAGGCAGCCCTGGGTTTAACTGTTATATGATGTAAGAGGCAACATTTCACTTTCTTAGGACAAAGGATAAATGAAGGGGCGTGCCTTGAGGGGCCACTGAGAGGCTATTTACTCAAACAAGCCTGGCCTGCCCGGTCCCATCCAGCATGACCAGCACTGGGAATGCAGTAATCAGTGCAAAGGATGGGAGCACCATACTCCAAAATGGGGAAATGAATGGGGGGGGGGGGTCATGGAAACACTGTTCATATTTTGAAGTGTTCTTGCTCAGCAGCCTTTTAAGAAAGGGATGAACTATTTTTCAGCAGTTTGGAAATAATCTGCTAAGATTTGACCTATGAAAGAAGAAGACAGGCGTACAGAAGCATCAATTATTAATGTCTCATCTACAGATATTAATAATGTTTGGGTATAGTGTAAATCTGTATTTCCATGGTGGAGAAAACAATCTTTCCTCCTTCACACTGCGTGCCAAGGTTTATTGCAAATGAGAACGACGCCTGTTCTGTGAGAAACTTAAAGGTTTCAAGGAACTGTACATATGTAGCTAGTAAAGCAGGGAGCAGATGCCAACTAGCACTTTGAAAACCTAGACGCAGCAGCTTAAGACTAGAGGGTTGAAGAAACCATGCTTATGGCAGGTGGTTGTATCCTAGCTGATAACAGTGGAGAACCATGGGAAGTTTGCCTTGCTCATAGCCCATGGCCTCTTAGCTTTGGGTCTATAGCCAAGATGGAGTCTACAGAGTATAGGGTCAATGACTTTTTTAATAACTTTGTATATGATGGAAACTTGCAACTTTTACACAAAATTTACATTTATTTCTCTTACAAATATAGACTGCAAACCATAGAAATAGTGTCATGCCAGTATCCATCATTAACAGAGCTCAATAATTCTCATTTTCCTATTTTCATGTCATGTATTGTTCCTGTATGTACCTTTTTAAACTTTTTTATTAAATATTTTATATATATACATTTACATTATTGCATATATGTACAATAAACTACCTACATCAAGAAGAACCGTGACACAATCAGGAATTATATAAATGTTACATTTTTAGTGTTATCTATCATATCTCATCATTATCAACTTAAAACATCTATCTAGACCTAAAAAATATCTGAACAACTAATTGTAATTTAATTGTAATTAATTGTAAAACTAAACTAGCTGGACTTCAACACCATCAGAAACTTGAGAAGGAATACACTTGATTATCTGACTATACAGAGAGTGCAGGTTAGTATCCAAATGAGAAGATGACAGAGGCAGTTTGCTACCTGAACTGTCACCCAACACTCTATAACGTTGGAGCATCATCGTCAGCCTTCTGGCCCAGTATATCTGACAGACATATTTGTGAGGCAGGAACTATTGAGGACTTGCTTACCCTGCCTTGGCAGAGTTTGGCTGTTGACTCTGCCTGCATCCAATCTTACCCATTTTTAGGCAGAATTCTGTCTGTGGTACAAATGAGGACGTTTTGCCCAGTGGCTTGTTTGCCACATTTGAAGCCATCTCCATAAGGAGGTTCTTTGATACTCATCATCCCCTTTGAGGTAGGCTGGGTGTTGCCAGGAGTTAACCTATCTCGTTGTCAGTGTCTTAGAATAGCACTACTTTAAAACTTTAATTGTTATTAGATTATACCAGATGCTGTTATATAATACTTTACAAAGAAGTATAAATATTATTATGGGCTGTGAGGTGGCTCAGTGAGCAAAGGTGCTTGCTACCAAATCTGGCAGCCTCAGTTTCCATCCTCAGATCCGCATAGTGGAAGGAGAGCCTGAAAGTTGTCCTGTCACTTCCACATGTGTGCTGCAGGCTGTGGGCATGTGCACTAATGTGTAAGGCAATGAGAAGAGTCCATTATGTTACATTTGTAGGCTTTATCTGGTAACAAGCTGTCAATTTTGATGATTTCTTCTGAGATGGCATCTCTCTCTAAGTAGTCCTGGCCTGCCTGGGACTCATAGAAGTCTGCCTCCTTTTGCCTCCTGAATGCTGGGATTAAAAGTGAGTGCCTCCATGCCTGGCTAATGATTTCTTTTGGGATCCTAACATTCTATATGTGTAAAGACGTTATCTGAAAAAAGAATTCTAAACCAAGTATGGTGGCACACACGTGTAACCCTAACCCTGGGGAGATGACGACAGGAGCGCTGTGAGTTCGAGGCCAACCTGAGAGCTAAGCAGCAAGACAAGATTCCCACAAAGGGGTTTTTTCTTCGCAAAAAATAATAGTAATATCTTAAATCTCACTTTTGAAGACAGACTGGATGACAGTTTAGACTTCAACGAACATATAGCCAACAGAAACAAATATTTTGATGAAATAACTTGTCCTCTGGAGACACTAGACTTTCATGATGAATACACAAATACACAAATTGGAAGGTAGCTCAAAGGGGAAACTATGGAAATAACCTGATGACATCTTTTGAGTACCTCCTACACAGACAAAATACTTTATTAACCGATATATACCACACATAAAAATTGTGGAGTAGCGTGCTGTGTATGCTTGGTGTGTGTGTGTTTTAATCAGCTTAATCCTATAGCTACACAGACAGTGACCATTTCTCCATCATGATCTTTTCTTGTAGCCTTTTGGAAATTGCACTGTTCTTACGCACCACTGCCATGCTCTAGCCAGTTCAAACTCCAGCCTTGACCTCCAGGCATTTCTAGTCTCTTTAGCAAAGGCCAACAACCACAGACTCAGGGACACCTGCACAGAGGAGTGGGAGACCGTGAAAGGCAGGAGGAGGTCATTCTGCAGGATTGGGCAGAAAGCCTTGCTTCAGCGTCAGATGACATACACTCAAGATAAAAGGCAGGCAGATTCGGGCAGGGAGGATGCAAGCACTAGGCAAAAATAGGTAGATCTATCTTTCTAGTGTCTATTTAAAGTGTTGAAAGTAGGTTGTGAGAACCACTGGATACAGGATGAAGATGAAGCCATCATGGGAATGGCTAGAGTGACCTCTGGAAACCAACTCAGGATTGGGTGACAGGCAGGCCTGCGAGAGTACAGTGCTTGCTGTGACTCTCAAAGAAACAAGGAAGTCTCAAAAATGTGGGGGTTGGGTAGAATTTGGTGGTAGTGCACAAACACGAGACGGGAGAGGGTGTGCAAGAGCAAGGTGGTCAGAGTCTGCGAGCCAAGATGCAGGACCTCTGCCGAGACGCTGTTCTCTGCCCCTGGAGTTTGCCTCTCTTACATTTCTCTCCCCCACTTTCCATCTTTCAGGTAGAGGTGATCGTGTCAAACTAAAGAACTTACAGAGTTGAACCTGCTGAATTGAAATCACCTCATCTTTTATAAATGTGATTTCCCGGTAGGCTGAAAACAACGCTTAGCTAGCTAGTGAAAAACAAACAGAAACTAAATCACCAACCCTCCGCAAGGGCCCCTGAGCTGCCTAATGCTACCCCGTTCCTGGGACTGGTGTCCCTTGCCCCTGAGATCTACTTTTCTATGGAGAATCTTGCCAGTGCTTCATTCCTTGTAGTTACAATGTGAAAGTCTCAAACACAGGCTTGGAAAGTCTGAGAGACATTTCACTAGGCTGCTACAGGACAATTTATTCTGCTCCTTAAAAAAATCTGATGGCTTCTTTTTAGTCCTTGAACTTATATTTTTATTATAACATTATAAGGTTTATTTTCTCGTTATATCATGATAGTTAATAAACATGAAAGAGTCCCATTTTTGAAAACTGATTACTGGAATTATAAAACAGTGACAAAAATATCTTTTTATCATTGGGAATCAATGAGTTGCTAGGTAGGAGGTATTCAGTGAAGGAGTCTCAGGAATATTTGCTAAGAAACTGCCATGAACACTGTAGATACAAGGCTTTTTGATGGTTTAGTTTCCTTACAGGAAAATAATGAGTCTTGCTTGCTTTCTTAAAAATATCTTTTCTTGGACTGTTGAGTTGGCTCCATGGGTAAGAATACTTGCTGTGCAAGAATGAAGACCCAAGTTCAAATCCCAGTACCCACGTTAAAAACAAAAAATGAAAAACAAAAAAACCCAAGTTGAGTCTAGCTAAGCACATGCGTATAACCACAATACTGTGGGGTTTGGAGACAGAAAGACTGAAGACTGCAGGAATGACCAGCATTCAGTTTAGCTAAATATCCTATCTCAAGGGGTGGGACCACTGAGAGTGGTAGAGCAGGACACCTGACATTCTGTTCAGGCAAGTGTGCTGCCACATGGCTGTGTAGACACCACCTCCCTCTCCTCCTCCTCCTCCTCCTCTTCCTCCTCCTCCTCTTCCTCCTTCTCTCTCTCTCTCTCTCTCTCTCTCTCTCTCTCTCTCTCTCACACACACACACACACATGCACACACACAAACACACACACACAGTATGGAAAGTGGCTAAATGCGAGAAGCCTGTAACATAGTAACTAAAATAGATGCAAAGAAGAGACAGGTAGGGCACTGTTTTATACATGATAATGTAAATGACTGATTAGTCACACGTAGCTTAACTTTAATAAACTATGCTGTCTTTTTCGATACACTCAGAAATGCATATGCCCATTGGTGGAATGTAGAATGAATACTTTGGGGGAAATTGAGAGTTATTTTTCAGTGACAGTATTGTTTAATGTCTCCTTTTAGTTTATTACTCAAAATACATCACTGTCCTTAGGTCAAACATGGCAGGAATTGAGGTAAAGAAACACACACATTTAGACCTCATTTGGCATCACTGTACCTTGCTTGATGAAGCCTTTATGACATCCTTCACCATGGCGTTTATGAACCAGCAGCACACGGATGTCCTATGGTCAAGCAGAGTGGTCAGTAGCCCTCACCCAACACACAGAGAACGCAGAGTTCCTGTTCTCCAGACAGGAGGCCATAGCTCACCCAGACTTCCTGGTCCCCTCCCTCCCCTCTTAAACTCCTCCATCCTCTTGCTGCCTTTTCCTCTTGCCTACCTCACCTAAATAACCCATTTTATATCCTCTATATATGTCAGAACTTCGGTCTGTTTTTAACTTACTGCAATTTCTGTGTGTCCATAGTTAGTTTTATCTACAAATTTAATTTTTATAAAGCACAGGATGGTTTTATGTCTGTCATGAAAAGGAAAACTTCTGTAGCAATGATGACTGTAAACGCTCTTCAGTCCGTCAGAAGCCTTCTATTAAGGGCATTCTGCTTCTAAACCAATTTCATTGTGTATCTACTGAGCATCCTTTTATCTTAAAATAGTGGGAGTTTTTAGAGTTATTTCTGTGTCTGGGTTTTTTGCTTGCATATATGCCTGTGCCCTGTGTTCCTACCTGGCGCCTGCAGAGGTCAGAAGAGGGTGTCTGATCCCCTGAAACTAGACTCATGGACAGTTGTGATCCTCCGTGTGCATGTGGCTAATCGAACCTGCACCGTCTATAAGAATAACAGGCACAGTTAACTGTTGCGTCATCTCTCCAGCCTCTGAGATATTTTCAAGATGCTTCTGCTAGGACAGTAGCTAGGGGTCGGGTACTTAACTATTGACAGTGTGTGTGTGTGTGTGTGTGTGTGTGTGTGTGTGTGTGTGTGTGTGTGCCAGGCCCACAGTTCAAACCCGTTACTAGAAAAGAAGCTAGTTCTGTTGTTCTCATTTGGATTAGACCTCTTTAATGTTAGCCAGTTAAAAGTTCTATAAATGATAAATTACAAAAATGAGACATAAGGCCCACATCAGCAGCAGTTGTAAAGCATAGTATGTACAACTTCAGATGACTTCAGTGGCTAAGGAATGGGATGCTTTGGGCACAGGTGTTTTATAACTCCATTTCCCTGCTGTGGGACATTTTGATATTCTGCTTACAGATTGTCTTAGCTGAGTGTGGTGCGGGGTCTTCCCATACCATGTAATTACTGTTTTAAAAATAAAGACAGATTTTTGTGTAGCTGGGGAGTGCAAATGTATAAGGCATGTTTTCCTGATTATGAAGCCGCTGTCAAGTAGGTCTATAAAGCAGATGCACTTTGCAAATTAGAGGTTGCACGCAAGGTACCCGTGGCTCAAAAAACGGCTTCTTCTCTGGCCACCGCTGTAGCCTCTGGCACTGAAAACAGGTGTGAGGTGAACGTACCGTCTCCAGTACCAGCGTCCTGTCTGTAATCTTCCCAGATGCGGGGCAGATCTAAATATCCTTCGGCAGTCAGATTTCATGTTGGCACCGCCTGCTAGCACAAAATCTGCAGAAATTGAGCTTTGGAGGCTTGATCTTTCAGGATCCCATAGACCCAAGTCCCCTTGACATAAGGACTTACTTTTAATTTCCCAGCCTGTCAGATGGTTCATTTGGGGAACTCTCCTGGCTTTGCATTTTTGCTACTTAATTCTGTCTGCTGATAATGGCTTATAGGTTTTCTGAAAGCTGTGAATGTCTCTTCCTAATTCAGCATTATCATAACTAGATTTTGTGTGATTAAGTACACAATGTGAGGGGACACTGCCTCGTGCGTGTGCCATATATCCAAACTGGCTACCTTATTAATAAGGATGACTGATAGTGCTCTCTCGGTTTCTAGTCTCTTGCAGAGATATATGCTCTGCTTTTGTCTTCACACAAACCTCAGATAATATACTTAAAAGAAACTATATTGAAATGTCTTTCAGTCTCTCTTTGGGTTCCAATGGCAGGTTTATCTGGAGGAATTTTTCCTCGGGTTCTGTTTTGCTTTAAGTGGAAGTGATTTAATGTCTTTTTTCTGGTGGGAGAATAATGCCCATCTTCTAAGAATCAGTCACTTGGATGAGAAGCATCTCCCTGACCATGAAAGATGGAAAGAAATTAAATTCTATTCGTAGCTGAACGCTGCTTATGAAAATGAAGAAAGGCAATCAATATAAGAAACGAGCAGAGCCGGAAAATGGTGGAAAAGCAACTCCCTTCAAAGGCAACCTTCAAATATCTCATCCTGACTACTGATTCCCATGCTGGTCAAGCAGGATGAGGGTCCGTGGTTACGTCAGTGTACACTCTGGAAGCTTGCCTAAAATTACTCATGGTTCAATGATGACCTTAATTACAGTTAAGTGGTCACTACCCAGACCAGTGGCCTCCAGTTAAAGTGCTGCAATAGCCCATGGCCAGCCACTGTTGCTAGCACCTACTGTAAAGATAGTGGGATTATAGTGACATTTTTAAAAAGATGTGAAATCTGTCTTGGATAAAATCTCAAGACCCTACTCTCCTAGTCATGGTATGGGTGAAAAATAAAACCCACTCTGGTTTTGGGGTTTTGGGGTTTTTTGTTTGTTTGAATTTGTTGTTTTTTGTTTTTTTGAGACAGGGTTTCTCTGTTTAGCCTTGGCTATCCTGGACTCACTGTGTAGGCCAGGCTGGCCTCGAACTCACAACGATATGCCTGCCTCTGCCTCGTGAGTGCTGGGATTAAAGGTGTGTGCCACCACACCCAGCCCTCCACTTAGAAATCACCATTTCCCAAAGGTAGAAATGTGTTTAGACTTTAGGGACTAATTGCAGAACTCAGTACTTGCTTCGTTTGCTGTGGAATGTTTTCTTGGGTAAAGATAGAAATTTATCAAAGAATTTGTAGGTGCAAGATGTTTTGGAACAAAAGACATGTTTGGGGAGGGATATGGTTCTGAAGACCATCAGCGAAATGGCATCGCTGTCGAGCAGTGACAAAAACCAAGTATGGAATTCAGAACATTTCAAAGGAGACACAGTGGCATCTGCTTTTCCTCTTCATTTCTTAGCATGATGGCCTGTCTGGTACAAGCTCCATGCAAACATTTATACTACTGCCCATCTCCTCTGTCCGATTAGAAAATTAAAAGGCTTTGTCCCTCAGCTACACAGGGATGGGCCTGAGAAGTACCAGATTCTGGCAGGTGGTCAAAGTTCCACATCCATGTATGGCAATTTGCCACAGACCAACCTTGAAAGGAGTTAAGGCCAAGCAGAACTGCGGAGAGGCGATTTGGGCTGTGTGATCCAAGCCTCTCTGTGTCGTACCAGCATAATCTGATTTGATTCTCGGGGCTTAATTACACTGGTAGAAACCTTATGTAGGAAATTTTCCACCTACCACATCTAATTAGATATGTCCCCCAAAACTTGAACCTTGGGTCACTGCAGTTTACCTAAGCACTGTAAAAGCTCTCTGTCTTAGCTCATTATCCGCATAGCTTCTTCCCCGGGGAGAGTGTATAGCATACCCTTTAACCTGGAAATGATGTGGCTGCCCAGAGGGAGAGAATCCACACACAGAAAAAGAACTCTCTCTGGCTGGCCCTGACACTCAGAGTTTGTGTGTGCATGAAGAGGGCCCCCCGCGTGCCTCTTGAGAGTCTCTAATGCCCCTAACGCTGCTAGCCAGGCACTATCTCTCATTTTATCTTCACAGCATTGCTGTTTGAGAGATGGAGAAGTCTTACTAGTTTTCGCAAAGAGAGGGAAATTATAGCTTGCCGACTGACCTCTGGGAGATCAGAAAGGTGTGTTGAGCCTACCTCATATTCTGTATGTGTCAGATGAGTGGCGCCGTCTTGGAATAGATAGCCAAAAGACTCCTAGAAAACTTCCCCTTTGTATTCCTCTCTCTACCATGCTTTTGTCCCCAGCACAAAGGAAAACAACTTCAGCACCTTAACATAGGTCTAGTCATCAATTAAGTATTTACAAAGCCCTTGAAAGTCGCAGAGGAGAATATGAAGGCATTTAAGATGTCTGTTCTGTGTCACTGAGAAACTTAAAACTACATTGGAGAAATAGGACATGGGCATTAATATTTAAGGAGTGATTGCATAGTCTCCTCTGATGGAGTGCTGGGTGACTCAGTGTCTCAATAGGACAGAGGCAAGGGGGAAAATGTGGCTAAACAGGGGGAATATAAAATGGGAGTGGACTAGGCTATAACTAATGAGTAAAATGGATCTGCTGGGAGAAGGGCATCCATGTGGAGAAAACTAGGTGAGCAAATGCTAGTGACAGAAATGGGCAAAGCATTTCAATGCAAAGCAAATTGCTGAAACACAAATCAGAATTTACATAGAGATGAGGTGGAAACTCTTTTCAAACTGGTAGACTGGGCACTCTTAAACACCACCTGACCTCTTTAGATAAGAGCACAATGATAATCTTTTAAGGGTGATCCGGGGGACAGAATGAAACATTCTCTTTTTCCAAAGACTCTCAGAATGCTCCGTGCCTCACAACCTCTGCCTCAACCTCATCTCTCACTGCTTCTGGCAAATCACTATGCGTTCTTCATTATCTAGCATACCCCCATATTACAGACCGACCTAGGGAGAGTTCGTTCCCAGTTTTTCTAAGTATCACAATGGGTCACATGTGATAAAGCTTATGATGACCTCTGCTTGCATTACCTACTTATAGTGGCGGGCTTGGCACAAAACATAGGCGGCTGACATCACTAGACTGCATGCTCCAGTGGAAGCAAATGAAAACTACACTACCCATCATTTGCTGGGCGCTTGCTCTGTATCAAGCAGGGTATAAGATATTCTACATTATTAACATGTCATCCCCAATCCTTGCAGCCATTCAGCGAGGTAAGGATGAAGACTACTGAAGCTCCTTCAACGCCCCCTTCACTTTAAGTGGCAGTGAGAGTTGGTACCACTTCCCTTGGTTCTTTTCCATCTTTTATGGGTCTGGAGTGTCTAATATAGTTTATGATACATGAAAATACTCAGATGATTTTAATATGATAGTTTCATTATATTAAATTCTGTACAATATGCTTTAATAATATTTACCCTAACTAACACTTTCCTCTAACTCTTCTCAGATCTACTCCCCCCCCCACCTACCCCAAGCTTGATGTCAACTTTTTATTTTTTTCTTTAATAATCTATGAAGTCCAGATTGTGCTGCACATGCATGGGTGCAGAGCCATCCACTGGAGCGTGGTCAACCTACCGGGCGTCATTCTTTGGAAGAAAACTGGCTCTCCCTCCTCCAAAAGCCATCAGCTCTCTACAGCTCCTTTGTTAAGAGTGTAGGAAACCCCTGAGTCCCTTCTGCTATGTGCTGGAAAGCCAACTGGCTTGATCTTGTGCGGGTCCCGTCCAGGCGACCACTGCTGCTCTGTGTGTATGAGCACATCATTCCCGTGGGGTCTAGAAGACACTGTTTTTTGTTCCTGTGCTCCCAGATTCCTGAATTTTAAAAATCTTTCCACCTCGGCTTCAGCAATGGTTCCTAAGCCTTGGTGACATAGGTGTCCCATGTGTAGCTAAGAACTCCACCCACACTCTCTGTACTTTGGCCAGCTGTGACTTTCTCAGTAGATATATTAAAATTAAAAAAAAAAAAGGCAGAAGATCGAGGGGATGCTTTCTGAGTTGGAAACATGAGTACCAAGAAAGATCTTTATCTGCCAAAGCCTACGTTGCTCAACCCACCAACACAGTAAACACTTTGGCCAGAAAGTGCTGGCCAGTGAGCCCCATGTCCATGCCTCCCCATTAGGCTAGAGGTCCTCACGAAGCTCCTACCTTCTCCTGCCTCGCCTGCCATACAATGGGAGATTTGAGCTAAAAAGTGTCTAAGATCCCTTCTAACTTGCATTTCCCATCAAAGATCTGAGAGTAGCATGCTTACATTCACTCACATGAAAAGACAAATGATAGGTTGTCTTTACTGTCTAGAGGGATTTTTGTAATTTCGTGGGGAAAACATGTTGATAGACATGATCCTTGACTGGGTGGTGTGGCGGTAATTTCTGCTTTACAGATGTTCCACAGCAGGCTGATGCACCTGCACAGGTCTCGCATAGTGTCCCCACGTTAGGTCCCCTGTGTACACCTCACACAGGGTAATCATTTCTCTTCTTATGTTTTATCCTTTGGATGAGGGTGACTGTTGAAGCAGAAAGCTTCTCTCCGTGAATGCCTCAGTTCTGCCAATACTCAAATAACACTTAGGTTAAATAAGTGAACCAGTTTGCATCCTCAAAAAACAAATATTTTCAAAAGAAAGCCTTGGGATCAGCTCCTACCACACCTCTATCACCCTGATAATGTGCCACAAATTATGTAGGACCCCTCTGTACAACTTTGCATCTCTCCTTACCCTGTTTCCTTCGCTTAAGATCTGCTCTTCTCTTCCTGAAAAAGGAAGGGTACCAGATCCAGACCTCTGACTCTCCAATCTCCTCAGAGATGGAGAAAGCAAGAATCTCTTCAGGATTCAACCATAGGAAAACTCCACTGAGTACATTGAGTCCTTCCTAGATGGACCCATGTCCGTTAGCAGCGCTGGGGGCTATAGAACATCTAGCCCCAGTGTGTCCTGAGTACCCTTGCTCTGTACCACATATAATTCTATTCTGCATCTCATTATCAAGTACCAGCCATCCCAAACTATTCCCTGTGTAAATAATCTCCGGGGTCTCAGGGTCACGGGAGGAGGCACAAGAGAAGGAGGAGAGGACAGCTAGGAGAAGAAAGGAATGGGGCACCCGGAGACAGCACAGGAAGCATAGATTTTAGTATTTCAAACCCACAGTGGTTTTAGGAGCCTTTACTACATAATTTAAAAACAACCCATTTGCCCTGTTGATTAATAGAGTTGGCAGATTTTTTTTTAAATCTGATGTGCTTTGAAATTTCAGAGGTAAAAATTGAAAGAACAAAATTATTCCATTTTCCTGGGACTCTATCTGAAAGGCGAGAAGAAATTTTGTTATTCCATGAGCCCCATTAGATGTTAAAATATGTATTTGACTCCAGTTTTGTCCTCAGTGCTGATTTTTCTCAGGGCCTGTGCTCACACTATGGCAGTGAAGGCGGAACGCACTGTGCTCAGGAGCAAGGGTTTTGCTTCTGTTCTTAGTCCTTGATTGGGAAATATATGCCTTAAATCTCAATTGCCATAAAACCTATTTTATTGTGGTACATAATTAATCATCCCTTTGGCCATTTGTGGAAAGTGGCCAGAAACGTATCTTCTTTTCCCTTTTAAAGTCAATGTTTGAGAAAGGAAAGTTAGGCAAAAACATATCTATCTGCCATATCCATAAGCAAAATGGAGGCGTTGGATGTGATTCCTTCTTCAATTATATAATAAGGGCTCTTAAAGATGTTTGTTTTGAATGCTGGAAAATACTGTGAGATTCAGTTAAATCGTGTTATATATTTATGATTTAGATTAAAATGGATGCACATAAATTTTTTCACCATAAGGATAAGAATGAGATGGAGGAAGGGTGAGAGGGAGGGAAATGGGGGAGAATATGCTAATTCCTAAAGTTGTAATGGATGGCACTGAGTTGATTTTTTAAATTTCCAACATGAAATCCTATACAGATAGCAAGAAATGTGTGTGCCAAGTGCAAAAGAGCCATCAACACACGATGTTAGTACCACGTAGCCATCTAACATCTCTCTCTTTCCCAAAGACCTTGCTTTTTATGAACAAGGAAGCCTCTGGGTCTTTCTGAATTGTTTTAATAACTTGGCTTATGTTGTGAGATCAACCCACAGCCTGGCTGCCTATGACATCAGAGTCCAGCCTGCAGCCCATAAATATGGAACGTGCAGTTTGTCATTTGTATTTTACATTTACAAATTAGGAGACACATTTACTGTAAATATAGTTAGCATCCAGAGGTTTCAAAGCTAAGAATATGCACGTTCAAAATGCCTTTGCCTTATTTATTCTGTGGCCACCACATTTGTCTAAACAGAAAATTACTCCATTCATGCTTTATTACTTCTTCTTTTGTACCACAGCCTTGACCCCAGTCATCATAAATTGAGAAATAGTGGGGAACTAATGGAGACAGATGGGAATATGGCTTGCCATTTACTCAAATTGGTAAAGTAATTAACCTCAAGGTGCTGGTTTGCAAGAAAAATTGTTGGAATATCTCAGGACGTCGGTAAACAGACTCCTGCTTTAACCAGTTCTGACAAGTGTATCATAAACTAGACTTATTCTGTTCAATTGACCTGTCAACGTCCTGAGTTCAAATAAAGATTTGTATTACAATGCACTTGCTGGGAAGTGGGTGCGCCACGGCTGGTTCTTTGTGAGTGGTAGCTGTTCCCTTGCTTCTCCCTACAAGCTGGACTGTCATATATTCATTCTCCATCCATTAGGTTCCTTAGAAATCTTCTATTATCGATAGCGTGACAGCTTTGTGACAGCAGATGGTAGTCATTTGGCTCCAGAAAATGAAATGAAAAAACATGGGCAGGCCGACTGGGCTCATTTAGAACAGTGGTGGACAGAGGCCAGATCTAGATTTTATTTAGCCAGGGACATCCAGTGAGGAGGCCAGAGTTGCTCCCTATAGAGTGGGGGATGGGAATGGATTTCTTCAGATGTCTATAGAAACCAAAGGCACTCTTGTAAATAAGGCTGTTTGACCAAAACAAAGACCATTCCTTCTGAAAACTGAGACTGTCCTTGTCCTGAGCAGGCACATTTCTCCGTCTCACTTGCCACTTCCCATCCCCTTTGTCCCTGACTTCATGTCCTTCGTATCTAGGATCTGCCTCATCCATGTTGTCAGCAGTGAGATATTTCTACAGCAGTGAGTTCAGTTTTCCAGGCACAAGACTTCCCTGCAATGACCCGATTCACTGGGAGAGGTTTGCAGCCAATAAGCCTGTTGATGTCTAGGTTTCTCATGTTTACGTTCAGTCATGGGAGCAGAGGGTGCACTTTGTGCTTGCACATAAAATATGCCCGGGAGAACGTGTCACAGGGGCATAAGCAGTCATTCTCATGCAAAATGAGTTCGTCCATTCATGAGCGAAGAAAGCTAAGGCTGTTTTCTGGTCATTTTACTTGAAGAAAGTGTGGTTGCGTCATAAACAAGAGCTCCGAATTGTCATCTGACCACTCTTCATGCATATGTGGGGGTTGAGGAACTTTCAAAGCCTAAGCCTACTCTGCTGTAGTTATCCCGGGAGGGCATGAGACTCATTGTACGGACTCAGGTGGGAGCACTAGCCATGAACTCGGCTGAGCTACCCACTAGTGTTGTCCCCACTGTGGTGACATGGGGACACCCAGCAGAAATTCTTGTTCTTCCTACGGATGGACACAGCAGTCCGAAACAAGGGTTGTTTGTATAGATGCCCCGCAAAAAGAAGACTAAGGAACTTCTTATTTCTCTTCAACTGTTTTCTTTTCTTTTATTTAAAATCTCTCTGGAATCCAATAGGATGATACTTGCTGAAAAATCTGCCTAGAAAGTTGCCTGGGATTTTACTTCAGTTGCCATCTCTGGGAATTAAATCAAAGTAGAGAATATATTCATGCCAACACTGATTTGCTGAGGGGAGCTGAAGTCCTTTCTCCTGAAAAGGTTATAGCTAACTTGTAGAGATACATGTTCTCACCTCTGTTGGAATCTCCCTATAAGGCCAGCTTGCTCATCCTGATTGGAAACTAGTTTATCTTCCTTATTGTCTACTCCAAAGAACTAATGCTAGCATTCCAGTTTTCCACCCTGCCCAGAGCTCTCCAACAGGTCCTCCAACTGTATGTACCCTTCAAACACCAGAGTACTCAGCCTCTGTTTCTTTGACTTTGGATTCCCATAATAAGTGTGTGCATGCATGAGTGTTTATGGGTGTGTATAAATAGTGTTAACTGAGGGGCATTCTGATTTTATCCCACGTGTTCAAAACCCAGCATGTCACAATCCAGACAGCATCTCAAATAAGCAGTAGGCTTTGAAGAAAATTTCTTGAAACCAAGCTTGTAATATCCAAACTGGCATCTCCAAAATGAACTCCAAAGTTATAAATCTGTATATGCTGGGCTATGACTTGCCTTTTTTAAAAAGTATAGGCAGTTTGGGGGCTACAGTCCTGTCTTAAGGTCTTCAGAGAGATGTCCAAAGCACAGGTACCTTCAGGTCAACATTTCGTGGCTAATGGCTGCATTGTCCTGACTGGGTGCTGACTCCACCAACTCAATCAAAAGTGCTTTCAGGGTACCTTCTGCCCATGCCCGTTCCCATCATTAAATTAACCAGGAGTTAATGTGTGACTGTTAAAGAAAACACAAGGCAGCATTTTGTGGTGATAGCTAATGGATTAGAATGGCATTAAATATTTTCCTCCTGGCAGACATAACATTTTATAGTTTGGCTCTAAAAGAAAGGGCATTTTATATACACTATAATTTCATTCACTTATTTCTTGGACTTTGGCACCTCCGTTGGCTAGTGTACATGTTATGTCATCATTGGAGAAACATTTCACTTTCTGCAGTCTCTAACTTTGGACATCTAGCAGCAGCATTAATTGTAGCAGTGAGAATTAACCCTCTCATCAGTGGGCATCTTTCCATGTATTTACATGTCTGTGCACGCGTCCGTTAGGTGGTTGTATCTGTTTTTATTTGCTCTCCAGCCTATGGGAGGTTGAGCAGTTGAAAGCCATTTGCCACCTGAATTGTTTTCTCCTGTTTTAAAACATTTTAATTTATAATCAGACAAGAAGAACAGATGTAAGAGTTGTAATTTAATCATTTTATTGCTATCTTTGTATATTTTGAAGAATTAGGTATTGTACTCATGGGAAGTCATATTTTATGCCTAGTTGGAAAAATGAATAATGTAATAATATGCAAAATGTAAAGTTTTAGAACTTCACTACTGAGTAAGGCATATAAACTAATGATCTGGTTAAGGTCCCCTGTGCACCATAATAAATATGGACTAAATTTGTCATTATAGCTTTAGACAGAGGTTTCAGGCAACAGATTTAATTAAATCCTTTTTTAATATTCATACTTCTAAACTGCATAATTCCCCTCTACTGTAAAACTGAGCGCTATATTAAAACAAACAAAAACGGCAGCTTACTAAATGGATATTAGCGTGGAGTCAATAAGCATTTAATTCCGGAGAGAACTCAGAGGAGAGGGGAAGATCTGTGGTGTTCACTCAGGAGACTGTGCCTGAGAACTGCAAGGCCAGTTCATGGAGGCTTCTTCCTGTCTTCGTCCTGCCTTTTGAAGAGGAGGTTAACTACTTATCTGTGGAACTCATAAAAGACACGGGGTCAACACAGAAGGCCTTTTGTTAGCCACTGCAGAGTGACAGTTATTGGAAAATATGCTTCAAAGCCCATGATGGAATGGGTTGATGACATTGAGGTAGACAGAATTTCTGAATATGGATAACTTCTAGAAGGCTCAATAAGATCCATTACCATGTAAGGTCTTGTTCTCCTGTGACCACCGCAGCCCAATTTCTCCACAACTGCAATATGTCCTCTAGATGTCAACACAGAGAAAATATGGATATTTATGTTAGAGGGCACTTAATGGCTCAACCTGTGTATTTTCATGAGACACTTCCCTTTATAAAGAGTCCTATTCTCTATGAAGTAGCTCATCTTAAATTTTTAAAAGAAAGTTTTACTGGTGCCATTAACTTACTCCATGAAAATCCTGTTTTGAAAATAAAATAACTTCACCTTGTCCCAAGGGAATAACTTGGGTCAACTTGCCAATGGAACCAGTAAGCCTGATTAACATCTGATTAAATAGCCCCTTAATGCATTTTCCCTACCTATTCTGGACCTGTGTAGGCACACATTTTTCTGCCCCTTCACCAATTTTCTCAGCTAAATTGAGATCTTAGTCTTACTAATCATGGTGCTTGCTACAGCATTGAGAGCAATAAATATTAACTACATAAGTACAAAGTTTGTGTAGAATAAATGACATTGCAAAATTTTGTGGCATATGCTGGGTGTGGTGGCACACGCCTTTAGTCCCAGCAGTTGGGAGGCAGAGGCAAGTGGATCTGCAAAGCAAGTTCCAGGACAGCCAGAGTGTTTGTATAGAAAAAACCCTGTCTTGAAAAAAGTATCTGTAGCATTAGAAAGCATGTAAAGCCACTACTTTTAGCCAAAAGTTATATAGATTTTTAAAACCTAGACTAAGGTGAATTTAATTGATTTTTCCATGGTTATACAAATAATTACTGGCAAATGACACTTTTGACTGTCTTGTTGGGCACATGGAATCATATGAAGAGCAGCACTCTCTCCTCTCTTTCCTCAGATTAACTCACAGTTATTGACAGTAAAAATAAACACAATACCAATGCAAGAACAATTCCAAATAAAAGGAAAGTAAGATCCAAGCAGACACACTCAAGTTAGACCGTCTAAACTTTTAAACCTGGTAGGAGCCGTGTAAATGGCTGTGAACCTATCTAAGAAGGGCTTTGTGGGCAGTAATATTTTTAACTAGACCTCAAAGCCTAGGCAGGGCGAGACTATCAGCACTTGCACTCTAAGATAGGCTCTGACTTCTCTAGAAGGTTCTAACACAAGAGCAATGAGAGTACAAGGATTCTGGGCATGCACCCTACTGAGCACGTTCTGTAACCCTGTTAGCTAGCAGCCAAAGGGAAAGCTAAATGTCGCCTTTCCTTCCTGTGTGGAGCTGGTTCAGAGACCAGACATCCACTCAGAATTTATGTCTCAAAGCAGGTTCACAGTTGATAATGTGGTCCTGAAGTCGGGAGAAATGGATTCATTTCCATCTGCTAGGACTACCTTTGAAGTCGTTGAAGGAGGATAATTATTTTCCCTCTTCAAAGTATTTTCTCACATCATTTTCCTGGCAATGACAATCGGGCAGTGCCCCGGGTTGGCAAATTCAACCTTAGTTTGAAGAATGCAGTTCTGAGCATAGCTCTTGATTTGGGGTCACTTTCCGCAGCTCAGGACTCTGCTTTGCGGAGTGAATTGTCAGGAATTTTTTGGCAAGCTGTTTCTTCCTTCAGCCTGAAAAAACCTAAAGAGGGCAGAGGTGGTCCCCACATTTTTCAACCTGGAAAAGCAGCTTGAAGATAGAGATCACATTTAATTCGATTTTCCAAATATGAGTGAGCAAATAAAGATAGCTGGCGCTCTTAATGACAGTCATCACACTGGTTAATTTTCCCAAGATTCTCACAGCCATGATGAGAGTGCTAAAATACTACAGCTTTTCCCTTAAAGTAGCAGAGTCTTCTTTCCGAAATATTCAGCAACATAAATTAGTCATCATGCGTGGCCTTCAGAAGCATGCTTCTGAAGGAGAAATCGAATCCTTTCACACCGAAGGCGATAATACTCTGACTCTGGCCATGAGCACCCAGGTCTGCACTGACTTTCCCACATGGAAAAGCGAAAAGAGAGAACAGAATTGTGTAGGTTCTGACTTCCTGACAATCAGGTAACACAGCAGAGCAGACCTGGGAAATGGTGTAAACAGTGTTCTCCCTAGGATGCGCTAGTCCCAGTGCCAAACTGGGACTTGGGAAGCAAGCAGCAGCTGTTACACGGTGTTATCCATGTCGCCACACAATTGAGCACCAGAGCGACTAATGCTTTACACACACGGTGAAGTCAACAGAGCAAAAGTGAGGCCTCCTGTTGCTATAGCCCTTCCAGAGCGGACAGCCAGCAGGCCCTGTGATAGACAATGGTAATGTTGTGAGGTCACTGGCTAGAACCTCAGAAGGTAAGAGTCCCACTATGTTCTTTCTGTAAAAAAAAAAAAAAAAAAAAAAAAAAAAAAAAATTACACACATAAAAAGTTAAACAACAGCCCAAGGATAAAGTTGAAAATGGCTACAGAAGAAAAGCTACAATGTGGCTAGGATTGATAGATAGGATTAACAGACACCACGGGAAAAATATCAGCAATGGGAAAGCATGCCTAGGGAAGCTACCCAAAATGAAGTAGAGTGAAATGGAGTTTCCTCCAATGACGCCGCCTGTCTCGGTGAACTAGGGGACAATTTTATGAACCTTGAAAAATCTTTCCGAATCGGTGAAAACTGTAAAGTTACATATCCAAGAAGTTGACTGAATCACTGGCACAAAAACATGAAGAAAACTCCAAGACATGGTATAATTAAGGTGCTCAAAAACAAGAGGCAAAGTTAAAACATAGAGAAAGAAGAACTCGGTTTAAGAGGAGGGAAAAAAAAGATGGTTAACATCAAAGGAACAAAGATGAGGCTTGCAGTAGCAGTGAGAAGATGTCTTTAAAATGCTAAAGAAAGTTGTCAACATAGAACTCCGTACCCAGTGAGATGGCCGTGGATGTAAATATTTACAGAAGAATGAATAACGCCAGTAGTGGCAGCATAGGGAAATAGATTCCAATTTTCTTAGTATTTAAATATCTTTCTAAGATAATGGGCTAGTGTGGGATTTATTGCACGCACAAAAGCAAAACCCTGGTAATGCTAGCACAGAGTCCCGAAAGAGAGAAACATGCTATTGTCAGGCTTTTATGTGATAGTACTATGTGAAGACATATTGCATTACGCTAATGATGTGTACTGTAAGCCTAAGACCACCATAGAAATAGCAACGACTTATAGCTAATAAGATGACAACGTATATGAGGTGGCATCGTGAAAGTACTCTGCCCCTAAATAGGCAGACAGTGAGGGGGGTAGGGACACACATGCAACAAACAGAAAAGAAGGGACAAGATGATAGACACAAGCATAGGGATCATTTTGTTTATTCTATGTAGCTTAAATACTCAAATTAAAAAGCAGAACCTGTCAGATTGTGTAAAGAAAAAACAAAAGCAGACCCAACTATATGTTACTATTAAAAGATACCTCTAATATGAAAACAAAATAGAGAGGGGTCTATTAAAAACATGGTAAAAGGCCTGCATGTCAACCCGAATAGAAAAATAGAATTTTGTGTTAGTGTGATGCAAAGTTGAGTCCAGAACAGAGAGTATAGCCATGGATGTAAAACTCACTTCATAACGAAAAGATTACCCCATAAGAAAATACAATAACTCCAAATAGTTATGTACTTAGGCACCAATGTAAAATATGTGAAACAAACTTCTAATTATAGTAAAAAGCTTTGATATCTCTGTCTCATAGACCAAAATGCAGTAAAAATATAAAAGACTTAAACAATAATTCCAATCAACTTCATTAATGATAATGGTTTAAAAGATCAAAGCTCCACCCACCAACAGAAAATTATACATTCTTTTCAAAATAAATTACGATACCCAAATAAAGTAAGTCTTCATAAAATTTTAAAATATTTGCTACATGAGATATGTTCAATGACAATCTAGAATTGAGGAAGAAGTCATTGCAAAGGCTCATTCTAGAAAAAATATTCTCAAGTATTTAGAAATAGCATTCAAAATTACTCATATTTCAAAGAAGACATCAAAATGAAAATTAAAATGTATTATGAGAGGAAAAATGAAAAACACTTATAGGATTTGAAATATATGACTTATATAAGATGATATTTTATAGCACTATATTAAGTCATAAAAATATTTTAAATTTACATTACTAGAACCTACCTTGAGAGCTAGAAAAAGGACAGAAAATTAAATCCAAAATATGCAGAAAAATGGAAATAATGAAGATTAAAGTGGAAATTAATAGAATAAAAGCTAATAAAGAATAGTAATGAAATGAAATTCCTGCTCTTTGAGAGCAGGACCAAAAACTTGAGCTAAGTAGGGATGACATGTGACTTCCTCCTATTGGCAAGTGATAGCTGAAAGAAAACAATGAAGTTAACATCACAGGCCGAAAGCTTGAAACACTCTCTTTGTGTGATGTCAGCCATTAAGATTTTAATGTTGCATTGCACTAAAACAGTCTAGCCACTGCAATAAAGCATGAAAAAAAAGGGTAGACCAGACAAGAAACAAAAATATTTTTATCTGTTGACATTATCATCTACATAGAAAATCTTACTGTTTTCACCAGAGACCACCAAAACCAACAAGTTTATTTAGTAAGATTTTGGGATATAAGGCCAGTATATAAAAAGTAATTATATACCTGTATTCTCATACATCTCACAAATGATCACAAATCAAAGTAAATAAGTCATGATCATTAATAACAGCATTCATAAATGTAGCAAAGCATAAGAGACCTGTACATTCACAAATCACAAAGCAGCAAGGCTTGGTGACACACACCTTTAATCCCAGCACTCTCTAGAGGCAGAAGCAGGCAAGTTTGTATGAATTTGAAGCCAAGCTGGCCTATATAACAAGCCTTCTGCCAGGAAGGGGTACATAATGAGACTGTTGCAAACAGGCACATACACAAGATCCTCAAACCAGCCAGGCATCAGGCCACATACCTCTAACCCCAGCACTGGGGAGGTAGAAGTAGGAAAATTGGAAATTCAAAGTCATCCTGGGCTACACAGCAAATATGAGGCCAGCCTAGGCTACATGGACTCTGTCTCAAAAATAAATAAATAAAATAAAACATGAAACAAACAAACAAACAAAAAAAAACTCTGTAAAACATTTGTGAGAAAATTTAGAGTTTGAATGGATACACCAGGCTTGTGACCCAGGAGCCTCCTTACAGTTCGGATGGTCCATTTCCCCAAGCTACCTTACAAATTCAATATAACCCAATCAAATTCCTAGTAAACTTTTTTGCAGAAAATAATGCTAACATTTATAGGATCGTGAAAGTTTCTAGCTTATCCAAGACAAGCTTGAGACCTTGAGAAGAAAAGAAAAAAAATTAGAGGAATGATACTACCTAATTTCAATGTGTGTCTGTGTCTGTGTGTGTGTGTGTGTGTGTGTGTGTGTGTGTGTGTGTGTGTGTGTGTAGTATGAAAATACTAGAACCTTCCACCAATATTAGAGAAGAGTATCAGTGAAGGAGACCCACATATTTATATACTACTGATTTTTGACAAAGTTATAAACATATTCAAAAGAAAGTCTTTTCAATAACTAAATAGTACTGGAAAAAATAGACATCCATATGTAAGAATTTTTTTCTATCAAGAACCCTCAGATCATATAGAGAAACTAAATTACATGGGATCATAAGTATAAATCCAAAACTATAGTGCTTATGGAGGAAAACTTGAAAAAACTTTGGTGAATTTAAATTCTGCTAAATGGCTTAAATACAATAACAAAACGCTGTTCAGATTTTAAAGGCTGATGAGTTGGTGTATCCATCAATGGGACATATCCACTGCTCAGAAGTCTCTCCAGGTGGCTGAAAAGACTGGAAAAGAACATTTATGTCATATCTGACAAAAGGGCTTCTTGGGTAAACGAGTTTAAAACTCACTAATAAGAAACGGAGCAAATCTGTGAATGGCCATTTCAGCTCTGAAGCTCCCAGCTAAGAGAGAGGGTCCTGAAAGATGATGTTTTTATTTTTCTGGTGTTTTTTAAAAATAATTTATTTAGGTTACGTCCCAATTGTTATCTTCCCGTTCCCCCCTCCCTCCCTCTTTCACCCTATTCCCCTCCCCTACGTCTGTGTCAGAAGGGGACCTTCTCCCCCACCATATGACCACAGCCTATCAAGTCTCATCCAGATAGCCTTCTTCCCCTTCTTCTGGGTACCACCAGATGTCCCCACCAAGGGGAAGTAGTCAATTAGGGGGCACTAGAATTCATGCAAGGGGCAGTCCCCACTCCCTCCACAACCATGGACAGTGAGCTGTCCATTGACTAGATCTGAATAGGGTGTCTAGGTTTACTGCATGCACTGTCCTTGGTTGATACAACAGTTTGTGCAGAATCCCACTGTATCCAAATCTGCCAGCCTTGATGGTCTCCTTGTGGGGCTTCTTGACTCTCTTGGTCCTTCCATCCCCCCATTCTTCCATACCACTCTCACCTGGAGTCCAATAGCAAGTCCCAGATCCGTCCCGAACCCCCACTGAGTGAAGACTCTCAAAGAACATCCATGTTGGGCTAATATCTAATTATAAGTGAGTATATACCATGTGTGTCTTTCTGGGTTTGGAGTATCTCACTAAGGATGATCATTTCTTGTCCCATCCATTTGCCTGCAAATTTCAAGATTTCCTTGTTTTTAATAGCTGAGCAAGCAGTTTTCCATAGTGTAAATGCACCACAGTTTCTTTATCCATTCTTCAACTGAGGGGCATCTAAGTTGTTTCCAGATTCTGGATACTATGAATAAAGCTTCAGTGAACATAGTTGAGCGAATGTCCTTGTTGTGTGGTGGAGCATCTTTTGGGTATATGCCAAGAAGTGGTATGGCATAGTTTTGAGGTAACCCTATTCCCAGTTTTCTGAGAAAGCGCCAGATTGATTTCCAAAGTGGTTATACAATTTTGCACTCCTACCAGCAATGAAGGAGTGTTCCCCTTTCTCCACATCCTCTCCAGCATGTGCAGTCACTTGAGTTTTTGATCTTAGCCATTTTGATGGGTGTAAGATGGAATCTCAGAGCTATTTTCATTTGCATTTCTCTGATGATTAAGAATGTTGAACATTTCTTTAAGTGTTTCTCAGCCATTTGATATTCCACTGTTGAGAATTCTTTGTTTAGCTCTGAATCCCATTTCTTAATTAGATTATTTGGTTTGGTGATGTTTAATTTCTTGAGTTCTTTATATATTTTGGACATTAGCCATGTGTCAGATGTAGGGTTGGTGAAAATCTTTTCCCAGTCTGTGGGCTGTCACTTTGTTCTGTTCACAGGGTCTTTTGCCTCTCAGTTTCATGAAGTCTCATTTAATTGTTGTTCTTAGAGCCTGGCCTGTTGGTGTTCTGTTCAGGAAGTTGTCTCCTGTGCCAGTGAGTTCAAGGCTCTTCCCTAATTTTTTTCTAATATATTTAGTGTATCTGGTTTTATGTTGAGGTTGTTAATCCACATGGACTTCAGTTTTATGCATGATGATAAATATGAAACTACTTGCATTTTTCTACATGTAGACATCCAGTTAAACCAGCACAATTGTATATATTTGGATTCTTTGTCAAAAATTAAGTGTCCATAGGTGCATGGATTTATTTATGGGTCTTTGATTTGATTCCATTGGTCAACCAGCCTATTGCTATGTCAGTACCATGCTGTTTTAACTACTAATGCTGTATAATACATCTTGAGATTAGGGATGGAGATTGCTCTGGAGGATATTTTATCATACAGGATTGTTTAAGCTATTCTGGGTTTTTTGTTTCTCCATATGAAGTTGAGAATTGTTCTCTCAAGGACTTTAAAAATTGTGTAGGCATTTTGATAGGGAGTGCATTGAATCTGTAAATTGCTTTTGGTAAGATGGCCATTTTTACTATGTTAATTCTCCTAATCTATGAACAAGGGAGATCTTTCCATCTTCTGATACATCTTCAATTTCCTTCCTCAGAGACTTGAAGTTATTTTCATACAAATCATTTACTTGCTTGGTTAGAGTTACACCCAGATACTTTATATTATTTGTGGCTATTGTGAAGGGTGTATTTTCCATAATTTCTTTCTCAGCACGATTGTCATTTGTATACAGGACAGCTACTGACTTTTTTGAGTTGATTTTGTATCCAGCCACTTTGCTGAAGGTGTTTATCAGCTGTAGTTCTCTGGTGGAATTTTGTGGGTCACTTATGTGCACTATCATATTGTCTATGAATAGGGATAATTTGACTTCCTCCTTTCTGATGTGGATCCCCTTGATCTCCTTTTGCTGTCTTATTGCGCTAGCTAGAACTTCCAGTACTATACTGAAGAGATACAGACAGAGTGGGACACCTTGTCTAGTCCCTGATTTCAGTGGAAATTCCTTGAGTTTCTCTCCATTTAATTTGATGTTGGCTATTGGCTTGCTGTATATAACCTTTAGTATGTTTAGACATATGCCTTGTATTCCTGATCTCTCTAAGACTTTAAACATGAATGGGTGTTATATTTTGTCAAATGCTTTTTCAGCATCTAAGATGATCATGTTGGATTTTTATCTTTCAGTTTGTTTATATGGTGGATTACATAGATGGGTTTCCATATATTGAACCACCCCTGGGATGAAGCCTACCTGGTCATGGTGAATTATTCTTTGATGTGTTCTTGGATTCGGTTTGCAAGTATTTTATTGAGTATTTTCGCATCAATGTTCATAAGAGAAATTGGTCTGAAATTTCTTTGTTGGATCTTTGTGAGGTTTAGGTATAAAGATGACTGTGGCCTCATAGAATGAGTTTGGTAATATTCTATTCATTTCTGTTTTGTGAAGCAATTTGAAGAGTATTAGCTCTTCTTTGAAGGTCTTGTAGAATTCTGTGTTGAAACCATCTGGCTCTGGGCTTATTTAGATTGGGAGACTTTTGATGACTACTTCTACTTCTGTAGGAGAAATGCAACTATTTAATTTGTTTATGGGATCTTGATTCAACTTTGCCAAGTGAATCTATCAAGAAAATGGTCTATTTCCTTTATATTTTCAATTTTTGTGGCATATAGGTTTTTGAAATAAGATCTACTGATTCTTTGTATTTCTTCAGTATCTGTTGTTATGCTCCCTTTCCTTTTCTGATTTTGTTGATTTGGATAGTATCTCTCTGCGTTTTAGTTAGTTTGGCTAACGGTCTGTCTATCTTGTTGATTTTCTCAAAGAACCAGCTCTTGGTTTTGTTGATTCTTTTAATTGTTCTCTTTGTTACTAATTTATTGATTTCAGCCCTGAGTTTGATTATTTCCATCCATCTACTCCTTGTGAGCATTTCTGCTTCTTTATTTGTTCTTCTGGGGCTTCCAGTGTCATTAAGTTGCCTATATGAGATGTTTCCAATATCTTTATGAAGGTACTTAGTGCTACGAACTTTCCTCTTAGCACTGCGTTCAATGTGTCCTATAAATTTGGGTATGTTGCACCTTCATTTTCATTGAATTTTAGGAAGACCTTAATTTTTTCTTTATTTCTTCCCTGACTCAGTTGTCATTGAGTAGAGAATTGTTCAGTTACCACATGTGTGTAAGATTTTTGTTTTTTCTGTTGTTGTTGAAGTCCAGCTTTAGTCCATGGTGGTCCAATAGGATACAAGATATTATTTCAATCTTCTTGTATCTGTTGAAGCTTGCTTTGTGACATACTATATGCTCAGTTTTGGTGAAGGTTCCATGAGGTGCTGAGAAGAAGGTATAATCTTTTGTGTTTGGGCAAAAAGTTCTGTAGATATCTGTTAGATCCATTTGATTCATGACATTGGTTAGTGTCATTATTTCTCAATTAAGTTTCTGTTTCATTGGCCTATCCTTTGGTGAAAGTGGGGTGTTGATGTCTCCCACTATTAATGTGTGGGGGTCGATGTGTGGTGTAAGCTTTGTTAATATTTCTTTTAGAAATATGTGTGCCCTTGTATTTAGGGCATAGATGTCCAGAATTGTGATGCAATCTTGGGTGAATTTTCCTTTAATGAGTATGAAGTATCCTTCCTCATCTATTTTGATTAATTTTGGGTGAAAGTCTATTTTATTAGATATTAGAATGGCTACACCAGCTTGCTTCTTGTGTCCATTTGCATGGAAGACCTTTTTCCAGCTTTTACTCTGAAGTAATAGCAATAATTATGGCTGAGATGTGTTTCTTGAATGCAACAGAATGTTGCGATGTTTATGTATCCATTCTGTTAGTCTGTGTCTTTTTATTGGAGAGTTGAATTGAAACCATTGATGTTGAGAGAGATTAATGACCAATGACTGTTACATCCATTTATTTTGATGTTGGTTATGGTAATGTGTTTGTGTGTTTGACTGGTTTTTGTTTTTCTAACGTGGAGTTATCTATTTCATGTGTTATCCTGGTTGTAGTTAGCCACTTTGGGTTGAGGTGTTCCTTCTAGTAACTTCTGTAGGGCTGGATTTGTGGTTGGGTACTGTTTGAAATTGTTTTTGTCATAGAATATCTTGTTTTATCCATCTATGGTTTTTGAAAGTTTCGCTGGGTATAGTAGTCTGGATTGGCACCTGTGGTCTCTGCCCAAGCCCTTCTGGGTTTTATGGTCTCTGCTGAAAAGGCAGGTGTGATTCTGATAGGCTTGCCTATATATGTTACTTGGCCTTTTTACCTTGCCACTTTTAATATTTTTTCTTTGTTCTGTACATTTTGTGTTTTGATTACTATGTGGCAGAAGGATGTTCTTTTCTAGTATTCTGTATGTTTATATGCATCTCTTTCTTTAAATTGGAGAAATTTTCTCCTATGATTTTGTTAAAAATATTTTTGGGGCCTTGGAGCCAGGTAGGTGTCTTTTCTTTTCTCAATTCCTATAACCCTAGGTTTCATCTTTTCATGGTGTCCTTGATTTCTTGGATGCTTTGTGTGAGTAATTTTTTAGATTTAATATTTTCTTTGATAGTTGCATCACATTCTTTTATTGTATCTTCTGTACCTGAGATTCTTTCCTCCATCTCTTATATTCTATTGGTAATGCTTACCTCTGTAGTTCCTGTTTTCTTCTCTAAGCTCTCTCTTTCCATGTTTTCCTCTATTCTTTTATCATTGTTGCCATTTTCATCTTCAGATCTTGAACTATTTTATTGATTTTTTTTCACTTGAGTGTTTGCATTTTCTTGAATTTCTTCCAGTGATTTCGTTACTTCCTCTCTATAGGCTTCTGTCATGGCCTCTCTAAGGTCCTCAATCTGTTTGGCTGCATCTTCTTGTATCTGTTTATGGATTTTATTCATTTCTTCCATTATCATCTTCATTAAAAAGGATTTGAGGTAATTTTCTTGTGCTTCAGTTGTGTTTGAGTTTCCAGGGTAGATTTCTTTGGTATAACTGGATTCTGAAGATGCCAATTTTTTTTTTTTTTTGGCTTTTTTATTTGTTTGTTTTGTTTATGGTTTTTATGCTGGCCTTTAGTCATTTTGCTGTTTCTGAAGTTGGGTGCTAGTTTCTGGTGTCTTTCACTGGCCGATGAGAGCAGTTCGTAAGTGACTAGCTATAGGATGAGACCCCTCACCTATGGGGACCAGGGAATCCTTGCCTGGATCAGGCAGGTTACCTGGCCTCAACTCTAAGGGGACTTTGCTCCACACCCTGGGCTCCTCACTGGGCCAACAGACACTGATGCTGGTCTTCTGCCACCTAAGGTTCAGTCCGAGAGAGTGTAGGTGCAGCCTGCTATTCTGCATTTGGCTGGGCTTTGGCCACTTGGGCCCTGAGGCCTTTGTTCAGTTTGCAAGAGAGTGAGGGAACCACCAATGCTAGCCCGTGGCATTTGGCTGGGCTTTGGAGAATGTGTCTACAGATGCTTGGGCCCTGGGTCCCTCTGTGGACCAGAGGGGTGATCCAATGTCAGATCTATCCCAACTCCACAGTCTGTGCTCCCCCATGGTCCAGAAGGCACAAATGCTGGTTCTCTGTAGGCCACAATTCAGTCGGAGAGAGTGTGTGTAGGCAAAGCTCAATAGCCTGTGTTTGGCTGGGCTTTGGATACCCTGCCCAAGGCCACCGGGTCCCTGGGACCTCTGTTCAGTCCAAGAGAGAGTACGGGTACCTAGCGCTAGCCTGTGGTGTTGGCTGGGCTTTGGAGAATATGTCTACAACTGCCTGCTCCACCCCCTCCCTGGTCCCCCCAGCCCTCAATGCACTGGTTGGGTGATCAAAGGTCAGATCTATCCCAGTTCCACACTCTGGATTCCCCCCTGGGTCAGAAGACAGACGCTGGTGCTCTGTAGCCCACAGTTCAGAGAGAGAGAGAGAGAGAGAGAGAGAGAGAGAGAGAGAGAGAGTAGGTACAGTCCGATAGCCTGTGTTTGGCTGGGCTTTGGTGAGCTTACCTGCACCCGCTCAGGTCTTGGGGCTTTCTGTGGACTGGGGGGTAGTCTGAGGTCAGATCCACCCATTCTCCTGGTTTCTCCCCTGGGCCAGCAGATCCAGATGCTGGCACTTCACCTCCCACAGTTCAATCCTAGATAAAGAATCCAAGATACCCAGTGCAGATGCAGTTCGTATGTCAATATGCATCTAGACTCTAGGGAGTAGGCACCTGTCCTCTGTGGACCAGTTGGATGGCCCGTGGCCAGACCCACCTGTGTGCTCACCCAGGGCTCTTAAGGTCTTGTGGCCTGTAGCTCCCAGTTCCGTTATGCCAATCAGACACAGTGGGTGACCTGCATCACCATCTTGGATCTCCCCAGGCAATGCCAAGTTTAAAAACATTGAACAGCCAAGTTAAGATCACAGCTCAAATGACTACAGATGTGAAAATAAGTTTTTGAAATGCAGACTTCTTATATGCATGCCTAGTTAATTATCTCACTTGCTTTTGTTTTGCACCATTCATTTGGAAACATAGTAAGTAAAAGATTAGCAGCTTGTCACTATAAAGCAAGGAGTTTACGCTTAAGAGACCTCAGTCCAAGGGTATACAGAGTACTGAAAAGCAGTGTATTGGCAGCTCCCACCTCATTCAGAGTAAGCCTCAGTAAGGTCAGTGAGTGAATGGGAAGCTTGCTGAAAGTATAGACTTCCAAGCCACCTAGCACATCCCCTCTGTCATTTCCTCGGTGTGCTTATAGTCATCCAAGCACTGTCATAGAGGTTTCAGTGGGAGTCTCCTAGACATTGGGCATGAATGAAACTCGGGGAAATGTGCTAGGACCCAAGCCTCTGTGATCCCACAGGCTCACCTGGATGCATATAAGCTGTTCTGAGACCATAGAGAACGTAGTACCACATGCAGTGACCACGGGTTTGCAACTTTCCAATTCATTTCATCACTGAGCCACCTGCTAACCCTCATTCTCCCCATGAACTGTTCTGATAATTTTTTTTTAAGTTTAAAAGTTTCTTTTCACCCTGGCTCTTTACTCTTTGTAACAAATGTTAATAATTTATTTACCAAAGAGTTGTTAAGAGTTTTCTGGCATGAATGTTTAGGGGAAAGAAAATGTGTGAAGGGTTCAAATACTACAGTGTCACTGATTGTCTGAATTAATTCTTGGGAGAGATCCCAGGCTAGGACTTGACATTTGACTCTTACTTCTGCATTCTGTGAACTGCCATCTGCTCTGTGTACTTTGGATATATGTTTTTTTTTTCCTATGCTCATAGGTTATTCTCTTTTTCTTTTTCAACCCAAATGTATTTGTACATTATCATAGGTTCCTGTCTTAATTCATAAAGGTAACCACACACCCCCCACTGGAAAAAAAAGGAAATGAATTGATGAAAGCAAACCAAGGGGTCTGTATTCTCTTCTCGGTGGGCCTGGCCGCATTAACATTAATGGGAGTTACAAGTGCATCAAGAAGCAAGTTCATCCCTAAGATGTAAGAGCTCCAGCCATTTGAAATTAGCCTTTGTGGGTCTCCTGTGTTCCACAGCACCAGGGGCTAATTCTTATTCTTTTTCATCTTTTCCCCTTTCTTCGCTGGGCACTGATGCCTCATTACACACGGTTCCTCCCATTCTGCAGCTCTGAGTCCCTGCCTCTGTCTGGCCCAATCAAGAGCTCGTGAGCACCGAGCATCGTCCCACAGATGCTGGGAGGAAAAACCTGGAGTGGAGCTGGGGCTTCTGGTTGCTCATCTGTTTATTTAAGTCATTATCTTCTTAACTGAGTGCAGGGTTGCCCAGGGGGAGAAGATAGCGAGACCTCAGTTCGGATGATGACTAAGATAACTTGAAATCACTCTCTGGCTGCCAAGTTTGGCCACCGCCATTTCTTTCCTATTCTTGTAGTGGTGATTGTTGGAATGGTCCCTTCCAACTGTGGTGTTTGATATAAGCCTGAAAACTCAAGGAAGAGGAAGAAAATGAGTCTAGACTCTCAAAGTTGGAGAATAGAACTTTATTAACAAGAAGGAAACTGTTATCTTAGTCTCCATCTGCCTGCCTGAGCTTGTCTTCCCAAAGTGGCTTCCGCCTGAATCAAAGCTGTGTGTGCTTTTCTTCTGTGGACACAGTCACTAAGTAATTCCATTTTCCTGACTGTAATGTGAATTAATTTGAATGATATTTCTCTCTCCCATCTCCCCATTGTGCCTGGATTTGCCAGCCCATTATTTTCACAAGCTCGACAAGTTGTTTGTTTGTTTGTTTTTGTTTGTTTGTTTCTCCCTTTTTTCCTCAATCTTATGGAAAGTGGGTAAATTTTTGATAAGGCCCATAGGACTGCTCATATGTGACTTTAAAAAAAAAAACCTACAGATCAGGAAGATGTCATGCAAGTGTGAGTACCTAAGTTTGGATCAGTAGAATCCATGTAAAGGCAGATATTGTGGCTCACATCTGCAATCTAGCTCTTTTATTCTACCATGATGGGAGGCCAGGAAACAGAAACAGGTGAGGCAGAGAAATTCACAGGCCAGCTGGTCCGGTGTGTAACAGTGGCAAACAAGGTAGGAAGAGAAGCATGACACCGGAGGTTGTCTCTGACATGCACAAGTCCATACACATCCTCTCCCTCTCTCCCCTCTCCTCTCCTCTCCTCTCCTCTCCTCTCCTCTCATCTTCTCTCTCTCTCTCTCTCTCTCTCTCTCTCTCTCTCTCTCTCTCTCTCTCTCTCTCTCTCTCTCCCCCTTCCTCCCTCCCTCCCGCCCTCTCTCCCACACATATACACTTACATATACTAACATGCACACATACCCATACACTCACACACACATTTTTATATATTCACACATTCACACAGTAAGACACACACATACACACACACACACACACACACACACACACTCATACACAAAGAGAGATTAAAGCACACTAAGACTCCTAAGAGACTTCCAAACAATTTGTAGTGCTCAAGTTTTAAGATGAAGTTGTCAGTTGCCATGAAATGAGGATCACAAACCTCATTAAATAATAAAGCTTGCCTTTGGGGTGTCTCTATCTAGAACTAAACATTCCTAGATGCCCCTTGGGTTGGTGACTCTGAAGCTGGATAGCATTTTCTCCAAATCTGGGGTCAGGATTATCAACACACTTGGAAAGCGATGTTGAGAGCAATGCTGACATCTGACAAGAAGACCAGAGTTGGTTGGTTGTTTTTCTGAATACTTTGCTCCAGAAATCAAGGCAGCAGAATGCAGGAGCAACTTAGAATTTCCTTCCAGCCTATGTCATTGGTTCTTATCCTCATCCTGTGTGCTCTTCAAATCAAGAGTGAGATATGTCCTCACGTGTCTCCATGGGGAAATCCTGACTCTCTCTTGCTGCCCGTTCCTAAATGCTAAACTGTGCCACCTAACCTCACAGACTTGACCTTTGCTCCCTGGTGCAGCAATGTCTTTGAATGGATCCTAAGAGTCCCAGTGTGTCAACAGGCCTCCGAAGGAAACAGACACAGAGCTGGCCCACCACAATTAACGTTATGAAATAGTGTATGTTAAACACTTTGCAAACTGCCAGTAGAATTTCAGGGCAGCAGTACAAAAAGGCTTGTGGTAGTTTTTGATGCTTAGGAACTCCAGTGGAATGGGACGTCCCGTGCTTGTGGTCCTCGCCTCCACCTATTGTCGTTAAAGACATGCCTGATAGTGCCTGAGTTGTATATATTTCACACATAGGGGCAGCTGAGATAGGATATGGTGCAGAGCTTGGAGAAGCAGGGCAGGGTAGCCCTAAACTCAAGGGATTAAGTGCAAGAGGGCAGCCGCACAGGTAGAAATCAACCCCACAGAAATGTGGACACCCCAAGCACTTCCAGGAGAGACTAGCTGCTTATTGCAATGACTCGTTTTTCTTGATTATGTGTTTTCTAATTATTCTTGTGAAATAAAAGTGGTTATCTATGAAAATAAGTTTTATTCAAGGTGAAAAAGGCCAAGTAAAATTAGTCATATTGTGCTGCTTTTTTAATGATAAACTAAATGACTGTTTTAAGTTTGGGAGAAAACTTATTTAAAATTAGTACATATATCTCAATACAAGAGCAATCACATACTTCTACATAATCCAAAACTAAGCCTTGAGAGAGGAAATCAATTAAAATAAATGAAATCATTTTTCCAAAAGGAAATTTCACTTCTTGAATGGAATGGATTTAATTATGTTGAGAGTGATGTAAAACTGAGTGGCCTGGCTTTGCAGATTCTGGGGTAAGTGGACACTGGAGGTGGCACAGTAGACTAGGGTCTGCCCCCAGAATGGGTGGGGCCTTGGGGCACCTGCATGGCCAGGCACTGAACCAGTGTAGTTGCTCTTATCTTCTGGTACATCTTCAACTCTGGAGAGCTGGGATGCTGACAGGGAGGCAGTGGAAGATGGGTAGAAGGTCCTGCTCTGAAGATTAAAAGGAGAAAAGACTGCCACTTGTCTGGTCTGGAGAAGACAAACATCCCACTGTGTAGCTGATGTCTCCCTCTACTCACCATTAGGCTCAAAGTGATTCCAGCATCCAGTAGAGATGCTATAGCATCACCACCCACAGTGCCTCCTTGTCCCCAAAGCCCAAACTGTCCTGTCTGCCTTCCTTGGCTTAGACTTTCCCTTCTCCAAGGATAGGCGCCTCCTGAGAAAAAGGTACAAAGCATTTACCCCACATAGTTTAACTAGCCAAAATCTCCTTCAGGGTAGTTTTAATTCATCTGGCCTTAAAAGACATGTCTGTCTGACTGTATGTTTGTATGTATGCAGCCTTTTCTTTTATGGTGCTGAGTACTGGACCTCAGAACCTTAATGGCTGTTAGGCAAGTGCTCTACCACTGAGATCCATCTGATCCCCAAAATAAGCTGATGAACTCTTTGGCCCCTCTATATTCTTTTCTGAATTGTCTAAGTATGCTACTTGTGGATTTGGAGTGTAGAACGTGGGAATGTTGAAAGTATGATATTTTATTTAATTATCTTTACAGGGGTTTTTTGGGGGGAGCCTTTAAAAGTTAGAACATATATCTGTTCAGCCCCCACCCTATCCCCAAATGGCTCGCTCTTTATGCCATGGCAACATGCTTCCCCGGATGAGAAATACGAGGCTTCTTTTCCCATAATTTGTAGCATAGTAGAGTCACAGGAAAAGAAAGTACCAAGTGCTCTTAATTTTCCTCTGCTCTTCTGTATCCTTTAATTACTTGGGAGAGCAAAAAAGGATATAAATCCGCTCAACCTACAGAAGCAAGTTTGTTGGAGCTTGCTGTTTTCATTTGTTTCATATTTTATACTTCTTGTAGTGATCAGACAGTAATGTAGAGTAATGGAAAATTTAATTCTCTATATATCAATGAATTACTACTAGGCTCAAATCAGTGGGGATTAAAATATAGGTAATATAAAAGAGAGAGGTTGTTCAGCCTAGTTTCATACCCTCCTATACATGAAAACCAGACCCCCTAAACCAGCTTGTCTGCAGTGGACGCTCCTGTGACCCTATAAACCCTGCCTATCAGAAGTAACCTGAGGACATTTTAGACTCTCTGGACCTGGATTTGACTCAACAGGAAAAGGTTCCTCTGAGGGTTAATGAGCAGGGACACACTGATGTCAGAAGATGAGCCTTTTCTCTACAGTATTTCCAAGGACTTGAGCAAAGTGTTTGTTCAGCTGTCCCCACCCCCTGCAGACTGGCCTTATCAGTCTTGGGCCTTAGAATTTCCACTTGGTTCCTGACTCCTTTTCGCCTTCCTTTCCTGCCTCTTAAGCACAGTGGAAGCTTCTCTGGTTTTCTTTGTTAACACCACAGTTCCTGTTTTAGCGTTGCCTTCCTCCTCTGCGTTTATAGCGTTGTCCTTCAGAGTTGGGAGAAATGTGCTACCCCAGTGGCTTGGATGAGCCCACATCTGTCTATGTCAGCCTGGTCCCTCATATCCATCAGGTTATAAGACTTAGCCTTTGCCCACTCCTCCCGCAACCCCAGTCCCAGCTCTGAGAAGCAGAACTTAGTGAACTTTGCCAAAACTCTATCCAGGCTCCAAGCTCCACAGAGCCTTGTGTCCTTCGTGACTACTCTCTTTTCACCGCAAGGCTTGCGACCCCAGGGTAGCTGGCAGCGAATTTGCTTGTGTTCTTCCTAACACATCAATGACAAACATACCTGTTTTATCCCCTCCACCAGATTTTAAATTCCTTAGAGCCCAGAAATGCACTCTTCTGCCCATTGTAGTTTCCATTTCCTAGGCTGTGTCTGGTCGTTCAGGAAGCTTTCCTGAAGTTCACCACAAAACTAAAGCTAAGATCTTAAAAATAAGTCAATAATGAATTCGATGCCTGAGAGGGGTAGATAAAGCATCTCTGAGATAAGCTTCAGCCTCTTCTCGTTTATGAATCCAGAAACCTCAGAGAGGCCCCATAGTACTTGTAGAAATAATTACCAAACGGCATGGGGAGCGACCTAGAGCTTCTTACGGAGAATTTCAAACAATTTAGCAACAATGTTGTATAATATATTGGTGGGCAGACCTTGCATGTCAGTTCTTCCCTTGATCTCTTTTGGGCCCCAAGTGACAGGATGGAGAGAAGAAGGGGGGCCCAAGAAAGTTAAGGGTACCATGGTGAAAGGTCAGGCCACTGCTAGCCTTACAGCAACACTGAGTATTTTTGAGGAGGAAATCATAGTTTTAGCTGCCTGGAATCACAGATCTCAACAGTTCCAAAGCATCATCACAAGGCATTGGACAAGACAAATGTCAGAACAGACCACAGAGTGCTCAAGCCCTTATCTAACCATTTAGCCATGAACCCCACATGTCAGAAACAGCCTTTGGGAACCTAGATTATCTGTAATGACCAAAATTCTATTAAATCCAATTACTCAAAACCTATTTTGATTATCTATTTAATTAAAAGCTACCGGCATACAAAGATGGATATTTCTTCATCCAAATTCCCAAAGAACCAAAGAACCCACCCTTTGATACACAACGGAAAGCACTGTTGTACACAGCAGAATGATCAAGAAGAGACAGGGGGATAACAGAGAAAACACCAAGCAGGGAAACAGAGATAAGGATGCTGGGGTGACTTCACAGAGGAGAGTGCCTAAGACTTCCTCTGATGGGAGATAGGAGTTCAGTGGGCATAGAGAAGACACCATTCTGTGTGGAGAGAAAAATCAGATGAAATAGCTACCAAACGGCAAAGGGCAGCACAAAAGATGATAAATATACCACTGGGGGTCTGGCCTGCCGGGCCGGGTATAAAGAGTTCTTATTTGAGGCACCCTGCTTGATTTACTAAACTGTGGTCTTTAAAAAGAAGTAAAACGCCAGTGACAGAAACGGCACCTTTTTATGTGTCACTGTCCCCTGAGTTTCGCAGTTTTAATGGGACTTCGTTTCTGGGAGAAACTGTCCCCAGCAAGGCCAGGAGAGACCCCGTCTTCCATTGACAAAGAAGTCCCAGGAGAAGACAGCTGGTACCAATTTCCCACTGTTCGTTCCGCCATTGTTTTCCATCTCCTAACTCAGCCTCCAGGGATGAAGACGTCAGCTACTTTCTACAGCTTATTTACTCCCCAACACTTGGCTTCAGCCTGCCAACTCTGGGGCCAGTCGTGGCCTTGACTTTGTAAACTGGACACTGACCCTTTGGGAGATGAACTAGACAGTCGATGTGTTTTGTAGCATCCACCAAACCCTGGTGGGATGACGTGGGGGGGGGTGCTTCATATGAATTCATAGAGCAGAGCTCTGCTGCCTTGTCCTTCTGAAAGATGCCCTTGGCATTTTTTTTTCCCAATTATGAAGGGATTTGTGTCACCGGCCAATGTCCAAAGCATGGCAATGCTTTGCAGGGCACTCTGGAATCATACTCTTTCTGATTTTGTGCAGCCTCCCAGAAAGCCATGGTGGGGTAGATGCTTGGTCAATTGAAAGCGATTGCCCTGCTGAGAAGAGGCAACACAGGCGTTTTGTGAAAAATCTCACTCAGCACCGAGGGTTGAGGTTAAAACAGCCCTTTAAAACCGTAACTATCTCTGTTCAGGAACGTGGCATGATTTGCTGGTAGTGACAACTGATTTGACAATGACCGGTGATTTAGGCCCACCTCTAATAAGTGAATTAATCTGAGCTAAAACATAGTGATCTGTCATGTTTCAAGATGCCTCAACATCTGCCTGACTTGTCCTCTGTCAGCTGAGTTTGTCCTGCCGCAGATCCTCTGTCAAGTGAGGAAAAGAACCGTGGGTAGAAAATTACATGGCAGGTTTAGAGTTAGTGATGAATTTTCCTCCCAACGTGCCAGCTGTGCCCGCAACACTATTTTTTATGGCATTAATCAAATATCTTGCCTGCAGCACCTTCACTTTCCCAAAGGCTAAAAGATGAATCTGTCAAAAATTTTCACTGGGATTTGCCAACAGCTTTTCTAAGCTCAAACGCTAGTCCAGGCACCTTAGAAGTTTGAGCAAGGCTTTTAGGGATAGCCTTGGGGACGTAAAAGCTATATAGGGTAATTTTCCTTTACACTAAACAAAAAAAAAAAAAGGAAGAAGAAGAAGAGAAGAAGAAAGAAAGAATAAAAGAAATCGAAGCCTCCATTGCAGCTAGGGTGATCAAGTTAGCAAGTCTGGAGCAGGGCCAGACACTCAGGCATTATTAATATATTCCATTTACTGACTCATAGCAAAGGACTCCTTTTTTTTTTTTTTTAAGTTGGAATTTTGAAGCAAGGGAGATACAAAAGCAATCAAAGGCCATGGAGTGAAGTCATTGCTTGCCCCTCCAGAAAGAAAATCCCAGATGGGAAGAAACAGGACAGAGCCACTTCCACACAGCCCACCAAGCTGCCCACAGCTGAAAGCATTCGCTGGGATTCAGCGCTCTGAGAACCTGAGCAGATTTCACTACCTGCTTTTTTGTTGTTGTTGTTGTTGTTATCTCTTCTGAAAATAAACATGATGCATTTGTTCGGGGACCCATCAGAAGTTGGCTGTCCTCTTGTTTTTCAGAGTTAATAGAGATTGTATCTCATCACTGATTGACCCAAGATTTACCCTGAACGACTGAGTGGAAGTTCATGTTTCACTGACCTGAAGTGTGTGTGTGTGTGTGTTAAATCATAGCCTCAAAGCCTGTGTCAAGCCAGACATCCTGGGAAGGTGATCTTACAGATCTCTCTGCCCTTTTGACTATTACTTACAAGGCAAAGACAGGTTTTTTTTTCCACACCATATGTATAAAAGGGGAGGTATCTAGATGCCTTTGCCTTTTCATTTCCCTACAACAGCTTAAGTTTACTAAGCAGTTATAGGAAGAACAGGAAAGATGCCTGCTCTCCACTAGTCACGGTGTCATATTGCAGAGCTGCACATAGTCCACACTCAATAGATGTCTGTGCACTAAAGAATGCCTTTGGACCAGCAATCAAAGAAAAAAAATTTTTTTAAATTAACAACCCATTCTGAACAGAGAGCTGTGGAATCCTGGTCCGCACTTTGCTCTCATTGGCATCTCCACCCTCACTCAACGTATTTTACACCACCGAAAGCTTTCTTTGGAGTTAAAAATCAGAAGTTTTGCCACAGTTTATAAAAACTACTGCAGTGTAGCAGGATCTTGAAAGACAAGGTCACTTTTCTAGTGAGTGGAGCTTGGATTAACAGTCAAGCAAACCTGACCATCCACAACTGAAGGGGTTTGCAACCTGTGGGTCGCAACCCCTTGGAAGACTTTTGTCTGTAAATGTATTTATATTACGATTCATAGCCATAGCAAATTTTGAGTCAGTTCTCTGTCCCACTGGACATCTTGCCCTTCAGATAGTGAGCGTTATCTGAAAGCTTTAGGCTTAGTTTCTTAACTGCTTCTGAATGTTCAGAATCAGCTAACTTGTAGCTCCCCTTCCTTAGACTCAGCCTTCAGTCTTAGTTGAAAAGGAAGCTCTTTGTCTTTGGTGTACCAGTAAATTAGCTCTATAGATTATATTAAAATTTTTTAATATTTATTAACATTCTAATCAACTACCTGTAGATCAGTTACAGTGAAAATTTATCATGAAATTCAATGCCTACTACATTGACTGTACCCTTGGATTTTGATCATATTTATAAAAACTCATTAACAGAAGCATTTCTGTGTTCCTAACATAGATTGGAAGCTTAGCCTGATATTGCTCATCTTTGAATGTGCACTTAACATAATATAAAATGAGATAAGACTAGGACAACTAAAAAAAAGAAATAAAGATAATCTTGATTAGATATACTTTAGCATTCTAAAGTAGTTTTCTTTTAATAATAGAAAGTGGCAAAAAGTTTAATTAGTCCAGACAAAGGTGTGTGTATGTATGTATGTTTACATATATGTTATGTGTATATAAATTTGAAAATTGGAAGCTGCTGTGTGTATGTATATGTGTGTAGCACACATATATACATATCATCACGGATGTGTCTTCAAGTTGTAGCACTCATATAAAGGGATATTCTTTTAAATCCACCCTTGCATATCCAAAAAAGAGTGTGTTATTTGGAAGGACTTTGATAGTGAATTTTGCAGTTTGACAACTTGGAACTTTGTAAACTGGCAATTGGGTATAGAAGAAGGTATCCATTTATCTCATACATGTCTTGTTGAGGCAAAGCTGTCAGAAGAAATCTTATCACATGGTGCCCCATTTGTTCTCAGTGTGATTTATGATGGTTTTGAAAAGGTCTTGTGATCCCATAGGCTGCCACGATTCTCTGACTTTTCTCTGTCAATGGATCAGATTTTTGACATTTTCTGAGAGCATTCAGAAAAGATTTGATAAATAAGCTTGTGGTGTTTATTTTAATTGATCTGAGGCCCATTCCTTCAAGAATTCATCAACTACAGTGACAGGGTCTGGGTGTGCTGGCATAGAATGAAGGAATCGGGCTGGCCGTGCTCCTGTGGTGAAGATATAGATGTTTTGTTGAAAGTTTATGCGCACCGACGAGAAGATGTCATAACTAATTTAGTACGTTGTAAATCTTTTGACACGGATTCTAATTCATAAATCTCATCCATCACATGTGATTCATAAAACGATAGACAACCTTCGATGAGATGCTACGTCTGTCTGTGTTCCAGGTTCCTTACATTTTTCCTTATTCAGAATAAATCATTCTAGAACAACAGAATTCTATTATGAAAATGGAACTATAGGGGGGGCCCTTCATTCTTTAACTTTTGTTCTCATTCTGCTTGAAATAGAAAATTCTTTGAAAGCTGAAGTGTGGGTCTTAGAGAGGAGGAAGACAGCAAGATGAGTGTTGTGTGCACATGTCCAAGGAAACTAACAGAAAGTGTTCAGACAACAAATTTAAATCTTAACTTTTCCCTACAATAGACTTAGGCAAAACATGAAACCTGTGAAAAGCCTAGGCATGCTCAGTTTAACTTTGACAAATATTTTTTAAAGTCAGCATTATTTTAGATACCAATTGATTATTTCTGTGGTTGCAAATATTCTTTTGTTGTTGTTCTGTGTGTTTTTTTTAATATTTACTGGGGCTATAAACTTATTTATTTGGGCTACAGGTTGGCCTTACTGATTTACTGTGGTTCAGTTTGACTGCTACATAAACAAGCAATAATTTGTCTCAGCGTCAAATATCTACTTAAGGAAGGTTTGTGGTATATACAACCTTAGCTGAGTGAAGTGTTCTAATATGAATAATATGCTATCAAAATAATCCACCAGAAAGTAAGTTTGATCTACCATGAGAATGTTCTATCAGCAAAAAATTCACACAGATACGTTATTTTATGTTACCATAACTCAAGACTGATGACTATGGCTAATGGTCAAGCTGTTTGCAATTTGGTTGCTTCCTTTAAGAACTTCCCAACAATACCAAGTGGATTTAAAGTAAACAATGAAGGAGGTGGTGGTAATCAAAGTGTAGCTTGTGTGGAAATCAGAGTAGAAGTAAAAATTACAAAGACTTTGAAAGGCGTTTAGGGAGATGTGCCCTGGGGAAAACAGAACCTGAATGTGGACACACGCCATGTAAGAAAATAGTCTTCTGGTTTGAGGACAGGACCATCAGAACATTTGTGTGGAGTCACACTGTTAGTTGAGTCTGTCGCATAGGCTTGCCCTTCCCTCCTTGTGGCAGTAGTCTACAAGTACATATCTTGAATCATTCTGTGTACTTTTAAAAATGGATTATTTCAGATAATAAAAGACAGAGCATAAAGCCATTTAAATCTTATAATGGATGAATCTAATTTTATTTAATTATCTCCATACCCCCTTCATAAAATTCATGTATTAATAGCTTCTAAGTTCTAAATTGGATGATGTGCACTTTCCTCATTATCTTTCTCCTCTGATGGATGTGGTAGCATGCTGTAGATTACCTAAAAGTGAGCAACAAATCATCAATGATTAAAAAAATAAGGATGCGGACAACTCACATATCAGAAAAACATGCTTTGACCCATTAAGAGCTAAATATGCAAAATCCAAAGGGTGAAAACCAGAAAGGAGAGCTACTTCCTGGCAGCACGTGCATTCCCTCTGCTTGATGTGCTCAAGTTTAGAAATGAGGAGCTCTGACAGGGGAAAGGTCTCTTAGAAAAAGACAAAGCAGTACAAAATGCTGTCTCTATAATGGAAGGTAATTTAAAATAAATTCCTGCTCAGAACCTATAATAAGGGAGAAGGAAAGAGCCAGGAGGGCCAGTGTTGGAATTTCAAACAGGTCCATATTAATGACCAGGAAGGGCGGGATGATGAATGCCAACCAGCTGAGTGGATTCCCACAAGCAATGGAGAGCAGAGATTGAGTTCATCCACCTCCCTGCTTGAGTGTCACAGCCTTGATGATCACGGCCATGGTTCTTGGGCTCTGAACTCTCCTCACTACCCGTGGGCACAGGGGGATGAAGTAAACCCTCGCTAGATAAAAAAGACTAAGTGAACCCTACTAGGTTCAAGATCAAGGTCCACCAAGGAAATGGACCCACAAGAAAACTCTCTTCACAATTAACACAGAACGTGCACTCCCGTGAGGGAAAGTCACTTATTGAAACTGCTAGAAATATCTACTAAAATCCTTAATAGCCCTTGACCGAGGCAACATAATGAAGTTACTTGTATTTGAATAATGCAAGCAACCATACATGAGTTTGTTCTTTAATTGACTGCCTGCCAATTTAATCCATTGATAATGAGCCCAATGATTCATTTGTAAGAAAACTCAAAAGAAACACTAAGAGGATCAGTCAGATTCTACAGAACAGATTTGACGGGTCTTTAAACATTGATCCTCCCTCAAAGACACCAATAGCGTGAATGTGGATGTAACATTAAATCAAACTCTCAGATCCCACTGCACTTGCCCAGATACTGGCTCAGGTTATTTATATCCAGATCCCAGCTCAGGAGATGAATTGAAATACAAATGGAGTTTTCTCCTTTCACGTGTTTATATAAACTTGGTCAAATTATTAAAGGACACAGTTCTGTTTTCAGAACAGGAAGTAAAGAAGGGCAACTGCTATAAAGAATTCCACAGAGACTTCTATGGACAGGGTTGTTGTTGTTTTATTGTTTGTTCAGTCAGCCAAGGATATATTAAGTAATTCTGCTTTTCTGGTAACACTGCCCTAGTGCGGGTTAGGTTTTTGTCAAGTTGGCACATGGTGGAGTCATCTGAGAAGAGGGAGCCCCAACTGAGAAGATGCTCCAGTCAACCTGGCCTATAAGGAGCCATGTTAGACATTTTCCTCATCCATGATTGGTGGGGGAGGGCCCAGCCCACTGTGTTGGTGCTGCCTCCAGATAGGTGGCCCTGGTGGTATAAGAAAGCAGGCTGAGCTGATGATGGAGTTTGGGCTAGTAGGCTGTGTTCCTCTGTGGAAGCTGCTGCAGGTCCCTGCCCTGCCTGAGTTCCTGCCTTGGCTTGCCTTAATGACGGACTGTGATTAGGACATGTAAGTTCAGTGGCCCCTTTCCTCCCAAGCTGCTTTTGGTCCTGGTCTTTTATCACAACGATGGAAACCTAACTTAAAACAGCTAGGTAGAGTTAGCATGATGCACGAGATTGGAGGTAATTGTGGCATCCAACTTAAAAAACAATTTCATCAACAAATGTGAGGCCTGACAAAGCTATAAATCCATGAAAGAAAGCTGGGGTCCATACAGCCTTCATGAGCTAGGCTGACATATCCGCCTATATAGTACTCAAAGGGAAAATTGTAACCACTTTTCTACTCAAGGTACTGACTAACATATACAAGTAATGAGGATCACACCACAAATCAGATGATGGTGGATGCCACTGCCCCAGTCAACCTTGAATACTTACACTGTATTCTCATGGTGACCACTCTCCGTGTTCCCTGTACAGCACATGCACATGAACAGCAACTCTGCCAGAGAAACACTGGGGGCATAATTGGCCATACTCCACAGCTATAGCCAGCATGTACATACAGCTTTGATGCGTGTCCAGAATTAGCTTGTTTCTTCCCATCCTAGCCCCATCTAGTCCCATCTAGATCTCTCTTGATCTCCATGGCAACCACCTGATTGGTGCCTCTTCTGTCTCTCTAGTTCCCAAACCCAAAGATCACAGTGGGCCCATCCACACCTAAGTAAGGTTGTGTCACTTTGTTTCAAACTCTCACAGACCTTTCTTTCCCTGATGAGCTGGAAAAAAGGCCTGAGTTACCTTAAGATGCTCCACTTTCTTTGTAGAACTCTGTCTCTGATTGGTTCCTCATCTCTCCCTTCACTCTAGCCATTCTACCTTCTCACTGGACACTTCCTTCTCAGGACCCCTGCCTTCCTGTCTTCTTCCTAAGCATTCTTCCTTGGTAACTACCTTTACAGTGTGGTTTTTTTCTGCATCATCTTTAGTACCACACACTCCACAGCACATCTTGCCTACCATATCTTAAGTTGCAAATAGCAAATGCCTTTTCTCAAGCTCCATCACTCTTCTAGATATCTTCCCAGTTTTACCATAGCAGTTTTCACCTACTGGCATAGGACTACATAATTTGGCCACTGGTGTCTGTTTGCTACCCTCCTGGTGTTGGGGAACAGTACTTTGATTTCTGAGGCATTTCATTGCTTCAAACAGCATGTGACAAATATTAGAAAATGTAAGGGTAGAATGTATGATCTTTTCTCACCCACTTCCTGGGTCATGGCCCACATTCCTGTAAGAAAAGATGCAATAGTAAGAGAGAAGCATGACAAATTCATCTCATCTTAGTCTAAAATGATGCAAGAGACTTCAGAAACGAAGACCCAGAGATTCAAGGAGAGCGTTTGTGCATAGCTCACAGGAGCATCCACAGCCCTGTATAATGTGACTACACAGCATCTGGTGGAATGGTAAAGGAAGGTGTTAGCAATGCTCTTGGGTACAGAACCTTCCTGGGCCTCTCCATGTAGCATTCCTTTCTCCCAGCTGTGGGAGGGATGGGGAGTAGGGCTTCAAAGAAGGCAAAGAATGACTATCCTAGGACGTGTCACTTGCCTTGGGAAGAGAAGATTCAGAAAGTCTCTGTGACTCAACTTTGGGAAGAAGAAGGTTGGTTTCTGGGATTCAGTTCTGGGGCACAGGGCAAGAACCAGGGTTCTGAGGTGTCTAAAAGGCTTTGCTTCTTGGCTTCTTTCTTGTCAAGCATGAAGTGCTGGTCTTTGTAGTACTCTGCTAGGCCCCATGGTGCTCAACTATAGATGCTCAGACCAAATGAGGAAGGTGTGCCTTTTGAGTTAGGACCACAGGTCTCAAATCTGAGATTATGGCTAGGATTTCATAACCCTGAGTTGTTATAAAAATTCTGTGTTCATACATTTCTTATTGTAGGAGGTAGCATTTATAACTTTTATGAGAGTCTCAAAGGTCCTTGACATCAAAAATAAAGTAAATCTCTGCTTTAAAATGCTGTACGTCATTTGAGAAGAGCTACAGAATTCCCCATTTTATTATATCTAGGCATTAATCATAATATCATAAACAGGAAACATGAAAGATGTTTAAAGTTATGTCATCACACATCTGAATATCCTTATCCTAAGTTGGAAATTTATGTGAGCCTCATATTGGGCAAATAAACAGGATGTCAATTAAGCCAAAACTTGAGGATACCAAAACCTCAGAAGATCAATCATTTTAAAGCTCCTCCCACCCACATCTCCATCTTTGTACATGGATTTTATGTAATGTCTTTCAGTTTGTTACCTTGAAACTATATTCTGCTTGCTCCAAATGTATGTGTATGGATAGTATGGGTATATGTTAAATAAAATCCTACTGGATATATGTTAGTCTCAATTTGTATAACTAGAGATAGTATATTGTTAGTGGCAAAATCCATACTGCTCAATCCCAGCCCAGTACCTTTCCTGTTAGCTGCTGCAGGGTCTGTCCTGCTGGGAGATGGCCTCTTACACTCTGGAATCCAACTAAATGCACAGTACTTGTGTTGTATCTTGATGTTACTCAGGTGACTTTGGCAATTGTCTTTCCTGATGGCTTAAACAGGGATATTATGGTTACCTTGTTTCTTTTGAGTATGGAACATATACACTTGGGCTGGGGATATAAGTCAGTGGAAGTGCACTTGCCTAATATTCAAGAAACAGTGAGTTTAAAAACATATGACCGTAAGTAAATAAGTACATAAATAATGTCACTTGACATTAATTTCCCCTATTATCACTATTTTATTTTAATTCTGAGTGTAAAGCCATGCATACAGAGAGCAATTTAGAGAGTAGGCAACACAGACGGTTCTAACATGAGGAGACAAAGTTTTTCCTCTAGTTAAATGACAGGTCTGTCTCTGACAAAAGGGATGCATCCTTGAGAAAGCTCAGACCAAACAAACACACTGAGGTGCATCGGTGAACTCCTCCATATTGTTCGGGCGACCAGCACACACTTAGCATGGGAAGTAACAAAGCAGGAGCTAAGACAGTCTTTGCCCAAAGAGGTCTAGGTGTTGCTATCTGGCCTTGTTCCAAAGGCAAGATGAAATAAGCGGTTTAGGTATGTTGTCAAAGAGATTGATAGCATAAACTATTTTGAAGTTTCCTCTGATTAATTATATAGGCAACACAGTTTTTCACCGAAGGCAGTGTTATGATTGTGAGTTGGAGGATCAGACATCAGCACTAGAGTCTCAAATAAAGATAACATCCTGAGTCTAAAGGATGGAAAGTGATAAAGCAATATATAATTAATGACTATTTAATTCATCCAGAAAATATATATGTTTAGAGAAAGGGGGATCTGAAATGATTAATTGATGATAACAGGTTCCTCAAAGAGACCCAGCTACAACTACAAACTGAGTAAGAGCAGAATTAAAGCTACATATGATCTGGAACTTCTTTTTTTTAATTTTTTAAATTTAATTAATTTATTCAGATTACAACTCAATCATTATCCTATCACTTATATCCTCCTGTTCCTCCCTCCCTCCTGCTTTCACGCTATTCCCCTCCTCCTAGGTCTAAGACCAAGGGGGACCTCCTCCCCCACTATATTGTTATAGGCTGTCAAGTTTCATCTTGGTAGCCTGCTTATTCTTTCTTTGAGTTCCATCAAGCCTCCCCACCAAGGGGAGGTGGTCAAATATGGGGCATCAGAGTTCATGTCAAAGTCAGTCCATGCTCTCCAAATAACTGTGGAGAATGTCCTGTCCAGTGAGTTGATCAGAATATGGGTTCGATGTTTACTACTTGTATTGTCCTTAGTTAGTGCAATAGTTTGAGCAGACCCCCTGGGCCCCAATCCACCCATCACGATGTTCTTCTTGTAGGTTTCTAGGACCCTCTGTGTCCTTCTATTTCCCCATCTCCTATATTTCTCTCACCTAGAGTCCCAGTAGGATGTTCTCACATCTATCCCAATCTCCTGGTAAGTAAAGACTTTCGTGGGACTTGCTTTTGGGGCTAGTGTCCAATTATAAGTAACTATATACCATGTGAGTCTTTCTGCTTCTGGGTTAACTCACTCAGTATGATCATTTCTAGTTCCATTCATTTGTCCACAATTTTTGAGATTTCCTTGTTTTTAATAGCTGAGTAGTATCCCATAGTGTAAATGTACCACAGTTTCTTTATCCATTTTTCAACTGAGGGACATTTAGGCTGCTTCCAGAATCTGGAACTTCTGAATCCCAGCCCTTTCTTCTTCGTATTTCTACATTAACATTATGGTCTCTCTGGCAGTACATTCTTCTTCTACCAGTGTTTGTGTGTGTGTGTGTGTGTGTGTGTGTGTGTGTGTGTGTGTGTGTGTGTGTACACATGCATGCATGTGTATGAAAGAAAGAGACAGAGGCAAAGAGAGACAGAGACAGAGAGGCAGAAAGAAAGAGATTAGGACAGAAGTAAACAGAATAAAAAGGAATACAAATATATAACCATCTAAGGGCATTAACATCCTCTTCCTATTGAAAATATTTGTCTAAAATTTACTTGTGGTAAGGGGGACTTTATAGAATCTAAATATTGTGTTCTAGTAGCTGTATTGTATTGCATGTCCTGATGTTTACCTTCTTTGTATAGATGATAGGTAAATATCTTAAATGTCAAAAGTGTAAGGGAAGCATGCTTCTTACACATGATCTTATACTTTAACATTTTCCCAGGGGCCTACACCTCCCACTGTGTTTGAGGCAATTAATGCCCACTTGGTTTGCAGTATTGCTAGGGGGTGATTATTAAACACAGACCAATGAGCCATCGTTAACTCACTAGAAAAGACAACATCAAGGGCATAGAGAATAATAATTATACCAGTGTTTATATTACCCTGTTTTCTGATAGACAGTGTAATCCATCCATTAACAAATAGCTATCCAATACCTACTATGTGTCAAGCACCGCCCTGAGATCCAGGGACATACCAGTGAGCAAAGCAAAGCTCCTTCCTTCATAGGCTTGATAGTCCAGAGAGAAAAAGAGCCAATAAGTAGGAAATGGAACAAATAAGTCAGTTACAATGTGTATCAGGTAGCGGCTCCAAAAGGAAAAAGACAAAGAGGAAATGGGAGGATCAGGATGGGAGTGGAGCTCACAGTGTTTAATGTTAACATGCTTATATTATGCTACATTTTCTGTAAGTACATCTTTTCTAATGTTAACACTTAATTTGAGCCACAGCAAAGCATCAAAGAGATGGGGTATGTCAAATGGAAATTCAGTAGACCATATGGATTATTATTCACAAAAGATACAGAGAAACTAAAGTTACAAAGTTCTGCTAAGCCACAGTTTCAATGACCATTTATGACAATCTTGCTGGGAGGCTGTGCTGGGCTTTACATAGCACTGCTGAGGAACCCACTCTAAGAAGAACTGAGATCTTGATGAATGTTCTGTGTGTTCTACACAAATGGAGCCATTTTCCTCTTTTACTCTGACACTGAGTAATCATACACTGTGACACCCTCTTCAGCTGTGAGGTCACCTCTTACCTCTGAGGGGGCCTAGGGACCTCAGGAGTTTGGATTCCCACATATCAGCTTCATAATGTCTCTATCACAACATCCCTACTCAACTAAAACAAATGAACAGCCTTGTGAAAATGGTAATCCATGGTCATGTATTCACATCTCTAGGTGAGAGCAACCCTGAGCAACACAGACACAGGTGCAGGTCATCAGAGAACAAATCAAAATGACTCCAGATTTCTTTCACAGTGCTTTAGGAGCCAAGCACACTTTGCCTTGCTCCACTGGATGCTTACAGAGAGTGTCACAAAACAGCTATTGTCTTTTCAACAAGGAGTTAGCTAAACAGCTGTGTAAGTAAATATTCAGGAAAGTGATCGGCAGTGTTTTTTCAGGTCATCAAAGACGTTACCCAAGAATATCAAAATGGTGAACAGATTTTCTTTCACCACACTACCCATGACTGACAGAGTCTTCCTACTTATGAGGTCACACTACCCATGGGTAACATGGCTCTCCAAGTTTGTGGTCAAACTTGTCTCATTGCTAGAAAGACTGTTGTCTTATTTCTTGTGAAAATAACATGCTGTCTCTTTTGTCTTAAAGTTTTTCTCTTGTCCTTACATTTTCTTTCTCTTTTCTTCTTTCTTTCTTTCTTTCTTTCTTTCTTTCTTTCTTTTTGTTTTCCTGAGACAGGGTTTCTCTATGTGCACTTGGCCATCCTGGAACTTGCTCTGTAGACCAGGCTGGCCTTGAGTTCAGAGATCTACCTGCCTCTGCCTCTGCCTCTGCCTCTGTCTCTGCCTCTGCCTCTGCCTCTGCCTCTGCCTCCCAAGTGCTGGGTGTGGGTCACTATACGTGACATTTTCAATAAGATTTTTTTTCATTTGCTTTGAGGAGTTGGTTTTAAGCACTGAAGAGGCAAATGACTCTGATTTTCAGTTGGATATTTAGGATTCTGAGGCTATCCAAATAGCCTTCTCCAATGGCTACTGTCTTTGTCAGATACTCAGTATGCTAGACACAGGTGCTAGAAGTATGAAGAAATTTAAAGTCAGTGAAGAAGGAGGTAGCATTCAGGGCGTTGGGGAGAACGAAGATAATTGTGGATCAATTGCGCCAGACAGTCCAAAGCAACTTAAGACTTCAGTCAGTTCTTTAATTGTTTCTACTGCAGAGTTTGAAAGAGCATTTAGTTCAATGAATGATGTGCTAACACCTCATTGGGATGCTCTGTCCATTAGTTGCATATCATCTTTGTCTTTTTATTAAGCTGGTTGGTCCACTGTTCTACATGCTTAAGCCTAAAGATTATGTCAAGAAATGGCTTATAAGTGGCAGCCTAAAAGCCGGAAATTGTGGAGATGTATTGAAAAAAAGCTCTCTAGCTCTCTCATTACTTTTTTTTTTTTTTAAGAGTATGAACTGTTCCCTCTTCTTAAGCCTGAGCTCCTGGCCATTGGGACTCAAAACTATACAATTTCCCTAGGTAAGGAAAGTGAATGAAACAAGAGCATGCCAGCACTGTTAGGTAACTTCTTCCCCTTGCAGAAACTAGTAAGACTGTCTCATGAACACCCAATGCCTAGTAGACAGAAAACCATGTGTATATCTCCCAGGAATTGTTAGAGGCCTCCTGAGTCAGCTGGTGTGACATGTCACAAAGGAATGCACATTGAACCAGGAAGGACAAGGAGTAAGGAACTCAGACATCATCTGCATTTGAAACAGATTCTTGTCTGCACCCATGGGTGATCTTCCTCTTCCTTTTATATGAACTTGGAAAGCTTATAGGCTAATGAACAAATTCACGATCCTTATCATGAAGGACTCAACACTTTATTTCTCATACATTGTTTCCATCCCCTCATACATTTTCCTTTTCTTCAGAGGAAAACCAGTGAATATTTTGATTTCTCCTTGTCCAAAATTTAAGAGAAAGACCTCATTTCAAGTGCAGGTACCTTCTGTCAAGTCCATACCCATTTGCTTTTCTGTGTTTTGGTTTTTAATTTTTTTCCTCCTGGTTTTCATACCTTTTTTGTTCCAGCACTAGACCTGAAAACCTACATCACAAGACTAGATAGCTTGTGACTTCAAACAACAGGCATTCAAATTCAAGTGATGATAAATAGCTCATGATTAAAATATCTCTTTTCTTTGTGCAATGAGCCAGCAAGATTCTTTGAGAACATTTAAACTCAAATACTAAGGTGCTTCAGCATTCTCCAGACTCCTTCCAGGGCCAGCGTCCTCCTGTGCTCTTTCAGCCATACCTTGAGCCTTGCTTGGCCTTCTTCATTCTCTTCCAGAACCTGCCCCCACAGTTACTATTTGTTTTCTCTCTCCACATATCTTTCCACTTGGAGGCACCATTTAGAACATCACCAAGTCAAAAAAAATTTTTTTAGCTTAAATACGTTTTACTTGAAAGTCTGTAGGCTCTTGAAGTGTCTGATTGGTGCAGTTAATTCAAGGCAGGGTCTCGTGTTTTACAACTTGGGGAGTAGCTCCATCTCCTTGATGATAAGTTGCTCAGAGTAAAGGCAGGAAAGAGACTTTTAGCTATTGAATATTTAATTCTGGACAGCAGTTTAATCAGGATTGGGATTTGGGCAGTGGCTCCAGCCCCTCCCCCAACTCGGTAGAGTTTCAGTTCTTAGTATCCTTAATTATCCCACTGAGATGTTTGAGAAGCAACTGGTAGCAAATGAACTTGGCAAATCAGCTATTACCCAAGTAATGAAATACAAATACATATGTTTGACAATTCTGCAGGGAAATTTTTTAAGCCAGGATTCTCAATGGATTGTATTGGCCAAGAGAGGCAAAAACAGGTGTTGTTATCAAACCGTATCTACAAACAATTTGACAGGAGTTTTAAAATAATGCACAGACTTTCTTGCCATGAATTCTAAACATGTCAATTAACCTATGGAGAATCCTGATTGTCAAACAATGAATCAATATACACCCCATAGGAACGATGGAGGGAGGGCGCGCTGTGACGTAGGTTAAATATTCAAGGCTTTTCCACAACAGTATATCCAAGCATGCATATCAACTTCACATCTAACCTCAGACAAAGCAGAGATCAGCTCTACTGAGAAAATTGATTTTATTCAACAGTAAGGCAAGGGAAATTAGTAAATTCAATATTTGTAGAAAGAAAATAAGCGAAGCCAGCTCTTCCTGGGGGCCTGAGACTATTCTTTGTTTTGGTAATTATGCCTTTATGTTTTAGGGCTCTTATTTACATTTTCAGACGGGCTTGAAATAGTTCATGCACCAAGCATCCCCCTGGGCACCCAGGTTCTTCCACCGAGCAACAATAAAGTTGTCCCTGGACCAATACAAATTGAAAATGAATCCTAACTTTATGGAGGCTGCTGCCTTGCTTCCCTCATTGTTTGGAGCTGAATCACAAACTAATGATCTCTACTGCAGCCAAGTCCTTGGTGTGATAGCATCTCATTGTAGAGGAGCCCACATTTACATAATGTGTAGTCTACAATACCTTCGAGTTCAAGGATAGAGCTATGGAAAATAATTTCTTCCTGGTGTCTCTGCACCTGGATGGTAAAACACAGGCAGAAATACAGCAATGGGAGGAATTTCCTAATGTTTGCTATTGGATGGTAAGCCATTCTAAGGCTATGAAAGCCTTCAAAACCCCATAGGTCTCCATTTTGCCATTAGCCGAACCAGTTTAAACAGTCTGCTGCAAGAAATATTGACAGGTCAAGCACAGCTGGGAAGAGCACACGTCCCAGTGGCCTTTACACTGACAGTTTCTCCCACATTAAAGAGTTAACTAGCAGCCAACCAGCTCCAAGTGGGAGCTAATGAATGAAATGGAGATTGATACAGACTCTCTTTGGAGGTGCATCGATCTGTATCTTGTGAACTCAGCTTAGGAATTCTGCAAGCGGCATTGCCTGAGTAACCCTGGCATGGTGCCCATTAGCAAATAACTCTTTTAATGTTGGTCTTCAATTGATATATTTATTGTATTGCATATTACAGTGACCCTTCCCCACTCTGCCTTGTCTTTGGTGGTTGAGGTAAACAAGCTAAAGGCAAGATCTCAGCAGCACAGCATGCATAGGGGTCTGGGCAGTGTCAATGAAGTATTTAATTAGCTGCATTCTTCATTTGCATGTGTCATAGCAAAGAGGACTTCCTGAAAGCACTGAATCCTCTTCCTTGCTGGCCCAGCTAGCTATAATGGATCTGCTGAATGTGAATTTAGACCTTGGCACAGTTAGTACCTCTTATGATGTTATCACAGCGAAAGATTTTTAAACCTCCAAAAGATAGTATGTATGTTACCGATGACTAGCAGAAGCAAGCAAAAGCAGCCTTTGCTTGAAGAGCTAAATGGAGGTGTTCTAGATTTTGGATAAGATCATATGAGTTGAAGTATACCATGGTTGGCCAAACCTAAGCAGACCCTTTTGTATATATGTGTACATAGAGGAATATATTATATATATAATTATATATTACATATTCTGCCAATAAGCTTATGTTTCAGGAGGTATGGGTTGGGATTAAAGTATGACTATTAATACCCAAAAGTAGTTTTAATGAAGGTAGTCATCAGGCTATAAACTTTTTAATGTGTGGAAATAAAACATTGCCCACAGGAGCTGGAGCAAATACAGTACTCACAGGGGATCAAAGGCTCCCAACTGCCTACCACTCCAATCCCACGGGATCCACTATCTTCTTCTGAACTTGGTAGGCATCTGTGCTCACATATGTGAGCTTGCACGCGCACATATATGTCCATCGTTCTTTTTTAATTTAAGAAGGTATTAGAGACAAAGGAATTCATTAATAGCCAGGGGTCAATGAGTTAACCTAACAGAGTGAGCCAACACATATGTATAGAAAATTCCAGCATTCACAGCATCTGCTTCACTTCTTCTGTCTAGGTGAGTAGAGACTCCTTCCTGGAGCAGGGCTCTGTCTGCCACTAGGGTCCACAGAGACTATGACTCCTTAAGGTCCCAAGTCCAGTGTCTGATGCACCATGGCCACTTCTCATACTGCTCCAGGCCTGTACATCCACATTTCTCCACTGCCTCTTTACTCCTCACTCGTGGATGCAGACGGAAAGCTTACCAACTTGGTTTGAGGATACTTTATGCTTGGCTGGAATCGCTGTTATACATGACATTGTCCCTAAGAAATAACTTCACTGAGCCAGGTACCTTCCTTTAGAGGAAAGGAGTCTGGGTGCCAGAGATTGGGAGGTTTATTGCCAGGCCAGAAATGAAGCCCAATTCCCCCTCACTCAATTCCTACAGCTCAAGAGCAAGTAGGTATGAGAAAGTATAAAAGGATATGCCTTATTGTTCTGAACATGGATTTATTTGAAAGAAATAACAGGGCCAACTATCTCTATTGCTGAGGGGGAAAAACACCCAGAATTATTTGTTAGCAAGGGAAAACAATACAATCTGCAGTCTCCTTTCAGGGCTAGAGTGGTTGCCAAAGAAATCTAAAGGCGTGTAACAGTGCCTGCGGTTTCAAAGCGGCTGATTTCCTCCCTTAAGTCCAAACAAGATGTATTAAACCTTTCAGGGTACCTTACACTTTGCTAGGCATTGGTTCTACCGCAGCTAAAATGCCTGGTGTTTTAGAATGGTAACAGTATCCATAGTGAGTGCACATAGTGAACGCACTGTCTGTGGGCATCCAGGGAGCCATTAAGCTCAACAAGGGTTTACAGGCAAAAGACACAAGTTTGTTGTAGGCTGAACAGTACGTTTGGAGATTGGCACTTCTGTGAGGAGGTGATGGAAGATGAGGTTGCACACATGTCAGCTGCTCAGAGTGACACTTAGAAAGACCATCTCTGAGGGTAACATAGAAGATGGCTTTAAAGAAGATGAGACCGGACATAATAAGGGCAGGTAAACCATCACCATAATCCCTGTTTGGGGGAGTAAAAGTGGGGCACCTCAACAGTGACAAAGACGCAGGGACAATATGTGGATCATAATTAATGAAGGCAGTAAGTCCATCATCCTTGGAAAGTCTGAGATTTTGGACATGGTGGCAGTGAGGTGAGTGGGGCTTTTCTCTAAGGCAGTGAGTACAGAAGGAGTTGTAAGCCTGGGAGTCATGGCCAAGGGAGTTTAATAAGCTCTACTTTACATAGGCCAATCGCTAGATGTCCACAGAACACTGTGTAAACACACTGGGATAGCCAAGTGTGAGGCTGTCCATGTTATAAGTCAATAGTATTTGCTAGTAACCAAAGTCAAAGGTATAGGGAAGATTATTTCAAGGCAGTGATCTCAAAGTGTGGACCCAAGCGTCCAGCAGCAGCAGCATCCTCTAGAACTTGTTTTCTTGTATGTAAATTCCTGACTCCAACCAGAGACCTACTGGATCATAAACTGTGGAGGACAGGCCTGCCTTATTCGAGTCCAGCTATCCTGTGAGTCTGAGCTTGCACAGGCTTTCTCACACAGTAGCAGATTCCCGAAATGTGAAGGTAACCATTGGGCTACCTTTACCATGAACTGGGGAATGGCGCGCAGGGCCTAGAGAGATGGCTCGGAGTTTGAGAAGTACTGGATTAAGGAGAGGGTAGTTGTGAGAAGGGTTGCGTAGCTGGTGGAAGGAGAAGTTTAGGAAGAGTTTACAGCATGTGTACATAGAGGAAAGAGGGCGAACAGCATTTCAAGTCAGGGGAGTTTTTGGATCTGACAGGGTTAGCACATCTAAAGACACGGATAAGCAGGGACCCGGCGCGTGTCCTTTGGATCTGACTGGAGACTTTGGCCAGAGCAGGTTCTCAGCAGTGGAGCTGTGAGGAGCAGACCTTGGATGACTGCTGATGAGGATGCAGAACAAGGAGCTGGGAGTAGGAACCTAGGTTGACTTTTCTAGAAGCTTGTGTGAGAAGGAAAAGTGAAAAAAGGAGAAAGGAATCTTCATGAGGCCAAAGAACAGCATTGGAAGAATCTATTTGGACAGACACCATCACCTCCGTACTGCTCGGACAGACACCATCACCTCCATACTGCTCGGACAGGCACCATCACCTCCATACTGCTCGGATAGACACCATCACCTCCATACTGCTCGGACAGGCACCATCACCTCTGTACTAATTGATCCCATTGTTCCCCAGTCAGCCTAGAACTCCCATTTTGCATCCTGTGTGAGGCAGTCAATGTGGCCCCAGGGGTCCATTCTCCCTAGCCTTGTCTGGATCTTTGGCCTTTGCCTGTGTGGTCTTCTGTCTGACACCTACAGTTAACACAGAGACTTTCTTATGAACCCTGAGGGGCCAGCCCCTCCCTCCTGGACAGCTTTACATGGCTTTTTCAGCCTTTATATGCACATCTCCCTGAGGCTTGTTCACACAAGGCTAGGTTTTCTTCACACACCTGCTGTCTCTGTACTACAATCCACGGGCCATAAACAGGCCTGGGCACAGCCTCATTCTTATTCTGCTACCCCACATAGTACCTGCCCATCATAGACACTCACCAGTCATTTATGGAATAGATGAATGAACATGTTCACAAAGGACCATTTGCTCAGTGTCAGCAATGCAGCTTCACTTCAGCATCTGCATTATTTGCCTGTTTCAAATCTCTGTATTTGTCTGAATATAGATAAGAGGTTTTGCACAGCTGTAGCAGTTTTCTTCCTAGGATGAAAGGTGCCCTGGGGTGTAGGCTTTGGTATATCCACTGGGATTTCCTCTCCCCCCAAGTTACTCTCCAGGGGTGCGTTAGGTTCTTTCAGAAGCTGGAGTTTCTCTTCCTCATGTTCACTGACTTGTGGCGGTGTTTGGTGGTCAGAGGCAGTTTCTTGGGAAATCTAGGTTGAACCTTGAGAATGAAGTAGCTGCTGCCAGAGTCCAGAAAGCATAGATAACCTAATCATGTGTCAAAGCAGCCTAGGTATTAATCACAAGGCTATTAGATTCATATAGTCAGGAAACATAGTCAGGCCATAGGACTGGGAAGATCCTGGCACACCAAGCCCCTCAGTGGCCAATTTCAAAACCAGATACTACTATTAAACCCTAAAAATGGAAATCTTTTAACCACTCAAGACATTTTCAGGGCCTTCGTTCCCATCCTGTGACTAAGCAGAGAGAGTACATACATGGATTAGACCATGAGTGCACGCACAAGCACTCACATGTGGGCACTCATGTGTTCTTGTGAAGAGATGGCAGGGTTAAAAACGACAAGAACCAGTGTCACCGTTCCACTAGAACTGTTATATCCATCTTTCGGTCCTCATCTCTGGAGGGGGAGGCATTTTAATTTTTCATTGTAAAGCCAATCAGCTTATTGCATGCTCAAGAGACACCATTTTAAAATACTTTCTCTAGAATCACACTTGGTGCCGGCAGTAAAGAATGAGTTCCCAATAGTGACTGAAAGATACTGGCGATTTTACACTGAATATTAGTCAGAAATGTGTAAGATTTTTATTCATCCTATAATACCAAACTCTTTGGGGGTGGGATGCAGAATGTTCACTCTAGCATGCCATCTTTCTTTTTTTTTTTTTAAAGATTTATCCATTATTTTTTTAAATTATGTGTATATGGGAACCCATGGAGGTCAGAGAAAGGTGTCAGATCCTGTTGGCTAAAGTTGCAAAGCAATGATAAGCCTTACATGTGGGTAATGAAACCAAAATCTGGTCCTCTGCAAGGGCATTAGGTCTCTGAGACATTTCTGCAGCTCCCAACATGCTGTTCTACGCTTCATGATAAAGATAGCCTAATGGTTACCTCTAGGTTTCAGGAATCTGCTCTGTGTAAAAAAGTCTGTGTACACTCAGATTTGTCTGAAGTCATTTGTAGGGTCACTTATAAGCACTTTTTCTCTGTATATGATGTTAAAGGCATGATCACGAGAAACTTCTCTATATGCAGCATGCTGCCTTTGTTCACAGCCTTAAAGAATTCTCAAGCTTATAAAACCCAGCTTTTTCATCAAGGAAAAAATAGATTATACATCGTTCAGGAAAGAGAAAAAAAATTATAAGGAGATTTCGCCTATTGAATATAATGGATTGTCAGGAACCCTTGACATTATTCTACAGGCAAGGCCACAGAAAATCAATACATCTTAGGCAAGGTTTAATTTATTTGTAGGTTCTTACAACAAATGACTTACCTTTTTCGTTTGCCATTTTTCTTTTTCACTTTTGTACTCATGAGTAGCTACAGTTTTTATCCGTCTCGTTATTAAGCACAAAACAAGATGATAATATCATTATCAGCACATTTTTTTTTTTAGGAAAGCTATTGCACAGCATGTGGAGCACACAGAACCCTGTGCTAAGCAGGAAGGATTTAAAGCACTGCCTTGTGCCCTGCCTAAAATGCAGTCTACTCCACCCAGGTGCTGGGCCCCACCCCAGATAAGTGCCACTTCCCTCCTGCTGCGCATCCTGTGAACCAATCCCCCATGCTGGGCTAGTTTCTCAGGAAATCTAGGTTAAATCTGGACAATCTTAGGGCTCCCTGGAGGGTCAATGAATTATTTGAAAGCGGCATAGTTCAAAACACACAAAGAAAAAGTACAAGAGGTTTGGGGAGATGTGCTCCCCATAGCTGATTCTATTTGGATGGCATGACCTATCATAGAAATTGTAGTAAAACATGTTGGGTGGCTCACCATTACCGACAGCTAGCACTGTTTAAATAGCACTTATATGTTTAGGGAATCTTCTATTCATTGTTGTTAGTATTAAAGGCCATTCAAATAGGGCTACTTGGTGCCCGTGGTTCAGTGGGTATAATGGACTGCCTGTCCACTGCTCTCTATAAGCACAGTTATGCAGACCGCATGAGGATAGGGAGGACACCCTTGAGTCCACACCTAGCTGGCCTTTGAACCCAGTCCTACTATGTCATGCTTAGGTGACAGTAAATAAACGTCGGTTTGGTTTTGATGAGATGTGTTTCCCTCTGCACTCCAGTCTGGCCTCAAAGTCACAGTAATCCTCCTGCCACCAATGAACTATTGGACCCAGTTTTAAGTAAACTTCTTAACCTCTTTTTCTACCTACCCCTTTAAGAAGATAGTAATACCATTTGTGTAGGACTTACTGCTTGCTCTACAGATTAAATTATACATAAACATGAGCTTTGCGTATACAGAGCACTTCTGACACCTAAGATGTGTGACAAGCACCGACTGCTCAGTAGACAGTGCTGGAGACATTGCTTTGAGAACTGAGTGGCTGGCAGTTGGTCCCACCATCACATGGCCCCTTGGGTGAAAACTTTGAGGCCAGAACTAGCAATGCCCAGCCTCAAATGAGGAAGCTGAAGCTCTGTAACCGGTAGAGCAAGCATTTCAAAGCAATTCTTTCCAGTCGTAATGGATGTGGCAAATGTGTGGATTTTGTTGGGATTTCTTCTGACAGCCATGAACACAGATATATTTTAAAGTAATGTAACTGTCCTAAATCTCAAGCAGGGAATACAATGACTTCTAGTATTATTTTTCACTTCTCCAATGACACTCCAGAAGTTATATTTGATAAATTCCTTCAAAGTTATTTGACTTAGAAAAGGCCCTGTACAATTTAACCTTGGCTTTGTTCTACTCAGACTTATGTCCAAGGCCCAGCTAATGTAATACATCACAGAAGTTAATACACCAAAGCCTTCTCGTGCCACAATTCCCTGGGACCACAGTTTAGGGAAAACCACCTTCAAGTGAGGTGTTTTGATGTGTTGGTACCTATTACCACATTAAACTAAGCATACCCCTTTAAGTCAGGTTCCTCTATGGAGCAAACAATTAGGGAACATAAGCTTTGGGTGCCAAGTAGTCATCGAAGTTGGGTATATGTGTGCAGGGTGAGACCTTGCCTCATCGAATTGGACGACTGAAAGAAATAAAATCTAGAAACACATTTAAAATGAGAAGCATTAAGTTACTACAAACCATTCGCTCTTTTACTCATGATCACAAATACTGGCAAATATGAGGCAATCTGAAAAGATTGTTTGGATTTACTTAGCTTTCCTTGGAACTCCAAGGACTTGCTAGTAATTTACATACTATGGCTTCTCAGCTGGTGAAGACAATGCAAACTTAAAGAACAAAAATTGTACATTCTCCTCTCAATCCCTGCCTAGGAATGTGACGCTAAGTCCAACCACACAAGAGCCACTGTTTGGCTGACCCTGAACTCAGCTGCCTGGTCACTCCATAACCGCCCAACAGTATTGGCACAATAGGAAGTTTTTCACCTTAATGATCGCCTTATCAGTCTGATGTCATAGATGATCCGGCTTGCAAAGTCAGCATTCCTAAGAGGAAGGAGGAAGTGCCGCTAGGTTTGTTCGAGCTCCCTTGGGGACACCATGTGAATGGAGGCACTCATCACTTCATCCTTGACTGTGTGCTCATTCAACCATATCATCTTACTGCTCACCATGTTCTCTATCAAACACAATGCTTATAAATATATCTCCTGATGCTGATTGATATATTGTCAATCGGCTCCGTCTCTCAGGATACACCATTCCTACCTACTGGGCGAGCGGCCTGTCATAGCGTGCTGAAAGGGCTACTCAAAACCTTCATCTTCACAGCCTGCTCTCATGTTCCTGAGACTTTTTTTTTAATCTACCTGTTGCCATTTGAAGAATATTTTTAAATGGCCATTTTTTCACAATTAAAATTCAAAATTCCTAAATTTATTGGTTCGGGTGGGCAGTGAAGCATATGAAATACTCTAAGACCAATTTATTTCAAACTGGGCTTTTTAGTATAATTAAAATTAATCTAATCAAAGACTATAATTGATTTATTCAATGAGCAATTGCAAGGACTTACAAAGTACAAAACTGGCACCTACAAAAACTAAAGGATTAGTGAGAGATAGAAGTGTTGCCATAGAAATAATATAGAATACAGACAAAACTCTGCCTCTCCAAAAACTGAAAATCTGTACAAATATTCAAACAAGAAACAATCCAACACATCCTGAAGTGATGTTGATGCAAAATAGTGTTTTTTGACCTTTTCTGGCACACATATAAAATTGTAAATGCTACATCTTTTAAATTTTGTAACAGAGACAGACAAAGAAAATTCCAGAAAGGAATGTATCAAACTGTCATTAGTGTTTCTGTCTGGGTGATGAGATAAAATGCAGGGTTGTTTTTTTTTTATCACCTTGTTTACAATTTATTATAACTTATAAATTTTCTGAAGTGATAGGTATTTATTTAATTAAAAGGAAAAAAGAAAAACTCTTGACAGTCCATTTAAAGTAACTACCACATAATTCTAGTAGCTAAAAAAAAAGCAGAGAAAGGGGTTGCTGTGTGATTTTTCTTGTTTCCATTTCCTTATCTAATTTACTTCCACTGAGCAAGGACTTGAGCCTCAACAGACTGATGTAACTAAACATGGCCCATTATTCTCAAGAAGGAAGATGATCTGTTCTTATTGTATTGTCTGTGACTCTGACTCTATACCCATATTTTGAGTTGAATGTTGGGGGAGCAG